>NC_143016.1:36342410-36642410 GCF_055824585.1 Amblyomma mixtum | reverse complement strand
CGAGTTCGCGTTTCCAGCAGGCTGTGATGTTGCGAGCGCCGTAGCCATGGTTCGCGCGAAGGCATAGGTTTCCAGGGGCTGAGCTTAGCGACCATAGCCCTTAGCGAATTCGTCGCTTCACCTATGCCTGGATCGTAATTGGTAAACTCATGACAGAACACCGGTTTCATCAGGCATCAACGTATTAGAACTGTAAGCCGACAAGACACTGCTTTGTAGCGTTCCAGCCCACGAGAGCAACAATACCCATTTGAGCGTTTCCGTAACCCGAGCGCACACGCTACGCTGTCAATACCGGAGATGAGCTCGAGACCTTTTTTTCGAAATGCGCAACAACATACGAACGCTATTCCTATGTGTGACGAACACGTCAAAGAATGCGCATTGCTGAACGCATGATTTCGCTCGTAAACAATACTCCTGTTCAAGGTCTTGGCCTAGTTAGAAAAAAAAAAGGCACTCAGCTGTTAGCCAAAGCGACCGGTTACATCACACGAAAAGCTTTCAAACTACACATAACAATAACACGAAACATAGCGCACAGCGGTACTTACTGTAATGTTGGCGTGTATTTCAATTTTCTTCCCATTGCGGCCGATAAATCTGCAAGTGAGTTCATCCACTGACGCAGCTACCACTTGGAATCGTTCGTGGTTCTTTGGGAACGATGCTTCCAACGCCCGGATATCTTGCTTGAGACTGTTTAGGCAGGCCATTATATCACCTCAAGAACATGTCAATGTCTGTAGCTGGATCACGAATTTGAAAAGGGGGAACTCACGGGCCTGACTTTTGACACATTCTACCCCTCACTAACACAATATGGCGGACACTAAAAGAATATATGCGCCTGCGCATAGCAACGCACTCTCAAACCCAGTTTCCTCACTGACCGCGTGAGGAGAGGAATGGGAATGGGCAAGAGGCGGTGCATCGCCAGCATCGGCGGTGGGGAGGTGGGGTCAAGTAAACTGGAGTTTTGCTGGTTTTGCTTTGTACTGTGTGTTGTAGCTGCAGTCCATTTTGTTCCGGCAGTTCGGGCACTCCGTCACTTCTGTGTACACTTTCGATTTCTCTTGCTGTACGGACCGCGCGTGCTTCTCTCTGTAGGCATCGCATTTGAATCTACGCAGTTAAGCAACATACGTTAACTGTGCCGAAGCAGTGGTGGCAAATTAAGCTGCGAAAGCAAGGAACTAAAATACGACATTGATACATAGAACAGGCAACGTGCTTGATGTGTGGGTGTCGTAAACCAATAAAACTGCAATCACTGTCCCGTGCGGTAGCGCGTGGTGCTTGCAAAGTTTGCTTACGAAGCCTGCAGAGTATTTCTGCAGCTGAGCACGACACCCAAGGCGGTTACATTTCGGCGAAGGGCGAACTAGAAGGCGCCTGCTTATTTTTAATCTTTCTGGGAATCGTGTACCTTACCATATATATATATATATATATATATATATATATATATATATATATATATATATATATATATATATATATATATATATATATATATATATGACAGAAGCCAACAGCCACAGAAACCAAGGGGCACAGGGGATTTTTTTTAAGTTATTTATTTTGTGGTGTTGATCAATTTAGAATATTACTGAATATGATATCGTTTTAAAGATAACTGATTAGAAAAGCAGAAGAAAAAACAACCACCTGCCGCCGGTGGGATCCGAACCCACGACCTCGGAGGTCGTGGGTTCGGATCCCACCGGCGGCAGGTGGTTGTTTTTTCTTCTGCTTTTCTAATCAGTTATCTTTAAAACGATATCATATTCAGTAATATTCTAAATTGATCAACACCACAAAATAAATAACTTAAAAAAAATCCCCTGTGCCCCTTGGTTTCTGTGGCTGTTGGCTTCTGTCATATTTATAACGAGCCCCTCATCCCCTTCCCATATATATATATATATATATATATATATATTGGTAATTAAAAATGCACAGTGTGCAGGAAAGAGAGAGAGGCTTTAATGAACACAGGAGAGGTCTGCCTGACTGTTAGCCTAGCATGCTACTCAAGCATATGCAGGATATATGCATACATGAACTATAATATTCATGAAGCGAACAGTATCAGCCGGTCTAAAGATACACATGCGCAGGTGTTTAGGAACAAAACAAACTACTACGTAAAAAAAACAGCAGCCTGACCAGGTTAACACCAGATAAAATAGGTGCAATGTAAAATTGTTTTGCTCACTCATATGCAAATGACGCATACTCAGCAATTCAGAGTCAGTATTATGCATTTGCACACCAACTTCATGACAAGAAAAAGCTAAGACCTTTCCTAAGTAACCGTAAAATAGCATCACCAGATAAGAAAATTGTTAGGGTAGTGGTCTGTGTTAGTTGGTTTTCTTCGAAATCGCAAATAAAACGACACTGCTGGTGGTAGTCAGCACTTGTATTGTCTTTTGCAGTGTGTTTGTTTGTTGCACTGGTTGGCATTTACAGTGCTCTTACATGCCTAATTAACCTACCTGCTTTCAACTGACCATTAATATCAGGTATGTGAATGCTTAAAACCTGGTGTTGGTTAATAATGGTTACATTAGACCAATAGGCTCCAATTAACCTTTCACACTGGCGAGCACACACGTCAGCCGTCTCACCTCATGCAACAGCTTTAAATATGCAATAAACTAGAAAATCACTTGGCGCAGTGACGCTTGCCTAATGTGCCATGCAAAAATGCACAATGAAAATATGCTGTCCAGTGACAGCATTAGCATTTCTACCAATTTATGTCCTAATGAAGCTTTGTTAATATCCAGCTTCAAAAATGCATGAAAAACAGTTGCCCACCTATGCTTAGTGATTAACCCTTTGCCCTTTGGTTCCCATGCGGGATCTGCTTGCGCAAATAAAATTTTTTCTATTTATATGCAGTCGTCAGGCCAAAACAAAAGCATAAGAAACTAGCTTAGGAAGACTTTATTCCTCAAAAAAAAATAACAAGTGCACATACGAGGTCTGTTAGAAAAGTATCCGACCTTTGGCCGAAGAAAAAAAACTGGCGTAACTGGAGCGTTAGAAACCTAATCATCTTCAAAGTAGTCTCCTTGGGACTCCACATACTTCTCCCAGCGGTGCTGCCATTGTTGGAAGTATTCCGAAAAGGCCCCCTTCCGGAATGGAGTTTAGCTCAGTTATCGTTGCAGCCATAATGTCCTCTCTTGTCTGAAATCGCGCTCCTTTCAATGGCCTCTTGATTTTGGGAAACAGCCAGAAGTCGCAGGGGGCCATATCAGGAGAGTAAGGAGTCTGTTGAACTACAGGAGTCGGGTTTTTTGCCAGAAAAGTCTGAATCAAGTGCAAGGAATGTGCAGGAGCATTGTCGTGATGGATGCGCCAATTTATTGTTGACCTCAACTCCGGTCTCTTGCGCCGCACAACACCACGTAGGCGACGGAGGACGTCCCTGTAGTACTCTTTGGTCATTGTTTGACCCTGTGGGGTGCGTACTCGTGGTGTGCCACACAGAGGGAGTCAAAGAAAGCAGTCAGCATCACTTTGACATTGCTGCGCACTTGGCGGGCCTTCTTTGGTCTTGGTGACGTGGAATGCTTCCACTGTGATGACTGGGATTTGGTTTCCGGGTCGTACCCGTACGCCCAAGTCTCTTCACCAATGATTATGGTGTCGATGAAGTCGGGGGCACTGTTTGCGGAATCTAGCATGTCCTGCTAGACTTCAACACAAAGCTGCTTTTGCTCCACCATGAGCAGCTTCGGCACGAATTTCGCCGCAACACTCTCAATGGCCAAATCTTCGGTGATAATGGAATGTGCAGAAAAATTGCCAACGTCCACCTCTTCCGCAATTTCTCGGATAGTCGCGCGACGGTCCCGCATCACCAAAGCGTTCACTTCGGCAATGACCTGGTGATTTCGGCATGTTGATGGCCGACTGGAGCGTGGCTCTCTCTCCACCGATGTGCGGCCGTCTTTAAACCAATTGTACCACTGCTTAATCTTTGTGCTACTCATAGCATCGCCACGAAAAGCAGTCTGAATGTTCCGAATGGTTTCCACTTGGCTGTCGCCCAGTTTCTGGCGAAATTTGATGCAGTAGCGCTGCTCCAGTCGCTCCGCCATTTTCCTTGCAATAAAAAACCGACGAGAGCACTGCGCACTGCCTCACTCAAAAGCTTCGTCGCAGCGACTGACGCTATTGTCAGGCGGGAAAAAATTCGCGCATGCGCACGAAGGTTCAAGGTCAGCTGATGCAAGCGCGCTTGTTTCATATCCATCAGGTGTTCGCAAAAAAAATAAAGTCGGATACTTTTCTAACAGACCTCATATATGTGTGCACCAGGAGTACCAGTTACTCCCTGTGAAACTGATCAAAGCAATTTTCCAGTCCATCTTCATCAATACAAAGGTACACTCTGCATTTCCTGCAGTGCAACCTTGTTCGCTGACAACATGTCAACATGTCAGCATCTTGCAACGGGGAGCATTGTTTCAAGGCATTTTCACTGAAATGGGGTTCACACCATCATACCTAATTGTATCCGGAATGTCTGGCACTCTGTTGAACAAGTAAAGATGGAGATTCGCCTTGCCTCTTCTTCATCTTGCGAGGTGTTCCCAGCCCTCAGAAGACTAAGGATGATCTGTAGATCAAGCTTCACAAGCTGAATTTCATACCCTTTATGAACCCTTTGTAAGAGCATGATGTGCCAACCTCAGATATAGCAGTAACCTCACAGTCCTGATGGCAATGCACGTGGAAGCACCGACTATCACCCCATTAACAAAACTTTTGCTGCAGATATTGCAACAAAATTTAGATAAGAGCAAGGGCAGTTAATGCTCGTTAGAATACAAAAAAAAAAAAGATATAAACGGCAGCTTAGGAAAATAATCACCAAAAGAAAAAAGGCATATATCTCATATGAGAACTTCTAGAGATTGCCATGTTTTATACTCCGCTGCTGCTGTTGTCAGCACTTCCTCCCATGTAGGAAGGCTTTTATGAAACATCTATGTGATGTAAATATTTGGCTGTAGTTTAGGAGCTTTGCATCAGATACAAGATTTGGAAACTTGTGCAATTGGGATACAAAGGGCTGCCACAGATGACCTTTGGGACATCTAACATTCATGGGCTCACGAGACTTTCGCAGTATTGCAGCATTTGAGATGATGGTTTGTGCTCTCAGACAAAGCTTTTCCAAGCCATCACAGCATTAGTGAGCCATCTATACCTACCTGTCTTGAATCAGTGTGTACTTCCATTATTGAACTTTGCTAACTTGCCTTTTTTTCTGACAAGTGCTACAAATAAAGCACTCCATGTCGGCACATCTTCACTCAGGCCTGAACATGACAACTTTGCTGCATGCTTGCGTCATGGTAGACGTTACTTTTTTTTTTTAGTCCGCTACATTTGGCCACTACAATGGACAGCATGCAACAAAGGGTTAACCCTTTGACGAGGAGAAGGGTAATTTGTTCTGCCCTGCCAATTTATTCCACAGCAATACTGAATCTCTGGAAGCTTCAGACGCCAGTGGTATATTTTAGGCACTAGTCACACCACTCCTTATACAAACAACTTGGTCAACACAACTATTTTTAATTCTGTTCAAAGTTAAAAACCAGTATTTGCTACAGAACTGTAATGGCAAAATGATCCTCCCCAGCCAACCTCATTCTTATGGTGGATGGTTTAAATGCTGCGGACAACTGAAATGCGAGTACTAATTTAAATGTTACACCTGGTAAAAAGGTTTTAGTCAGCACAGACTCAGAACTGATCAAGTGAAAAATTATCAGTGTCATTGTTCATGTGTATTATTCATGAAAAACTAACAATTAGGTGAGCACAAAAGTTTCAAAAAACGTTGTCTCATTCATATGTTTACACTCTGCTCAAACCAGCTGTATATAAACTTTTCAACGCAGAAAATATACTAAAGTACTTTTTACATTAGAAAATGCATATCCAGGTGAGACCTGCTGCAATGAAATCACATTTTACTTTCCCTGCTGCAACTAGAGTAGGCTCGCTTTGATATGCCCTTCGAAAAACCTATTAAAACAGCTTAACTTACTGGAAGTTCCTAAAAGATAAGAATGTGAGAGCATACAGGCATTGATAGAAACCAGGAATGAGATAAGTATTAATGAGTACAGCTTGCAAGAAGGCGTTTATCCGGCACCCCAGAAGAAAAATATTGCCATAAGTCCCTAAAAGCATCATGATCATCATCATCAGCCTGGCTACGCCCATTGCAGGGAAACGAACTCTCCCACGTCTCTCCAATTAACCCTGTCCTTTGTCAGTTGCGGCCACCGTATCCCCGCAAACTTCTTAATCTCGTCCGCCCACCTAACCTTCTGCTGCCACTGCTATGCTTGCCTTCTCTTGGAGTCCAGTCTGTTACTCTTAAGAACCATCGGTTATTTTGCCTTTGCGTTTACATGCACAGCCCAGCCCAAGCCCACTTCTTCCTCTTGATTTCGACTAGGATGTCATTAATCCACGTTTGTTCTCTCACCCACTCCACCCGCTTCCAATCTCAATGTTACACCTATCATTTTTCTTTCCATAGCTCGCTGCGTTGTCCTTAACATAAGCTGAACCCTCTTGGTTAGCTTCCACGTTTCTGCCCCATAGGTGAGTACCAGCAAGATACAGCTGTTGTATACTTTTCTCTCGAGGGATATTGGTAGACTGCCATTCATGACCTGAGAGAACCTGCCATGTGTGCTTCACCCCATTCTTATTCTTCTAGTTATTTCCCTCTCATGATCCGTATCAGCGGTCACTACCTGCCCTCAGAGCACCTGAAGTCAACAACACAAATGTTTTAGATTTTAACTTTTCCTTCAACAACAGTTCCTTTACCACATAAGAGGTCATCTGATCAATGCTTGCAGAAGACAGTTCACCACTTCATGCTCCCAGAAAAATCATTGCTGCTCTTAATTAACTATCACAATTAATGGCATCCAAAATTCACAGCTCCCCCAGGATAGAAGCATATCTACAAGTGAAAACTCAATTTAGTTATGCTGTTGTGGTAGAGCAAGTCTATGCATTAATCGATGTGCAGGACTTGAATGACTTGTGCTATCCACATTATCTTTGTACTGTCTCTACGAGGAATGCACCAAACAGTTTCATTTATCACAGAAATTAGATCAGCAGAGTTCGTCATAAAGGGAGACTACTGTAGCAATATGCAGGTTAATATTACTGCCCATGACAATGCAACTGAAATATTGTTTCTACTGGCTTAAACAGGTGAGGTGTGCCATTCACTCTATACAGAACCAATTCTCCAGGCTCTATCGAAAGCTGTTCTTCCTTTGAAAAACGTTTTCAGTGCCAATCGCATGGCCATGCAATGAATTATTCTAAACTCTATTCAGGTACATTGCTATATGGCTGGAGAAGCTTCATATAGCTTTTTACTGCAGCGCTACAGCACCTCAGGCTATTAGAAACTTCTCTACACAACAAGCAAGCCAGGATAATTAGCCACAGCACTTTGTGACACTCAACTAGCATGTGCGAGACCTCCACAACACGTGAATCCACAGAAAGTGACCTGCTAAAAAACTGAACGAAAATATCTTCATTGATCCATGACTCAAAAAAATTTACACATTTGGACAAAAGTTGGAAAAAAAGTAAATACACAATTTAATTCAGATATATACAGGCCCCGTATCACATAAAAACGGTGAATGTGCATAGGCAGATCCATGCAAAAAGACTGCAAATGAAATGCTTCTAATCTGAGCATGATACCTTTTTAGCAACATTGAACACTGAGCTGGCATCATTTCTGTGCCAGTGATATTTATTGCAAAATCAAAATAAAAAGCATAAACATTCAGTTTTTAATCACCACACGTCATATCCAGCCAAAGGTGGATTTAGGATGGGAGAGGGGAAGGGCAAAAAAAGGGGGAAAATTGCTTTCCCTCAGTGAGAGATTGTGAGAGAGTTGCACTGTCCCCATTTTTCGGACAAAATAAAGTTCAAGAAATGAGCCGTGCAAATATGCCCCCAACCCACCCATCCACCGCTACCAAGAGTTGCCCATAAATCTGTCCCTAAGGTGAGTACTACTAAAATTTCCCAGTACTTTACAAACATGACCCAAGCACCCCAAGTGCAGTACAGGCACTCAATGATAGGCACAAAAATTTTAATGAGATTTCAAACGGAACACCAATGCTTCCTCAAACGCCTGTGAAAGGTTGTGTTCTTGCCAGACGGAGAAACGAAAAGAAACATAGCACACCTTTCTTAGCCACTAGCCAGCAGCCCATGGCTAAACGATACTACGAGGGGAAATAAATAACACCTTAGGTAGATAATATCTTTAAGCCTGAAGCAACAATGAAGGAATAAATATATAGAAGCTCTGCAAAAATGCGTAAATGCACATTCAGTGACAATGGAAAGTAACACACATTATATTATGCCACTTATTTCATGCACAAATACACATGCCCAGGTGCCATTGTTTTTTATGCCTCTAGCTTCACTTAGTGAACAGTATAATATCTTTCAACAGTCACAGGAAAATATACTTTAACACATACTGTATGAGAATAAAAACAGCCTCTAGGTGGCTATCTTTAATATAAGCATCACAGGATTTTTACTTATGTTGGAACTCTGAATACCAAGATACATTTACTGCTCCTATACCCACTCTAAATAGGCAGTTTAGCTCAGAAACAACTGTGCTACTAACACTGCCATCAGTGTCAAAACTGATGTGGTGCACAGACTACAAACCAAATGCATCATGCAACCAACCCCTGCACCATCTAATGGTCAGGTACAATCATGGTGCACGTGTGCATAGCTTTTATATTACGACACCTCCTTCTTTGACAGTGGTTTCAGTTTTTCCACATGCCATATACAGCACCGGGTACGAGTGAAAAATACAACCACTTTACTATCTAATAGATCCGCCCTTGAGTATGGAACTTCACTCAGTTACAGTAGAATTCATTCATACACAATAAGCAGCACCTGAAGCACTGTCATCATCCCCTGTACTGCACACACCTGTATTTCAGGCCCTCTTAGCACAGTGCAAGGCTAGTAATGTCCACAGAAATGTGCTCTGCCTTTAAATCAGACTCTTCCTGCAGCACTCAATCTGCTCCTGGCCGCGGCAAAGGCCGTGTGCGGCCACCGTGCATTTCCACAAACTGAATGAGGGACCGTGGAACCTCGCCTGCCCGATAACTCAGTCCATACTTGGCCACGGCGCGTGCAGCAAGACAGCGCAGGGTCACCTGGGTTTGAGTGCGGAGGATCACCTCCGCAACACCTGTTGTCGATGCTTCTGCCGCTGTCTCCCCACGTGCATTAGTTGCATCTGCGTGCACGCCCGCCTCAATGAGGGCCACAATGATGGAGTGCAGGGTCAGAAAGTCACTGATTGGCTTCTGGTAGGTGACAATGGCATGCAGCGGTGTGTTGCGCCTGGCATCGACTGCGTTCGGATCAGCACCACAGCGCAGCAGCAGCCTGGTAGTGTCGGTGCAGGGGAAGTGACAGATGTTCTTGGTGTGAAAGTCATCTACAGGTGTGTCTGCACTCACGCACAGATGAAGAAGCGTGCAACCATCTCGGGTAACCCTGCAAAAAGTGTCATAATTGTGACCAGTGTGAATGAAACAGGACGCAAAATGTGGTAGCCATAAACTGCCTATGCATCACTCTATAAATACTGTCAAGGCGGCGTAAGTTGCAGTGCCATGTGAGTGAGGAGGAGGAAAAACTTCAATTAATTCCAAAAAAAGAAAAACAGAACTTGAGACTGTTGCTAGGTGATCAGAAGACGCTGCTTCGTGCTGACTTCAGTGACTCACTCGAGGGCCCAGCATTGAGCAGCCAAGTCTGCGTTGAGCAGCCAAGTCTGCGCTGAGCAGCACCACCTCCAGCTGCTCAATAGTACAGAGTTACAGCTCTGGTTTTGGGAAGATCACCAGGGCTTAGCCCATAGCATGTCGGCTCTATCAGCGCGTTAACCGCAGAGGGCACAGTCAAAGCTATAGCTACAGGGAAACAGGGCAGCATATAGAGCTGGCCTAGGGAGAGACAGCATTTGAAGCTGTCGCAAAAGGGCCATTTCAGATTTTGTGAGAGAATTTTTTAAGAGACTTTGCAAGAGAAATTACTGAACGCAATGTTGTAAATAGGCAGGTGATATCTCTATTAGCTGCTGCGAAAAGTGTACCGGAACATGCCCAGAAATACAAGGGAATGATAGGGCTTACCCTGTACTCTTAAAGAGCAACTGCACCACTTTGTGAGAATTCCGCGACATTCAAAAATAAACCTGTATTGGCCGTAGGTAAAGCATGTGAAGTTTTGTTTTTGTGCTAGCATTTAAAATGGTGGCATAACTAACGATTGAATTTCAGGCTTGTTACAACACTGGAGAAGTTCAGAGAAGCTTGGTGTGACATCAAGGAAGGTAAGATTTAAAATTTCCGCTGCCATCAACCACATCCTGCCGTGCATCATTAAATGCTGCCAAAAAAAATGCTCAACGGGCTTTGCCTATGGTGGCATTGGTTTCCTTCCTTCAAAGCAAGCATTTATGCATTGGAAATGCATAGGTACCATAGATGACGTCATCATGCACCACCCACTCGGTGCTCTGCATTGTGGCAAAGCTTGAAGACCACTGCAATTTTAATCGGCAATTACATCACCATTGCTAAAGATGGTTTGCTTAATGGGGTTTAACGTCCCAAAGCGACTCAGGCTATGAGGGACGCCGTAGTGAGGGCTCCGGAAATTTCGACCACCTGGGGTTCTTTAACGTGACCTGACATCTCGCAGTACACGGGCCTCTAGCATTTCGCCTCCATCAAAATGCGACCGCCGAGGCCAGGATTGAACTCATGTCTATCGGGTCAGCAGCCGAGCGACATAACCACTGAGCCACCGCCGCAGTTACCGTGAGGGTTGTGATGATTGAAACTTGAGCCAAATTATGACTATGAGGACATAGCATGATTAAAATGGTCATTATGACATGTAACACTGTAAATAAAATTAATTGCATTGAAAAGAAAATTGGGGAATTAACTGGGAATCGAACCCATGACCCCTGGGTCGCGAGTCAGACACGCTACCCCTAGGCCAATGAAGTGTGATCATCCAACCTGGTTGAAGGGAGATCATGTGTGTCTTGTGGTGTACCATATGGTCTCGTATGCCTACTGATTTATGCTAATGAGTGCATGTAACAAGCAAAAGATGCTAAATTATAAAGCAAGTAGCAAATAATCATTAACGCTATCGCGTCATACCATAGCCTTAAGGTGAATCTTAAGTGTCCCCCTAATTTTTGACCACCGAGGCTGCCATAAGTGTCTGACGACAAGGCACGAAAGCATACTCTGTGGGCCTTTGAGCAAGATTGTGCACACTGCCACAGCCTGAGAAGGCAGACTTCTAAAAACTTTCAGGGTAGCTTTGCTACAGAGTGCCTCCAAGCTTGTGGACCTTCAGGAAACGCCACCCAAATGACACTGTCCAAGTGGCCCATCCCATCTTCTCAAGTTGCGCACAAATGTCTCACAATCATCACAAAAATGTGCGCAGGCTAATAGCAGATGCTGAGCACCATCCACAATGGCACAATTCAAGCATGGAAGTGATGCAGCACTGCGGATCTTGTATAGCCATGCTGGCATAGGAGAATGCTGTGCACTCAACAGAGTTCAGTCTGAATTAAGTTCCACACAAAAGAGGGTGGCAAACAAGGGCTAACAAGCCCCATTAGCACAGACACAGCCACAATACAGTTGCCACACAAAAAAAAACCCTCAGCAGTTTAGCCTTTGCAAGCCTGTAACACCAAAAGAGAGCTCCTGCTCTAATGCAGGTGTAGTGCACAACGCAAGCTCCTGCATTTCAACATCTCACCTGCCCAGCTGGACAAGCCTGTAGATGAGCCGCATAAGCTCGTGTTCCTGACTAGCTGAACTGAAGTGGAGCTTGCTCACGACCACCAGCAGGTACAGTGAGGTCAGCAAGTTGGCATCATTGTCTTCATCATTACCCGCCTCCAGCTCATGAATGGCAGCTGACAGGATCTGGGCCACAGCACCCGGAGGCACTTCCACTCCCACATGCAGCATCTGGCTGAACACCTGAGCAAGCAAAAACATGGGAATAGTCATCTGAACGCCACTGAATACACAGCAATCATGGTGTTGCCAAGTATAAGGAGGACAGAAGAGGTTGACCTGACTAGGAGAAGAGAGGAGCTAGGTTCAAGAAGAGGTTGACATCAGATTGTAAATGATACATAATGCCCTTATAGGGTCTCTGTTTAATTACTGTCGTTTTAATTAGACTGCACTTTGGATGTTATTGTCTATATCAATTTCCATCCATGCGCAATGGATCCAGAACACACCACTATCGCACTGCCCTCTTATACCGAGCCCTTGTGCAAATATTACTTCCTGTAATATTCATGTCCTTGAATCGCTTGTCCCTGAGCAAGTCCACAGCAGGTGATCCACCTCTGCAGTCGGTGCGGAACACTTCGGGCATGTGCTGGGTCCTGATATTTTTTAGAGCCCCATGATGGGGTAAAAGCCACCACAACCCTTATTTATCCTTCCAAGGATAAGGATTCTTATCCTTCCAATCTCATTAGGTTTAGGGGGGAGGAGAGCACATGTACTTTTGTCAAGATAGGAAGAGCAGAGTGGGCAT
The DNA here is from genome assembly GCF_055824585.1 of Amblyomma mixtum. Taxonomy (NCBI): domain Eukaryota; kingdom Metazoa; phylum Arthropoda; class Arachnida; order Ixodida; family Ixodidae; genus Amblyomma; species Amblyomma mixtum. The sequence goes on along the minus strand of NC_143016.1, from coordinate 36,629,654 downwards.
CAAAAGGGAGTCTGGTGGGTGATGCACTAGTGTCTGGGACTTGGTGGGTGAGGCCATCTGCTTTCCTCTGATCAGCGTTCTCGGAATGTTTTCGCGACCAGTGTATCTGGATGCGTTTCTTTAATCGCTTATCGAAAGCATGTAGCTTCAGAGTTACATTCGGTGTCTTTGTGACTCTTTCCAGTTGTTTTACGGCCGCTAAGGAGTTCGTGTAAATGTGGGCTTCTAACACAGGCACCATGTTATTTATGGCTTCCATAGCATCACAGATTGCATAGAACTCCATGCCAAACAAACGAATCTGGGTGGTCCAATATATATATTCACAGTGTATGTATAACTCTCTGTACATCGGGCTAGTAGCTGCTCTTTTACTGCCCTTTTCCATTACTGACGTACCCATACATGCTATACACGTTTTTGGATATACACCAACCAGAGTTTGAGTTGTCATGAACACCTGCTTGGTTCTGAAACATTAAATGCTTCATTTTTGCAAGAAATCTGATCACGATAGGTTGCGTGCAGAAAATTATACAAACTCAAATATTTACTTTTCCTTTTTTGTTGTGTAATCGCAGGTATGTTGAGTCTAAAAATCAGCGGAATGAAAACACTGAGGAGGTCTTTCAAATGTAGGCTAATGGATAACAGCTAGATTCCACCTAACATTTCGGCTGTTTCCATAGGCGAACATGGCTTCAGGAAGGCTGCTTTTCAGGTGCAATTTTGTTTAACACAATTTTACTAAAATTGCTGCAAGTCGGAAAGATAGTTTTACCAAAAGGTGAAATAGCTCACTGGTATGATGCAACGACTGTCCCAACAAGAAATTTTTTGCCGCTTTGGTCACAAAGTTAAATGACAATAGTGCACTGTGAACGTATAGGAGCTAAACCCCGTAGTGGACTAGGCTCTACACGTACTGTCATTTTTGTCTCATGCTTTTGTGCTCTCTGGCAATCTGCATCCAGTTTAAGGTGAGTAGATGTCGCCTAAAGCATGTTCTTTTGTTTGCAGACAAATGGTAACGTAGGTACTAACGACCATTTTGGATAAAAATTTTCGATAAAAAATGTGTCCACAGGGAAGGTTAAAGAAGGCGTTACTATTAGCCTGCACTAGCACCCTATGCCAAGAACAAACAGTGCAAAGCAATTAAAGGTGCACAGGTCCACCAATGCATGAATACATGGGAGAGCACAACACTACAGCTGACTTGTGACAGAATGTTATGGCAGTAACCCTTGGCACAGACTAAATTAATTCACACAGTATGAGCAATGAAGACGCTCACCTGGGCAAACCGCAACAGATCCTTGCGCAAGGAGAGCCTGGCAGCTGATCGCAGCCGAAGAGCATGCAGCCAAAGCTGCAGGCAGCGATCAAAGGCTGCACTGTCAGCAAATACTGCACCCCTGCATGTCATGACAAGGAAAAGGAAAGAAAAAGTAGAGTCTACTAAGTGTCAGAAGATGGTTTGGTTTGGTTTGTTGGGGTTTAACGTCCCAAAGCGACTGAGGCTATGAGAGATGCCGTAGTGAAGGGCTCCGGAAATTTCGACCACCTGGGGTTCTTTAACATGCACTGACATCGCACAGCACACGGGCCTCTAGAATTTCACCTTCAAGAAATTCAGCCGCCGCGGCCGGGATCGAACCCGCATCTTTCGGGTCAGCAGCCGAGCGCCGTAACCACTGAGCCACCGCGGCGGGGCTGTCAGAAGATGGAAGATTATGGTAAACCCAGAACCAGTCATTACCAAGCTAAAGTATAATCCTAAGCATTGAAGGGTGGAAATTACACTTAACTGTATCGCATATATTTTTGCCTTGGTGCATGATAGCCTTAGATACTTATGCACCATTAAACCCAACACGAAAATATTTCTGCCACAACTTTTTTTTTTTCTTTTCTGCATGTTGGTAATGATGTTCAAGTTCACTTGGTGACAATGTCATTTCCAAAAAGTACAAGCATTATACATTGCTTTAGACAGCACACCCAAGTTTCCTAGAACACAGCAATCCCATACAAATCTAGAGAAGCTAGTAAAATGATGCAACGAAGATGGGCATAAAAACAATTCTAATATTGTCTTTTACCAAAGCTGACTTGAATGATGGAGCACACTGAGAAAGCTGCATGTGCCATTCATGGAGGTGAGGGGGACAGAAAACAAATGAAGGGAATTGTGACATTGAGCAAAAAAACAACGAAAAAAGTAAGAAAAAAAGACATTCAATGCGCACTTTTCCCATGTCATGATGGCTACGAATAATGCCATTTCCTGCCTTCATTACACCGCAGCGTGACGACTACTTTCCATCCTGTTTGTGCACCCATTCATCAGAAAGGAAACGGTATGGTTGGATGAACAGCTCGTGCCCGTCATCCATTTGCATGAGCTACCAACGTCAGTCTGCCACTGGAGCGGCAACGCTGCATTAACTGCCCCGTTTCCAACAAGAAAAAAACAAAGGGAGAAAGCCACATAGCCCATGTGCTATGCAAATAGCATGGCGTCAGTAATGTGCCAGTCAACACCCACGGCTCAGCGCAAGTTCCTATGATCACTACACCTGCGTCTTGATGTGACAGGATTATAAGTACACAAGAAAAATGAACTGTGCTGGATTCTTCCCTCCACAAAGTTTTGCTTAACTGCAAAACTTAAAAGCAGAACGAAATCTTGGTGAGAAATGGCACCGAGTGCATGTTGTTAAATGTGTGCAGCAGCTGCTTGTATGTTTTATTTGTGCAAATTTTGCTAAGCTGCAAATGTTGGTAGAAAAAGCACAGAAAAGAAGCTGCAGTTATATACTTGTATAGCTATGTAATCTGCAGTCGATGCAGCAAGACAGTGGATACCTAGGGAAAGAAAATACAACCAAAGGTGACATCGAGTCAGACGGACTGACTAGCTTAACTCTTTCCTTAATATGGGAAAACAGGCAATTTCAAAGTGATGTGCATAAAAAATTTTCTCACCCATAAAATAAAAAAATTTCTCTTTATTGCAGCATATTATATAGTGAAGTTAATAGAGCTCTCTTTTTAAAGAGATAAAAAAAAACGATGTGCATTGCTCATGAAGAAAAAATCAATGATAGGCAAAGTCTGGGACATTCGTGCAAAAGTTCACTAAAGCATTAAATATGTTTAGTCAGAAAATAATATAATAAAAAATCTACAATACACACTTTATGCATTAATATGTCAGAAACGAGTACTGCTACTCTGCTGGTGGCGCAGAACTGTTTAGAACATGCAAGGTGCCTTTCGAGAGGCTCGGAAGACAGTGAATCCCCTTGGCAACGGCGAAAACAAAAGTTAACACGGGCACCTGTTGACAGTCCAAGCTGGGCGGAGCAGTCGGCTCAGTCCGAACTAAAATCGAATGAATGTATATCACCTTTTAAGCTGTCACTCACATCCACAAAGTCAAGTGTCGATGCTGCGGAATTGCGAGAACACCGCTGCTGCTGAGCAGAGTCAGTGACAGACGAGGAGAACACCTTAGACGCCATGACTGTTCTGCTTTGGCAGGTTTCCCAAGAAGTTTAAAAACAGTCCCTCTTATGGCTGACGAAAAAAACCAAAGCAGAAATTGAAGTGCAGTTCTTTTGCCGCATACTTCAGGGCTTCACTTGTCCGGAAGTGGCTCAGATACTGTAGGGCTTTACTTATCCAGATCCGGCTCAGACAGTGCAAGATGGGACATTTCATGCCATGGTTCAAATTGAACGATTTGAAAAGGCCTGGTAAGGAAACAGTGAAGTGGCTGAGGCAGCATGGACACACTAATGGTCAATGTGAGAGGTTTATGTTCTGAAATGAACTTAACTTGTCTTACCATGGTGACGGTACATAACATTACTTTTTTAGATACTGCCAAAGAACTTCAGGGGCCAATTGGAAAGTTGCTTAGCATCTTGAGAAAGATTATGCCGCACTGTTTCGAACTAGGCATGCCTAGCATTCTTCTTCCCTATTTAGGCAGGAAGAAATGGGAGTCTGTGAAACATCAACATTAAAATAAGACAGCATGACCAGCATTCTTATCGCCTTCTTTGGCATCAGGGGCTACGCTTCACATTGTATGGTGGTGTTTGGACTGCATGAGGATAACACAAAGAAAGAGCATGCTTCTAGAAATCTTTGTGGTTGTCCCAAGACAAATCACACCTGATGTTTATACACTAAGAGATACATTTCACTGAGTGCTAAAGAATCTAGCAGTCAATTTATCATTCACTCATTACTTTGCTATAGACTCCCTGACAAGCTCAAAGTGAGTGGTTTCACTGTGTTGTGACCACAATGGGTTGTTCTGAAGAAAAGCATGCCAGTGAAACAATATTTTCTTTTCCACTTGATCTACAGGTGTGAAGACTATGTAGTTCCTGGCTCAGCCTAACATTCAAGCAAGCAATGACCAATTTCAAGAAAGCTCTGCACAGTTGAAGGGTTGCTTCATCAAAAAGTAAACGATGCTCCAAACCAAGCACCATGACACCCAATTGCTGTGCTGATGCAACTTGATCCTTGATAGCACCTTTATAGCAATTCATCAGTCAACGTGCTTTACTCACACAGGCCATGATGAATGAATCACTGCAACCTACAACCAGTTCCTCCTTTTTGCAGAAAGGTCAGTCAAGTGGTGTGCGCGACCACACATGCACCCCACTAACTAAAGAAAACAAGTGAACTAGTTGGTGCTCATCGAATGGTGCCGGTATGGCAGCGAGCAGGAAAAAATGCAAAGGACGAAAGAAGTTTTTGTAGGACGCAGGCTACACATCAAAATCAGCTGATGTCTACCACAGCATCCTGAAAAAGCACTTTTCTCATCCTTTTCATTTTTTCCTGTTAGTTGGAGCCATTCATGTAGGTATACCACCCCTTTACACGAAGCCAAGTCCTTGTCGAAATGTTGGCAAGCACCCTGAGTTTTTCCTTCCCTTGTTCACCTTGTGATCAGCCCTTTACAAGCGTAGGAAGTGCCGCAGCTCAGTTGGCATGGTACACGCATATGCCCGAAATAAATGCTACCGCGCAGGTTCATGTCGAGCTGCAATTGTGAAACTAATGGTGAAGCGGGCACAACTGGCTCACAAAGTGCAGGCGAGTGGAACTGTAAGTGCAGCAGTAGTTAAGCAAGGCAACCAAGATCAGAAAGCATGTCGTAAGGGGGCCAAGGACCTGTCTGACACTTGACGCCTTGCGCCACCAGAAGCGATCCACTCCCTGTGAACAGAAGACTCCTATTCTAATCAGGCCGCACCTGTAGACGACGGGGTGCGGCAGCTCCGGGTTGTGCTGGCCCAGGATGCGCTCACGGATCACCAGGGACTCCATGTGGAGAGCGTGCGCGTCGTCCCTGATGCCGAGAAGCTCGGCCAGGGTGGCGCACTCGACGCGCGAGTCGTACGCTGCCACCACAGGACCGCGCTCCTTGTGCAACTGTGGTTCGCGCTCCCGCTCGCGCATGGCCGACTCTAGGAAGTGAAAAGCGCGCTCCAAGCTGTAGTTGTCCTTGTCGTTCGCGAACGACGCGCCGAGCAGCTCCAGCGCGTCAATCTTCTCGCGGCGCGTGCACCACGGCTGCTCGACGAGGTACTCGACCACCTCGGCCTTGGTGCGCTCCGCAGCCGCCAGTAGCGGCGTCATGCCGATTCCGTTGGTCAGTACGCGCGCGTCAGCGCCGAGCAGTTGGCGCACGATGTCCAAATGTCCATGCTCGGCGGCGAACTGCAGCGCCGTCGCGCCACACAGAGCCTGCACGTTTGGGTCGGCGCCCTGTGACAGCAGGTACCGCACGACATCCAGATGTCCCTTGTAGGCGGCAATCATGAGACAAGTGTTGTTGTATTTGTTGGCCAAGTGGATGTCCGCACCATGCTCGACTAGGAAGCGAACGATGTCTAGCCGTCCGTCGAAACTGGCTGCTCGCAACGGCGTCGAAGCCGTGCGCGTCGGGTGGTTCACGTCGGCGCCGCGCAGCACGAGAATGCGGACGATGTCCAGGTGTCCAGCACCGGCTGCGCACCACAGAGGCGTCGCGCCTTCAATGACGTAGCCATCGAACTGGACGGTGCCTTCCTGCTCAAGTTCGACCGCAGAACCGAAGTTGTCGAGTAACCTCTGCACCACTTGCTTATGTCCATTACGAGCGGCGATGAGCAGTGGTGTGCATTTCTGTTCTTTGTCTACCATCAGCGCGCCGAGGTAGTCACGGTAGTCGCATTTTGGGACACTGGCCAGCAAAGCGTACAGAGTTACCGGGAGACCGTCGCGAGCGGCACAGTAGATCTTAAGTCGCAGAGACTCTTTCAGAGCGTCAGCCATTGCTGTCTGCAGCTAGGAAACTCGTCGTACTGTTCGCGAACTGGGGCCTAACAACATTGAATAGTCATTATTTCCCGCACGGCTTCCCGTCTTTCGACAGCACAGGCCATCCCGTGATCACTCATGTGACGCCAACAACAAAAATGAAACGACGGCACGACACGCGATCGACGCGCCGCCACCCTGACAAACCCCGAAAGTATTACCCGAAAGCAATGCACGATGATTGTGCTAACCATGGGCTAATCTGCTGTTTAATTCAGCTTTTTTTTTTTTTTTCACTCTTACTAGCCAGTGCGCTTTCGCAACGCGTCTTTTATTTAAAAATTCTAAAGGCAATTACGGTACTTCCTAATGCCAAATTTTAGCGCATCTCTGTTGGTGTCTGTAGGCTCATTGTTTTGCTTTGCTGGGTAAAGTGTACTAGAATGTTCTAGCTGGGTCGTCGGCGCGTCTGGCGACAATATTAGATGCCCTCGACATCTTCATACACTGATGCCGCCCTCGCTGGTGACCAAGGACCGGGCTCGAATGGCGTGGTTCAGCGCGAAGACCCCCGTCTACTCGGGGGGCCTACACGTACCACGTTCCTTACTGCTACACCTCCACGCGCCATTGTCATTGCCACCCTTCCACGCGCTGGTATATCAAATCATTTAACGTCTTCTGTGATTCACTTGCGCCTTATACCCGTGCCACACGCGCACAAGAAATGGCAGTAAATGCTTAAGGCCTTAAGTTTGTTAATGCCATTATTTTCGGAGTTTGTGCTACACGTCCACATTTAATGCCATTATCGAAAGTGACGATGACGATAACGCTTGCAAGGTAGTCAAAAGTTACATCTGAATATAAACATTCCTAATGAGCACAATATATCGGGAATGTTGTTCAAATGCAATGTAAAAACGATTTTCCTGAAAATTCGACTGTTCCTGCTTTACAAGTCGGAAAAGTAGCTATAAACTCGCATGTCAGAACACAAGTCGAGAGTACCTGGCTGGTTAAAATGGCGCTCTTCGCATCGAAAATGCTGTATAGATGCCTCATCTGACTGAAACTTAAGAATTAACCATTTCTTACTGGTTAGGAAGTTGTTACTAACAAAGCTGCATGCTTTTCTGCGTGTGGAATGGGAACGAGATCTACACAATGCACGGGCGAATGAGTTGTGGCGAACTCAGTAGGTCGCGAATGGCAGTAAGGCTAATGCCATTAAATTTATGCGTGTGGCACCGCACGAATGCCATTAAAACTTAAGGCAGTAAGCACTTAATGGCATTAAATCTGTCCGTGTGGCACGGGTATAACTCTTCTTTATTTTCCGAGCCTAATGAGATCGACATCACTGCCTCGCCTTTCCCTATCGCGACAGGTTGCGCAGGCAGGCATGCACAAGTGATTCAATCAGAATCATTCGGAAACCGCCACGGTGGTTCGAGTGTATATGGTGCTAAGCTGCTGACCAGAAATACGCGAGGGCGATCCCAGCCGCGCGGCAGTCGAATTTGGATGGAGGCGAAATGCTAGAGGACCGTGTACGTTAAAGAACCCCAGGTCAATTGCCCCAGGTGGTCGAAATTTCCGGAGCCCGTCACTACGGCGTCTCATAACCTGAATCGCTTTGGGACCGACGTCTTTCAGGTCAGCAGCCGCGAGCTTACCTCCTAAGTGCGTCTTTCCGTACTTCGTCTTTTCCGCATCAAACCTACTCCGCCGGCCCTGTTTTCGTGCAAGACTCGTTTACATGAACCCGAGCGTCGGGTCGAGTCAGGGGATCGAGTTGAGTATGGTCAGCTCAACTCGACGATTGTAGCGAGTCGAGACCGGTTCAAGTGAAGCGACAAAAAGTATATACCGCTGTCTCGCAGGCGCGACGGCGCAAGCTAAAAACAGGTTCGCATTTATCCTCTCCCCGCCTGCTAATGCGACACTTCGACTCGATGCTTTGAGAAATGTGGGTCAAGCGAGTTAATAATGGCACAAACCCACGGCGGGGTAGTGATCAGGGTGCATAGCGGATACAACGCACTCATGTACAAGGAGTGGAGTACTCTACAATACGCCGCTCTTAGCAGGGGCTTGACAGTGCGTCAGCACTTTCCGCAGCGCCGCGGCGGCCGTTCACTTCGCCATGGTCAGCGGGCACGCTCCGTTTGCTCGAAGCGCTGCTGAGAGCGCTGCAATTTGGTAGCGCACGAGCGTATACCACGTGGTATTTTTCATATTTCGCGGGCTTTCTTTAGGTGCCGGAAAAAAGGACCCCGTAGGAGATACGATGCTACAATAAACGGGATCGGTTGTTTATAAACCTGCTCTACAACCTAACGTAACGGTCTTGGCACTAAAATGAATATTTGAAAATTTGCATAATTCATCTTCGTTAACTAATTAAGCACAATAAGAAAAATATTCTGAGGAGCGCCACATGATGGCGAACAATGTAGTTAGTTTCAGCGGGCTGCGGTTTACCGCTTTTAAATCCTTGGTTCAAGTTACTTGAAACATCCTGTATGTAGCACGGGAGTTAAGATGAAGATGGGAGGGACTGTAAACTGCGGTAACTCCCTGAAGTGCTGTGTGTGATGCATCGGTGTATATTATGCACCCTGAAGGAAGATGCACGGCTGATATCAGCGTCGAAGCAGAGGAGCGATTGTGAGTTGACAGTATGACCATGGAGGAAGAGTCTGTAAATGATGAAGCTGAAGCGATATCTTGCGTGCTCTGTTCGCCTCACGCTGGTCGATAATTTCACTTCATGTATTAAGTACTCTTGCAGAATGGGTACGGGTGTGATACAAGGAAGATAAGTCATGGTGCACATAGCCTCCCGATTGATTTCTTTAAGGGAGTCCCACTGTCGACGGGCGAGGCGATGAAATTGGTTTGGTTTATGGTTTATGGCGTTTTAACGTCCCAAAGCGACTGAGGCTATGAGAGACGCCGTAGTGAAGGGCTCCGGAAATTTCGACCACCTGGGGATCTTTAACGTGCACCGACATCGCACAGTACACGGGCCTCTAGAATTTCTCCTCCAAAGAAATTCCAGCCGCCGCGGCCGGGATCGAACCCGCGTCTTTTGGGACAGCAGCCGAGCACCATAGCCACTGAGCCACCGCGGCGGCGCGATGAAATTGGGCCTAGTACACTATCCTCGGCTGGAGGATGGAGCGCACGAGCTGACAGGCAGTATCAAAACGCACTCTGCCAGAGCACATAGCTATGCGTCGAATCCGACCGAGAGTAGCGTGAGCAGATTTACGGGTCGCGTTTAGCCACAGAGTCCCAGTCCCAGATGTATGAAGTAGAAGACCTAGTACACGCACACTTTCTACTTGAGGAATCTGAGAATTATCTACCTTGAAAGTAAAAGAGGCTGCTTTCCATAAGCCACTTCTGTTTCCAATGCGAATGAAACATGATTTATTTCACGAGAGGGTTAGACCCAAATGGGGCAGTCGTGATGTTAAGGCATCCAGCACTTGCTGGAGCGCTGACTGTTGCACAGACGCATCTGGATGACAAGACCACAAGGTTATGTCATCGGCATACGCAAGGACACTCATCATCGTGACCACAAAACAATTAGTTTGACGAAACTTTTTTCGCTTGTTTAAAGAAGTGGCTTTGGGTGGTGCTACAAGATCAACTCCCGACAAGCACAAAATTATGCCGAGGAAATGGCATTACCGTATATTAAAAAAATATTTTAAGAAATTCTCCATTGTTGCATCGGCAGAGCTTAGCATTTCATATCTGTACAAGGCCTGGCACTGAAAATACAAATGAGAGATGTGAATAGCCTTTATTTCAGGAGTAATAAATTACAAAACCTCCAGTAACAAATTCTTTAATCGAAGGTTTATGTACTCTTTAATAACACCCACTTTTCTTCATAGCAAAGAGCTTCCAGACATCAAGCACACACTGCAAAGAAGCAGGACCCAGAGTACCCCTTGTGCAGCTTACCTAGACAGCTCATTCATCACTTTGCCATCGTTTTCACACTGTCCTCTTTCTGTCACTCTGTATACCCACATAAACGTGGCCTGCGCAAAGTGTGCGGGTGCGGAACAAGGTGCATACAAATAAACTCCAACTCTGCAGGTTTTAGTGTTCCTCTCAATAACAAAAAAAAACATGTACAGCTCCATGAAGAGGACCGTGCTTTGAGCACTGCGAAAACTGCGCATTGGAATGTGAGGTCAGCTGTCCTCTTGGTCATCATGCAATGGCCTTTGCTTCAGGCAGGAAGGTTTCCCAGTACTTGATCAACTGAAAGAGGTGTAAAACAAAAGTGACAAAATTACCACTTACAGTTCATTCAGTCTCGCGCATTGAGATGAATGCTAAAAAGGTGATCTGAGCACACATTTAGCACACATTACTGCATGGGGGATACGCATGCAAGTCAAATGTTACATGCCAATGAAAAGTGACTTCACACTTTGGAGGTCTATTTCTGCAGCAACTTCAGGAACTAAAAACAAACAATGCCACTTTTTGCCTGAATACGGATTCAGTCAATGGATACACCCATCCTGAGCTCACGGTGTGGTAACCAATAAACAAACAACAGTTGTGTATTAGATATGTTATAGCCCCTAGTTTAAGATTCTGCAATCAAGGATTTGAGCAGTTTTTCCCAGAATTGTGTGTCAACAGCTACATACATTCTACCTTTCTGGATGTCGCAAACATCAGCAGGAACGACAGAATGATAAAAACTAATTTATTCATCTGAATTATCCTGGAAGCTAGAATCTGGATATAAAAATATTGGCTACCCGTGCAAATAGCCGTATAAAATGAATATTAGCGTGAAAGCACTATTCCAATTGATAAACCCAGAGCAAAATCATGTGATGTTTGTGGGTTTGTGCCAAGGAAAAGAAAAAATAATTAAATATATCTGCAACCGACATTCAAACCTGCGGCGCCACGAACAGATCAGCTTTGCTGGCCACGGCGCGAGAGCACTAGGCTATTGCCAGAGCTGAACACGCCTCGCATTAAACTGCCACATTCTTGCGCTGTGCATTGCACTTAGTCTTCTTCATCGATACTACTATTAAACTGGCACTTGCACTTTGAGCTATGTGGCGGTAATGACAGAGATGTGTGCTGCATGTGCTGGCGTGGACAACATTGTGGCAGAAACAAGTCACTAGAGCAATACACGTTGCCGCTGACAACACTGTTGCAGAAATGCGGCATTGGAGCATAGGCTGCCGACGTAGACAGGGTAAATTGGCATTGGCGATGAATAAGACACGCATAACTGGCATGCTGTGTCAGTGGACACCTCAATCACGCTTTTAGGTACGTGGCGGTGGTGTCCACCTGCAAAGAACTGTGCTTTCACACAATATTTCGTGCTTAGCAATGCTAAACCGGCAGCCATTTTTAAAAACGAAACAGCAGAGACCTTGCGCCAGCACCGAAACTCGTGGAGTTAAAACTGTGGCTGTCAAAAGACTCAACAGTGATCTGCACCGAGGCACGCAGTATGAAATCAGCACATCTGAAATCAGCAACTCTGAAAATCATTGTATGAGCCTCGGAAAAATATTTTTTCCTCTGACGATGACAGCAAACAAACTAGCACCATATTTCAGTTTAGAGGTGCAAAAGGCACGAAGGCAAGGTTTTCTATACATTATGATGCGTTACTAGAAATTTGACTATCATGTGAAAGTTTCATGAGGATAAAACTTGAACAGCCTTGAGACGAATGTTTACGATTGCAGCGGGCATACGCAGGTGACAAACGCTGTGCTCCAGCGTGCTCAGTGCCTCTCTGCAGTGAACGCAGCATTCTCTGTAGCCTGTGCTTCTTTTAGCATTACACCAAGTGGCACAACGACAGTGCATGGTCAAAACCAGCACAAAACAAAACAGGACGTAGCAAAGAAGGCATGGGAGGAGTGGTGTACACCCTTTGCCGCCACTCAGTAGCTCATGTGATATAGGCACAATGCAGCGGGAGCTGGGATAGTGCAGCGCACTGGCAACGCGATGCAAGGTGTCCATTTCTGAAGGCAACGACAGAGAGACAGACATGCAGATAGAGGCGGTTGCTTACAACTTCCCACCTCACACGTAGCAGAGTTATGTGATCTGCAACGGAGATAAGTGATGGCTGCTGCTGCACTCCTGTTATCAATATGATTGCAAAATGCCTCCCCAGGTTTATGACTTCGAAAAACAGACATTTACTGTTAACGTTTGCTAGGCCGTTTCCTCTACACTGCTTTTTCATTTTGGCTCCTGTTCCGCACAGTCCTTTCGAGTTTTCATGCAAAAACTGGATGCACTATATTTGACTCGTTCAGCGAAGCCAACAACTGCTTACAACTGACAAAAAAAAAAGAAGTTTTGAAGTATGAGTGAAAATGTGAAACAGAGGCGTACAAAACAAGGCTGAGCTGTTGTAGCCAAGTCCTAAACTCCCTGGACCCATGGTACACAACTGCACAAGTCCAATGGCTTCATGCCTGTGGACAAAGCCTACCTGCTGTTGAGTGTCAAGCAGAAACTCAAAGTAGCGCACAACTGAGTTGCGGAAGTCGGTGATGCGGTTGAGTTCGAAACGGTCCATCTCTGTGCGGATGACCCGCGACACGTTGTCAAACTCCTCCTGGCCGCGCTCCACCTTGGCCTCCCACTCAAGCACCTCCTGACGGGCTTGTGGAATCTTGTCGCTCTTGGCTGCCAGCTCAAGCTTGGCCTTGGCCTCTCGTTTGCGGGCCAGCATCTGCTGCGCATGCTGCCATGTCTGGTACACCTGTGCAGAGAAACAGCAAGTTGGCACACGCTTATGTCCACAGTGCAAAAAGGCAAGGGCCAAAGAGACCAGACAAAATTCAGAGGTTTGACGTCTCCAAGTGACATACTGGCTACGAGGGATGTCATAGTGGAAGGCTCTGGATTAATTTAAACCACCTAAAAGGTGCACCGACATTGCACAGCATATGGGTACTCTTATATTTTGCTTGCACCGAAATAAGACCACCACGGCCAGGCTCAAACCCTTGACCTTGGGATCCGCACTGAGAAGGACCAGACAAGTGCGGATTAATTGATCTATCCATAGGATGCAAATTATTCAGGCAAAAATTTGGAGACGATAGTTCGCATTTGTGCGTCTGATCTCTCTGCCGTTGTCTTTCGGCACTGAGCAACAAACAAATATCGCTAGCAGTGTAAAAACAGTAGCTTGCACAAGCTGACAACAGCACCATATAGGAAAGGATATAGAGAACATTGCGAATTTTTGTCTTAATCATTACTTGCCACAAAGCACAAACTGTATAGCATATTGCGCTCAAATCACCATAAGCTGCAGATCACAGTGAACACTGCTGTATGACTGGGCCCTTCAAAAATGACAGCGCTAAGAAAAAAAGTAGCAAGTGGGGTAAATGCCAGTGCACATAAATGACTCTAGCCTCTATCAAAAATGCTCACCTGTTAAAGCTGGAGCTTTCATTTTATTTCAGTGAAAGAAATGCAACTGGCTTTGCTAATTGCACATGATAAAGAAGATACCAATCAGCAGGCCACTTAAAAGACACTAAGATACCGCTGATTTGGATGCTAATTGGCACGTTACTGATCTTTTCTTTTTTAGAAAGCATCTCGCCATTCAGGCACAAATGTGCGTTCCTCTCCCTCCTGTCCACGTAGGCTTCCACGTCGATAATGATTACTCTTCACGAGCTGCTCGTTGTGTGGTGAAGCCTCCTTACATGGACCCCACTGCTTGGGAGAGGGCTTCACTGCTCCTGCATCGCACCAGTGAAGAAGGCTGCGAAAGGCCTTGCTATTCGGAATCAATTCTGCTTTGGTAGTCCAGACAGAAGGCATGTAATACACCACGACGGAGCTGCGAAAAATTGTCACTGTTGATCAGTTTTCTCTCAAAGTCAGACGACCATTGCCTATTATTTCATCAATGACATTTGTGTTGTGTTGTGTTGGGTTTAACGGCACATAGGCAACTAAGGCCATCATGCGCCAAGCACAAGGTATTGGAAATAATTTCTGCGCGATTTAATAAAATTGTGAAAAGTGATCAGTGGTGTAAAGGGCCTAAAAGTTTACCTATCTACTAATAACAGAGGAAAAAGATTTAGGAACGGCTAAAGGTAAAAAATTTAAAAAGGTCAGGTAGCCTCAGAGTCCATCCTTGGCTGGGCAAGGATGTCGAGTATCCCAAGCAATCAAATAAAAACCTCAGCCTTTTTTCTCAAGAATGAGAAAGTGGCTGAGGGACATCACGTGAATCACTGGGTCATGATTTATAGCTTGCTGAGACAACCTGCTTCTGTTAAAAATCTAAAAACACAGGACATGTCAACGATTGCATCATCACCTATGAGTAACAAGGGATGAAAAGGAATGGAGAGGTGTATGGCCTATACGGAGACGACATATAACGACTTCCTTAAAATGTTCCTGGCGCACGCATGACTTCCATCTTCCTAAGACTGGCTTTACCGAGTGTAGTTTACTATTTATTTCGTTGTTCCAAACGGACCATCAATGACATTTGATGCGGCGCGCAACTGTTTCTGAAACTCATCATTCGTCTATTGAACCTAAGATTATTCGGAACTTTTTTTCCAGTCCCTTGAGGTCTTAATGTGGTTTTCCTCAATTTAAAAACCAGGGCATTTCTGGTGACTTTTTTCAACCACACTTGAATAAACATATCGCTGCCTTTCACCCGTATTTTATGTTATGCTAAAGCTTTTAGCTACATTCGTTTAGAGAAATAGACCCAAAGTCCTATATTTTTTTTCAACATTTATTTATTTACCACCACAATATACATGGTGACAGGGTGCCCATAGTAAAAGCGGCCTCTTGGACCGCTTGACTTGGCCATGGACACCCAGCTGCGAACTTTGGCAACAAAACTGTGGCACACTTTCAAACTAAATACAATATTGCAAAAAAAAAAAAGAAAATCGAGACAGGTACTTCCGTCAAGAAAAACAAAATGACAAACAAAGCAATGAAGAGTGCAATACAGTCAATTCAGTTCACAGATTCAATGCAGTATCTGTAAATAAAAAAATATTCTAAAAGCTTTCTGTGTGAGGTGGTTTTTAGGTCAATGTCATTGACACAAAGAGCATTTAGTAGACGCGGTAATATGTTTTCAAGTGTTTGACAGCCATATGTTGTTCTGTATGTTTTAATGTGCTACTGATCGACGTTTCTTGTGTTGTGTACTTTATAGCTTACTTCAATGTTGGAGAGTTCATGAAGGAAGGACGTGTGATTAATAATTTCGCGCTTCAGTGCGTGGCTGAGGCGAAAGGTGTACAATTTAGTTACCGGGAGTATTTTGTATTTATAAAAACGTTCTTGTGTATGGAATGTTCTAGGAACATTTTCAATTATTCTGATAAAATTTTTCTGTAATACGAGTAGCTTATTGATGTTTTCTTGCGAAGTTTTTCCCCACACTAAATTACAGTAATTGAGGCGAGAACTAAAGCGTGAATGATATATGGCCATCAATGCTCTTGTTGGCAGTAGTTGGCGATATCTGAAAATTAAACCAATACCGTATTTACTCGCATAATAGGCGCACTTTTTTTCCAGAAAATCCGGCTCAAAGTTCGGGGTGCGCCTATTACGCGGGGTAAAATTTCCGGAAATTTTGCGACTCGCAAAATTGAACATACCGCATAAACGCACTCGTGTACGGGCCGCACCCCCATTTTCCCCGAAGAAAATATTAAAAAAAAAAACGTGTAAGGGCCGCACCGAAACTTTCCACGACTCACGCGGGAATAACCTTTGAAATGCACGCGTCGAGGCCTCTGCGATCAGCTCCGGCTGCGCGCAACGGGCGCTTGATTGCGGAGGCGACACACGCGCAAAGGAGCTTCCAGACGCCGCCCACGAAGGGCGCCCGAGGCCAAGCTTATCATCATCATCAATGTTTTCTTCCGCAGCGAGCGTTCACTATCTAATCGCCATCAGCATCACCAGCTCCAGGTTTTTTTTTTGTTGTTGTTGCTATCAAGTGCCGGGATCTGCGGTAGCGCGTAGTTCATCGAGGTTTGTGGCTTTGCCGTCGAGCGTTGCTGTTTTAGCTCGACGGGCAAGCACCTTAATAGCTACACGGCTGGGAGTTTGCTCTCGAACACGGCAAGCGTGCGGCAGGTCGGAAACTCGACGTGGCCGAGAAGTGCGGCAGTTGCGTCTGTGGCGTGCCTAAATTTTCGTACGTGACTCCAGGCGCCGAGGTTTTCGCGGGCCTAAGTCGGGAACGTTTCGGGCTGGAGATGAAACTTTCCAAACAGACGTTTAAAGTGAGCATCCCTGAAAACTGAGTGCGGCTGTTCTATGTGATGTATGTGCTGTGGGTCCGCAGCAGCTGCGACGGCAGCAGCACTAGTGTGGACCAGTAGTCAGTTCAGCAAAAACTTTGTTAAAATAAAGATTGGGGGTGGGGGGCGGCGAGGCGTCGGCCTGCAATCGTGTAAACACAGTATTGATCACAGTGCCAAGTTCGGGGTGCGCCTATTATGCGCGGAAATAAAAAAATCAGATTTTTCGCGACCAAACTAGGGGTGCGCCTATTATGCGAGTGCGCCTATTATGCGAGTAAATACGGTAATTTGCGACAGTTTGCTGGCAATAGAATAGGCATGGTCATCCCAAGTCATTTTTTCATTAAATACAACGCCCAGTGTTTTAAATGTAGGTACTATATCTACATGAGCATTGTTGAAGCAAATGTCTTTTACAAGTGTAACTTTCTTATTTTTTGCTCTAAAAATAACTGCTTTTGTTTTCGCGACATTTACCTGTAAACCATGTGCATCAATATCCATAAAGCAAATTGCATTCAGTTCTGGATCATACACTTCTGGCAATTCAAACTAAAATCTGTAGTTAATGAGAGTCTACTGTACAATGCAAAACCTCATTCAGTGTTCAACCACCATCAGACATTCTGCCCACAGCGGCTTGAAGTCTCACCTTTACTCTCTGGTGGAAGACATCCTTGATGGCCCCAACCAGGGCCAGATAGTCCTTGACCAGCTCCGCCAGACAGTAAAAGTCGTGGTTGGCCTGACGCCCCTGCAGCTGCTCGACCCGCTCGCCGACCTCTGCCAGCTTGGACAGGGCCCGTGACAGGCCCGTGTGCTCCTCACAGTTGCCCAGCATGGCTGCACTCTTGGCAAACGCCCCCGTGCTCTGGGACAGCTCTGCAGGGCATGAGCGAACATCTGTCAGGCACCGCAGAGAAGCCACAACTTGGGAGCACAAAGCAAACAGGCACTGGCTTGAGGTTAGACCATCAAATAACACCACAAGGAGCACACTCCTGATGAAGGTATGCACCTAAAGATGGCATGTGGTAAAGCAGAACAGGATTTCAGTGCTGTGGTTTTGCGACGTCAAAGGAAAATGGATACCTTAGAGTGGTCTAAGTCTGTGTACGCTTTTGAAAATGCATACCACATGCAGGATACAAATAACCACCATAAAATATGAAAATGCAACAAACCAAGCTGCCCAAAGCATTCGTAGCCATTACACTCCACCAAGCAGCAGCCACTTTATGTGTTGCACATTCCTACCCTGTCCTGCGATTTGGAGCAATTTTACGTTTTCCTTTAACCAACAGCGCGCAGCAAGGTTTTACCTGCAGCTGTCAGTGTGCCTACATTCTGGGAGGATGGTGCCATGCTTTATAACTGCCATCCAATTGTTGCATTACATATAGAGGGGGTGGGGGGCACGAGCATGCCATGCTTGTTGGTACAGCCAACTCGTTAACTGAAACTTAATGCAAACTTCTGGTTTGTTCATACTGATACTGCTTGGTTCCATCAAAATAAAGTCTATTAGAAAGTTTCCCCATATTTTAAACAAAATTTTTACTGCCTTTGATTTCACGTTGTTGAAAGTACCGTATTTTCCGGTGTATAAGACGCGGCTTTTTTTCGAAAATCTTGCTGGTGCGTCCTATACAAGGGTGCGTCTTATATGCGAATTTTTCATCTTTTTTTTTTGCGAGTTCATCGATTACTCCGGTTCATGCTCAAGCTTTTTTCACCTACCAATATCACTACCAATAACGCGGTTGTAACACGGTTAATACTTCAATACCGGGACCGCCGTGCCCGACATTCTAGGTGATCTTTATCATGAAACGGCGGGGATGACAACTTCCGGGATCACAAACGCGCGGCTGCTTCGGAGGCCCCAAGCAAAAGTAATGAGAAGCCCCAAAAGATGGTGACAATCGCGCTTCTCGCCATTGTCAAGACAAGCCGGCGTGCTTTTTTAGTCACCCTTTGCAACTTTTTTTGCTCCGTGTAAGTAGTGCATGTTTCAGCCGAGTTGCTTCCAGAAATGGGTGAACCTTTTGATAGCGCATCTGAAGATGAAGAGTTCGAAGGTTTCAAGTAGAAATAAAGAGTTGTTATGGACATATGGGGAGCTGTATCGTTTTTTCTTTCTTTTTTGCTAAAACGTGGACGGGTATGGCGTGAGTGTTGCCTTTTTCGATCACTTAGCGTTGCTTAAGAATTGCTCACAAGTACGGTGCATTTCGCGATAGTCGCGCAAGCGTGTTTAATTAAGCCTCACTAGCCTAACTGGGTAAACTGGGGTGCGTCTTATACACGGGTGCGTCTTATATATGAACTTTTTCGGTGACAGCTTGCATATATGGCAGGTGCGTCTTATACAAGGGTGCGTCTTATACACCGGAAAATACGGTACATACCTTCAGTGTGGTATGTCTGCCCCCATGCACCATGGCAAACTAGGTTAAATATAGCCTGCACTACTTGCAGACCTGGCACCAACACAGAGCAGGAAGAAGTTAAAGAATGCACTACCTCTACGTTGCTGCACCATATTTTCTACACTGGCATGCAGTCGCTTCAGCTGGATGTCCAGGTTGTCAATCTGCTGCTGCTTCTCTTCAAACCACTGCACAGAAGGAAGGTGGAGCAACAGAACAGTGATCAGACTGTACACAAGCCGACACATTTCTAGTGAGACAATTAAGATCACAGAAACAAATAAAATCCAAACACGCTTCAGCAGTGCAAGGGTGACTAAGCAGTGCACTAGCATACACATGCTCATATCCTACACAAGCAGGAAAACACACTGCTCGCCCAAGGTGAGCGCATAAACTTGTGCATGTATAACGATGTGACAGCCGTTCTCAACACAAGTATCTGAAAAGAAAAAAAACAAACAAACCACAAAATGCTCATAATACTTTTCACGGTTGCGGTCAAAGCAAAAATGATCAAGAGCTCATAAGACTTGGCTCGCACATTTAGAGGCAATAGTCTATGTGGCCAGGCAATTTTTGGTCTAGTGACAGGGGCCTCCGATCGTTGTCACACCGGCCGTTACGCCCACTTAAGAGGTGCACAGGTTATGCTGCATCGTGCAACGGGCAGGATTTTTACACGATTGCTTGCCCTGTTGTTACACCTCGACTCACCCCTTAGAGAAGTGGCTTGCCCATCAAGAAACAAATTCCGAAATAGGTATTTGAAATAAGGTAGCCTCAAGGGAATCCCGTGTCTGGGAAAGATCATATCCAAAACAATTTGCATGCATTTTTACTTCCCAAACGCTGCCGACAGCTGCAATTTCGAGGTTTACCTGTTTATTTGCAGTGCATGCGGTTTCATTAAGCCTAAGTCCTCAGCCAGCACTCTCATGTGTCAGGAACAACAAAGCATGTACCAGTACATAGAGCCGCAGGTATTTTTAAGCTCGTTCACATGCGCTAGGATCGAAGCCCAATACAGAAGAACCCAGCTGTTGCCAGAAGTGCCAGAAGCTATTATATAAATTTTGACACTGCTTAGCCTGGCTTGATTGCAGAGACCGAGGCCTCGAAGAACCAAGTGGTTCGCCACAGAGGCCTCTAGGCGTGGAGCCCCTACTCCCTCCCGGGTCTGTGTACCAGAGTTGGGAAGGTAGCGGCCTCCTATATCGGTGGACAATAAATCTTTCTCTCTCATGCGCAGCGAGGGCACGTATAGCACGCGAGAGTCTCGTGGTAGAGCCCTTGCCTCGGCTTCAGGAGGTGGTGAGTTCAGACTCCCACTACCAGCCAGTTACCAACCGGTTTTCGCAAAATGAGTACAACCCATGGACTGGCCTACTGCTTGGCTTACCACGATTGTAAGGTTTGAGAAAGGATCCCGTGCCTACAAATCACGTCGGATTTGCACAACTACAGCACACCAGTCATAGCCGATGCCTGTAATGCCTCTCGATGCTTGATCACACTCCAGTTTGTCTGGCAGCTTCCACAAAGCTCCGACTATGCCAACCAATAAGATCTTACAGGCGCTACCAATTCTGTTGGGCTGTTGATGAAGTTCCATCGCTGCAGTAAGGCAAGCAAATGCAACCGAAAGCACGAGAGAAAAACTACGCCGCGAGCTACAGCGTGCGGGGAGCACTGCATGAGGTGCCACCGCGAGGGGTTTTGCTCATGTCGTTTGTGTTTTCCTATACTCAGTCTCACACATTGCATGCAATGCTGCGAAGGCCGTGGAAGCTGTGGAAGTAGTGCGTCAGTGAAACCATTTTACTCCACCACTTATCATTCGTTCTTTTTGAAACCTTAGTGAGTGTTTGGATGAAAACAAGGAGCAGTATAAAGTGGTAGCATTGAAAATCACAGTCGAAGCTGTGAGGCATTCAGTGTTCGGCCCTCTGGCTATAATTTACACCAAGTGTAAACTATATTTTAGGCGTGGATCGAGTAACAACGATTAGCCCTACCAGCAGCGTATCATACTGCCACACGTAACTTATTTCTCGAAGTCTCAATGAGTCGTAAGACGAAAATGTGCCACAAGGTAAAATGAAATCCAGGAGATGCCAGTCATGGTACTTTGGATATGTTGCAATGAAATATGCCCCTGTCCCCTTTGGTTGTACGGCAAACTATTTCAGGAGCACTAGCTTTGGTAGAATTGACTGCTAAGTATGAAACTGAGTATAGTAGTCCCCTGTTCTAATAGATGAGGATAGGGTAGGAATAAAGTGGTCGAAGCAAGAACAGCACAGGAGTATCCGTGCTGCAGGTTTGCTCACTCCCCATGCACTCCCTTCCCGCCACTGCTCCTTTCTGTCAACAGCTGCTCCGGCAGATGTAAGGCTATACCACAGAATCTTTTGCACATGCAGAACAATCGCGAGTGCCGGATGAGAGTGGCAATCACGAGAGCCACAAACATTTGCAGACCCAAAAGAAGTATGCTGCACTTAAAGGAAATTAAGAAAAAACAAAGCGGTACAAAATGGTGCGACTAAGACGTGCTGAGATTAAAAGAAACCTTTGCTCAGTTCCAGGGGCTCATTTGAAAGGAGGGGGAGGGGATAAATATTTTCTACTTATTTCATCCGTAGAAAATATTTTTCATTCGTTAAAATTTTTTTTTTGGCCTTCTGTTTTTTGCACAAGCATGCTGTGTAGCAGAAATTAACACAGAAATGACTGTATCCATAGCAATCCTTGCAGAAGGAAGTTGTACATACACATATAAGTAAAAATGTCAATGTTAAAGTGATGCAAATTGAAGCCATCACAGTGAAGAAATGGCTCCACTGATGGCTTGCAAAAGGTGCATCCCCAATCTAGGCCTGGCATTATCACGGCCCAACAACATGCTCTTTGGCACATGTTGACAGTTTAGTTATTCTCATCAGGATGGCACAACGAACCTCGTTTGGCACAGACTGGTGCAGGCGGCACAGGGGTCTAAGCTTGGAGCTTTGAAAAGCTGCCAACTCCTGGAGGCTACATGCCTTCCCATCCCACTCTTAACTAGCCTTGAAAGCGCTTAAAACTCGCATAGGCTCTGTGCCCAGCATAGATACTCTCCTCACTTGTTGCCTCACTTGTGCCAACAACACAACACTGTCTACTATGGTTACCCCTGCCAAAGTTATCTGCATACACCTAGGACATTGCACAAATTTATGCTAGACCCTGCAGCAGTTCCCACTAAACAACACTGATTCCATGGCGATACCACCGCCAAAGGTGGAACCGGCAGGGCTATTTCACCAAATGAAATCTGCACATGAAATCTGAATTCAAAATGCGTAAAAATATCACAAACAATAAAGTATACTTTAAGAAAAACTAGTTGCACAAGAATGGCTGAA
Organism: Amblyomma mixtum; assembly: GCF_055824585.1. Classification (NCBI taxonomy): domain Eukaryota; kingdom Metazoa; phylum Arthropoda; class Arachnida; order Ixodida; family Ixodidae; genus Amblyomma; species Amblyomma mixtum. The sequence continues at coordinate 36,607,100 of NC_143016.1, read as the reverse complement.
TTTGTTGCATCTTGTGCACCGAGTATTTTGTGCATTCTTGAAGCAGATTAAAGTTTACTCAGCATATGATGGAAAGGTGGGGGGGGGGGGGGGGGGGGCAAGCGGCAATAAATTGCTCTGGCCTATTTTGTAGGTTCAAAAGGCATTCATAAGCAAACATAACTCTGAAAGCTTTTATGTAAAAGTAAAAGTTGGCACTTTCACAACATGCAAAGTTAACTGATGCCTTCCTGCCTGACGCAGCAAGGCAACACTCCAAGACAAGGAAACAGCATTCTTCTCACAAAAGAAAATGAAACGAAAAAATTGAACACATTCAGTGAGGCAGACAGGAGTGCAGAAAGAAACCAAGGTGACCAAAAGTAGTGTGCTGGCATGGGTCCGTATTTGAGAGGAGGTTTTTTACCTGAACAGCAAATGAAGGCTCGGCCAGCAAGACCTGGCAGCATTGAAAGAGGCAACAAGACGACTGAGACAAACAGCAGCAAACAGAGGCAATCTGCTCCCCACCACGAAAGATTTTACGGACCCGAGGACACAGTAACTGGGTTGTACAGCACACTCTACAGTAACATGCAGGGTATTTGTTCTGACACAGTTTAAAAACCTCTCCAGCACCAGTGATTTGTTCCTGCTGAATTTATGAATGAAGAGCACAAAAACTGATCAAACATGATCTCCAAGCAAAATTTCAGCATGAACAAAACAGTGTAAAAATTTTAAAGGTATCAACATAAATACACGCGCTACTGTGCAAACCAAGACCACATTTCCCCACCACACCTTTTTTACCAGTACTAGAGAGACTACACGCTGGAGATGCATAACTCACAAATATGACATAAGAGAAATTAACCTAAATCAAGGTGAGCAAGAAGGCAATCTGGCCCCGTGCCAGTCAATACTCCCAGAACATCTACAATTACCATTATACCGGTCCACTAACAGCAAATAAGTTTCACGACACTAGGAACAAAAACAAGCTAATGTGCCAGCAACTAAGCAGTCATCCTCTTGATTTCGACTAGGATGTCATTAACCCGCATTTGTGCCCTCACCCACTCCGCCCACTTCCTATCTCTTAACGTTACACCTATCATTTTTCTTTCCGTAGCTTGCTGCGTTGTCCTTTAAGCTGAACCCTCTCCGTTAGCCTCCATGTTTCTGCCCCATAGGTTAGTACTGGTAAGATGGTACAGGTACTGGATGGTGGCTGGTACTGGTAAGCAATGTTTAACAGTGCTTCAAAGAAGTTCACAGCAGTAGCATTTCTGCGAGACTAGCAGTGGACACTCGCTTACCGGGTCTGCTTCATCCATCTTTGTGGTGATCTTCGATACGGAGTCGCCCATTCGAGAGATGAGCCGAAACATGCCAGCTCCACTGAGGGATGATGTGTTGGTGGCTCGAGGCAGCTCTGCTTCCTGCTCCAGAAACTCTCTGAAGTCCGGGTCCACCTTGAGCGAAGGGTGCGCAGCTGTTCGTTGCAGAAAACGCTCCAATGCGGCCCTCCGGCGCTCCACAAAGTCCTCCGATGTCACCTGCTCATCCTTCGACATCTTGATTTTAGTCATGCCTGAAGGAAGAGATTGGGGAATACACAGCCCCTATGCAGTCACAAGCACTGGGAAAAAAAAAAAAAAAAGCGCTTCCCACAGTTTCAATGCAGCTTGTTACGGGCTCACTTAAGTCCTGTCAATGCCAAGAAGAAAAAAAAAGCTTCAGGCAACACTGCAGGCGAAAAAGCAGCACCTAGTTTGCACACAATGTTTTTACTTGATAACAATATAGTATCTGCTGTTAATGCCGTCTACATGTGATTACCTAAGGAACAGCTATGGATTAGCTATGGTCAAAGTATTTTAGAGCAATGTTTTGCAAATGTCTGCAGTTACTACCTGGTATCAAATGTACTCTGTACTAATTGCTGTAACAGAATACTGGGTTTGGCTGGAGAAGATGCCCATTTTCCTCACATAATAGAAATATAATAAGCATAACTGCTTACTAGTTAACATGATGGAGGCAAAAGCAACATAATAGTACAGTCAAGGGCAGCTGTTTTCTAGCATTCCACATTGCGGGATGCTCAGATTCTAACTACTGACCCAGTGATGAAAAGTGAGAGATGCATTAATTTCTGAGTTCCCACTTGTGTCCCTCAGTTTCCTGTGATGCATTTTAATTGTGACTGAAATTTGTGTATAATGACAAGAAAACCCAAGTATGCAGGCATTTCAAAGGCGATTACAAACCTGAACTGCTTCACAGTAAATGCCGGAAATTTTGGGCAATCAGTCTCACAGACAGCAAAAATTTGGAGAAGTATTGAACTTTTCATGCAGCGAATGGTATTAGACATTTTTTGGGGCCACCAAATTTTTTACTCTGCAGTATGCTAAAGAACTTAAATATGGCTACCTAACAAGCCTTTTTGCCATCACTGCCTCTGAGCTCACCTAGGACACTCTTCTCGGGAGCTGGGGGGACAATGCGCCCCATGTGCAAGTGCTTTTCCACCAGCTTCTCGTGCAATCCAAGGAAGTCACTGAAGCGTCGATTGACTGAAAACTGGGTCTTGCGGAAATACGGCGCGTTGGTCCGTGTCACAACTCGATAAGTGACGTAGGCAGCCATGCCATCGCCCACTTTCTGTGGTTCCCGCACGCTGATTTCCACAAACTCCTCCCCCTCAGAGGCCTTCTGTTGCTGCACAGGCAAGGGGACAAAAGAGAAACAAAAAAGTGAGAATTTCAGTCGGTTCCTCATGTTCTTCAGGTTTGCATGGACAGCTGGGGACATGCAGTACCACATAAGAAATCTTATTACAACAAGGAAGCATGTGAAGCAATAGTAATACTGTCATTATATCAAATTTGTTAAGACCCCAGCAGGAAGGTGCAAAAAAAATCTGATATGTCAAGGCAAAAGAGTTGGAACCTAAATATTCTGTGTGAGCATACAGGTGTATTATCGCACTCAGTATGATTTTTTGTGTGCTATTTGGCATAAGCTGACTATCGACATGCAAGCCGTGGGCATAGTGCTGTGCAGGAGTGAGCTTGTAATGCCATCACAAATGCACCAGGGAATAAGAGGATTTAAACATTCAAACAATGCTTGAGAGTGCCGAGTCAATGAGCAGCTTGGCAGATTCAGTCCAAATTGTGGTCTTTAATAAAAAGCAGCTCAACCATGGTATGATAAAGTAGACGACCCATGGGCAAAGGTGCAAGCTAATAAGCTACATGCAGTTCACAGACCTCTTGTCCAATGCAGTAATGATACAGTGTTCCAAATTGAGCGCATGATATATTCTTAACAGGCATTCACGGCTAGCCATAGCCAAAGACAATGAAACTAAATCAAACAACACAAAGTGTGCTCCTGCCACTGTTGCAAAATGCCAGCCATGCTGAGTGCGATTGTGCTTCTGCATATTGGAAAAATCAACTGTCCAGGAGATAGCCAGCATACAAAAACTACTTTCTTTCCATGCTAGCAGTAAAGCTAGAAATCAAATTGCAGATTTACATTGTTGTACCAGACTAATCGTAGTAGGAAGATATAATATATGCCCTGTTTGGCTTTTTTTTTTCTGCCTGTGCCTTTTATGAAGCGGCCTTAAATTGCAAACAAGTATTGCCATATTCGTCTAATGGTTCAACAATAACAAAAGAAAGAGGGGTCACAGAATAGAAAAGCAAAAAGGAATACCCAGTCACCTGAAGATTATGCTTCCTTTCTGGCTGTGTCTATACAAAGCAGGACTAAACAGACAAATAATTTAGAATGGCTGGTCACGGGCTCATGAAGTGTACAGCACAGTAATGTGTCAAGATATGCCCTCTGGGGATTTCTTACCACGCATGCCATGTATACTACCTCACTGCTTTAAGTCAAGCCTGTAGCTCACCAGTATGACTGAAGCAAACTGACATAAGCTCAAAGCTGAACACAGTGCTACATTTTTCCCCCAAATCATGAACCAACAAGCCCAAGCATCTACCCTTCCGAGCCCAATTACCATCATATTTCTACCCGAGCTGTGCAGAGCTAAGTGTACCACAAGATTGTATATTGTTGCTCAAGAGCATTTTTATTAATGGCTATGTTGACACCAGATGCGTCCGCAAAATGTGTCGCCGGAAGTTGGTCCCCTGTGACGTCATCGGCCATATGATGTCATTTAAGCAATGAGACGTTATAATGAAAATAAAATTGGCAGAGGCTTAGCTTGGTTAAGCCCGGTAGGTTACGAAAGCTCGTTTCTTCCTGGCTTCACACTGGCGAGTTGCCTTCTTCTGTTTGGCAGTAGACGGCATGGCAAACTATCTTTGTGCACAGTGAGAAAGATCCACCGTGACTACCGCCGCCCTCCGCCGACAGAATGAGCTGGGGGCCCTTTTTTTCGCAGCTGGTATGACGTCACGTCGACTGTAGCGCCACTGGTGAGAGGAGTGCGAGGCTCACCGCCGTGACTACCGCCGCCCTCCGCGAACGGATCGAGCTGGGGGCCCTTTTTTTCGCAGCTGGTATGACGTCACCTCGACTGTAGCGCCACTGGTCAGAGGAGCGAGAGGCTCACCGCCGTGACTACCGCCGCGCTCCGCCGACGGATCGAGCTGGGGGCCCTTTTTTTTGCAGCTGGTATGACGTCACTCCGCGAAAGGTCAACCGTAACTACCGCCGCGCCACTCTGAAGGCTCAAAACCTAGCGTAGTATTGCTTTCACAATAAAAGAAAATTGGGGTCTAGGTGGGACGCTGAACGGAGTGCAGGGAATTATGGAATGAGACCGCACAGCGCAAAACCCCTTCCCACCAAAGCGACAACACTGGTCAGAGCAAGGATATCACAGCAGGAGACGAAATCAATGTCATCACTGGTTGACCTCAATGTGGTGGCAGTATTCCAGAATACATTCACCAAAATTTTGAAATTTTGAGCAAACGTTCGTCCTACCACATTCCGTGTGGTGTAGCATTTCTCTTTGCATATAGCTTACATGTTTTAGTCAAGTTAGAGGGTAGTTTTTGACAGGGATTCCGACCAATGACATATGCACCTTCATTTGCATGCTTTAAGGCACCATTAAGGTGACCACCAACCACGTAAGCAGGCTTAAGTGCTCTCAGAATTTGATATATGGAACACTAAGCACCACCTGCCTGCAAAAAAAAAAAAGTCCTTTCTATAAAAGCAAATTAAGCAGCTTGCTTGTAAAAATGCTATCCTACATACTAATTGACATTAAAGAAGTACGGGCAAGAAATTTTTGGTTGTGCATTTTTTTGCAATGATCTGTAAGACATTGCAATACAGTATTGGATCACCGCATAGCCAAAGGCCAGTATAGGCTGTGTGAGGCATGATAAGAACTGATATAATCACTGCTTCGTCTTTTTAATTCATTAAAAGGCTAAAGTCAGCCTGGCTCGAGAGCCAGAATCCAGGCGAGTAAGACCCAGCGATTATATTGCAGTTTTCTTCATACCTCACATGACCTATGTGGACCTTTAAAAATGTCAGTTATCACTCTACTGCTGAAACAAACAGGTGAGATGCAACTCAATTATAAGCCTTATGCATCATTACAAAGAAAAAACCATGCAACCAAGAGTACCTGCATATACTGACTAAGCATAACTGACAGCACAGCTCTCAATTACTATTCTCATGTGCCCACAACAGTTCCATAATTAAGTTGTAAAGTTAAATAGGAAACAGGCAATAAACATTGTAAAGTTAAATAGGAAACAGGCAATAAACATGGTAATCCAGGAAGCATTATATAGGCATTGAAGAGTCACCTCCTTTTCCTTGGCCGGTTTCAGTGTGCTGACGTCAGGGGAAAAAAGAGTGGTGGCCTGCCTTGGGGGATTCGGCTCAGGATTGCTTCGCTGCACTTCATCTTCAGCTCCTCGGAATTCGAGCTTGGCTGAACCCAGCAGAGTTGCCTGAGTAGGGGGCTCATCATCGTCGAGGTTTACTTCCACTTCTTCAGGCCCCTCCATTAAACCTGGCACCGGGTTGCGGAAACAAGGCTCCCTTTAGTACAACTGTTTTAAATAACAGCTGTTTTAAATAATTTAAATAACTGTTTTAAATAACTTGGTAGTAATACATAGTTTTCACACACGTCGTAGCGGCCTCCATCTCTGGGCCCGGAAACCGCAGCGAAACCCCTGGCGTTTTGTTAACCCACAATCGCCAACCAGTTCCCGTGTGCACTGCGGAAGCGACAGTACCCAAAGATGGTGCCCGTGATGTCATGTGAAAACTATAATGCTTCACAGGTATGAAGGTAAGCAGCAATACAGTTTCTTAGATCAATACTTCAAGAAAACTATATACCAATGCCCTTGAGAACTGTCACAAAGCAGCCAAAGATAAAACGGTACCTAAGTAAACATTGACCCATAACATGGATCCATAAAATGGATTCACAGCGGCGATGCAAACTAGAAACAGAAAAGGTGTGAGAGGTGTATGTGTAAGCTCGGTGCCACATATGGGCCCTCCGTGTCAGTGCATGAAAACAGGCGCATGAGGGACTGAGGCAACAGGTGCGAGTTAGCATATATGTAGCGTGTATATGCCACAGCAATATATCAGACAGCGAAGTGCTTTTGTTATCCATCTGTCCTAACCGAACGTATACTCCAAGCGGCACGGCGCGCTTACTAAGGTTCACTTAACTCCAGTGGGTATGAAACATGAAAACATGACAGCAACCAAGTGTCCTCGGTCACTTACCCTCCCTCAGATTCTTGTGATGCTGTAAAAAGAAAAGAACAAAACGTTTGGGGCTGAAAGTGAAAGTGCGCCAACGCTCCTCGGCAATACAGTGAATACTAACAATGAGCAACAACGAAGCGCTCGAATATGGCATTCGTGCAGAGAGACGCAAAAACACAAGCAAAATTTCGAAAGAACAGAGCTCACAAACAGAACGCTCTCGAAGGGGCGGATCTCGGCGCCTCCCACCTCTATCTCCGCCACTTTTCCGGAAACTACGTGCAAACCAGGCTTAACAGAAACAAAAGCAGCACGCGGCATGAAACCTTTAATCATGAAGAAATAGGAGCAATGAATATGCTGGTCATGCCCCCGTTAGTTCAGACACCGGCACTCAGAAAGCACCACCGACGAGGCATGCATGCATGCCACGAGCACGGACAAGCCGCAAGCAGTTGCACCGACGTCACTGCGGTTGCACCCTGCAGCGAAAACAAACAGCACCTGCTACGTTTAAACAGCGCCTGACAAACGTTGAAGACTGCTCGGTAAGGAAACTCAAAGCCGGTCAGTGTAGAAAATGAAACTAACTGCTTATTTACTACGCGCAATCGACACCACCACCCCTCAGGCCAGTCCACGCACGGCAGGAAACGCAAAATCGAGAAGCATACGAAAATGGAAGGAGAACTGACAGCTTACTGCTGACTTACCTCGACGGCAGAAGTGAACATGTCATCCTCTTCCTTAGAATTTAGGTCGCCTTCGCTGAGTAATGGAGGTGGCTCTTTCATGTCCGCCATGTCTCGCGTCCAAGATTCCAATTGCGGCGGTGCTGGCGCTGCGCTCGCTCATTGGAAAAAATGCCGACCAAAAGCACCGTGACGCCACCTACTACTGTTGCAGAAACGCACAAAGCCAAAATTATCGCACGCAACTAGAAACCACACCGGTGCGCACGTAACCGTCAGTATACGTCACTACGAAATAAACTTATCCTAGACTTTCTGACACCACCGATGAGCCTCAGACAGGCTCCTTGCATACTGCTGTGTACCCGCGTTTTTGTAAATAAGAATTACGACAGAAACGCCACAAGCTTTCGAGTAGTTTAGATATAGAGCATTCACATGTATGCGAGTAATCTTGAGCTTTGTTTAGCGTTTATGCAGGCGAATCATTGCTGGGCGACCAAGCTAACAAGGATTTTTGCTATATATTAACTTTACATGCGTATTTTGCACTCGGAATGACTCCGCAGAGACGCGTTGTACTTCCGACGGCTGTTTTCGGACGATTTCAAATATGCATTGAATTGCCGAATGTCTAGAAAGAAGGTATCTGCAATTACTTTTGTCCGCAAAAAAATTTTGAAGCAATAAAAAAAATCTTGATCACGGGTGGGTGGGCTCCCGCGCTTACATGCACAGCTGTTTGTTCGAGTTGTGGGAGGAGTGGATAGCTAGAAAAATAATAAAAGATGTTTAGATATTTATATAGCACATTTTTGATTGCAGCGTAGTACGCCCGGTCATTTTAGCAATTTCAAAGTTTCATTCTTAAAAAAAAAAATAGCAAAGTTGGCACATGGAAACCTGCATTTGTAAATTAGGTTTTTATCTAAAAGAAGAAAATGAGCTATAACCACAAACTTTTATCGCTCCATTGTACACAGACTTATCTACTAATATAAAATTCATAGAAATATAGAAATATATTTCAGTTAAGGAAATATTGTTGTGCAAACTTCATGAAAGCACAGAAGCAAAAATTTTTGTACTACAAAATATTTTTTCTGGACAAAGATAATTGCAGATCCATATAAAATATTACTCAAATCCAAGATGGTGACCAGCCATCCACTGCATGCTATTATCTGAATTGTGGAAATTGTGAGGCTAGTGCAGAATGCAACAAACAAACTGGAGTCAGCAGGAAATTGACGACACCAGCAACAAGCTGTGAATGGAAGACTCTCATAGCCGCATTAACATGAATGTGACAGAAGTTGACTCCAGCCCACTTTTTAGGGAAAATGCAAAAACATAGAGGTTGAGTCATGCCTTTCCTTCTCAACATCTGCCTTTCCCTCAAAAAGCGGTAAAAGGTCGACTTCTGTGGAATTCATCCAAAAGCAGCTTATGCCGGTTGGTGTTCCAATAGGTCTAGCACGAAACTCTAATTTGCCAGAGCACTAAAGGTTCATACTCAAAAAAGATCTGAACAATAGCCATATTTCACATCCAATAAATATACTTTAAATGGAGCATAGAGTGATGTGTTGGCTTTCATCAGTGATAAAGCTAAACTACAGGCCATAATGTTCTCAATAAAAAAATACAAAACTTAACAGTCCAGGGTTCACAAAAGCAGTACAAATGCTTCACAGGTATGAAGGCAAGCATCCATACAATGTCCTAGATCAATACCTCATGTAAACTCTGTACCAATGCCCTTGAGAACTGTCATAAAGCAGTGCCAAAAAAAAAAAAAACATTGATCCATAACAGGGATCCATAAAATGGATCCACAGAGTTGAAGTAAACTTAAAACAGAAAGACGTGATGGAGCTGTTCGCGGTGCATGTGTAACCTCGGTGCCACATAGGGACCTCTGTGTTGGTTCATGAAAATCGACACACAAGGGATTGAGGCAACAGGTACGAGTCAGCATATATGTAGTGTGTATGTGCCACTGCAATATCAGACAGCAAAGTGCTTTCGTTATCTACCTGTCCTAACCGAATACACCCCAAGTGACATGGCGCACTCACCAACGTTCACTTAATTGCAGCGGGTATGAAACATGAAAGCATGAGAGCAACTAAACAGACCCACTGGTACAATGTTATATAGCAAGCATTGTTGACACCAAAGAAATGAAGACAAGAGACACCAAGCAATTAACAAGCCAGCTCTATGTTATAAATAGCTTGTAAGATTTATTTCTTTTAAAACAGCTAACGATGGACTGTCCTGCACCTGCGAGTGCCTGGTCACGTTGCTGTACACTGTGCTATTTACACCAAATGCTCCGCGTCTCAACATCTTTACAAAAAAAAAGACAATAAAAACAAAACAAGCAAAATTGGAACAGGAGAGACATCAGACACAATGTCCAAAACACTCCTCAGCACGGTGATAGCCATTCACAGCGTCACAATATCACCCAGAAACAGTGCGGTGGCACCGAGTGTTGAGCGCATGAGTCCATACATTGCATTGATCTAGATCAATCTAATCACTTCACACTGTACATGCGTCCACCATTTTTACGAGTTCATCTTCTCTGGCACTTTCTGCCTGGCACTGCGGCGTATTTGTCCTTCTCTGCTCAGCTGTCAGGTGCCTCCGATGTGTACATATTTATAAAAGGAGGAAGGGCTTGGATGAAGCTCTCTTAAGGTTTCAGTCACTGTCCGATGTAACAAGGGCTGTTTTCTTCTTCTTACGCGGGGGCTTCGGCTTGGCAGCTTCTTCATCCTGGTAGTCACAATAAAGACAGCAGTCGGCAGACAATGAATGAGTTCACAGCAACAATAATCTCTTATACCCCTGTCACACTAGCAAATTTAATGTCATTTGAACCTAATGGCATTCGATGCATCGAATGTCATTCGGTCTCTTTCGGTGCTACACGAAAAAAAATAATGTGATTCAAAAATGATGGCATCGACGATCAGTGAAAAAAAATAGTCCAACTGAATGACATCAGTGCGCATAAAATATGTTTGAAATTGTTGTGCAGTGTTTCAAAAGCGGGTGAGAACATTTGTGTGCCGTATTATAAGCTTAAAATATTATTTGCGGCCATTCTGCACCACTTTAGCCATCAAAAGCCAAGCCAAGTACAAAGTCAACCACAAATTTGATAAATGTAAACAAACAAAATGGCTGACATGGAGGCGCGCGGACACGCGCGGAGCTTGGAAATGACTTCCTAAAGGTGAACTGCTCAGTTACGTCTTTAAGTACCTTCGAGCTTAACGAACATGGCATGCCAACCAACAAGAATCACGCATCCCAAAATGACCGACGGTCACGGGAAAGACGCTGCTTCACACTCGGCCGCGGCGGTAGGCTGCTGAGACCGAGAGTAGCAGCTATCCACGACAGCCTCTAGTGTGAACAGATTCACACAAACATTAACTTTTTTTAGCAGAACTAAATAAATGCACTTTCTAAGTTTGGCAGTGTGCACACTATATTTTTCGCGTCGCTTGTTCCTGCTGCATATCTGGTGTCCAGAGTACGCATTCGGTTCAAGATCGAATGCGAATGAGTTCCCCTAACTCATTCGATGGCGAATATCATTCGAACCTAATGACATTACATGTTCCCGTGTAGCAGTCGTTTAATGAGATTAGGTGCTAATGTCATTCGATTCGAATGACATTAAATTTGCTAGTGTGACAGGTATTAAAAGTACCAAGAGGGTTCTGTTCAAAATATCTTTGAACAGTTTAAAATATGCAAATGGGCAGTTTAGATTAAAAAGTGAACTCTTTTTAAAACACAACTATGAAATGAAACAGATGTATTTATGTGCAAATTTTAACTTACATATAACAAGCATAATTTATAAAACACATAAGGCTGACCAGACATTAAACAAGGGAGAGGGCGAGAGATTTATCTAGTTGTAACAATAAAAAGCTTCACTTAGTGCACTATTAACCACGGCACAATTCTTTGCATAACATACACTTGTGTTCAATGAAAAAGAGTCTGATATATCAATCTAATTGCTTGCATAACAAAGGAGCTTGCTGAATGCTGTCATGAAGCATCAGTGTGTGTACAGATATCACTCTACTGGCGGTATGATGTCAGAATTCGCCATCTGAGGGGCACCACACGGTGCACTGCTGGCAAAATGCAACAAGATATCTTGTGAAACGGGTAAGGAGAAGTAGCTTGGGCTACAATGCACACAGGCAAACCCTTCCATTCTCAACTGCTATGGCTGAAGAAAGAGCGCTGGCTATGGAACACCACAGCAAATGCAGCATTCTTGGCGAGACGCTGCCCGCTTAGCTCTCGCACAGAGGCTTTTCTGCATTGCAACCATTACAATGAGACCAAACGCCAAAGGTGAAAAAATGAAACTATGTTCTAAGAGACAGCCTTCCAGCCCCTCGCAAAGAAAGGGAGTGCAACATCATAATTTGGTTATAAAACTTATTAAAAGCATTTTTTTTCAGCTTCGCTAGGGCTTCAGCGGAACTTCCTTAGAGCGTGATACCTCTCAAAACACTCTCTTGGGTGGAGGCCAGGCTTCCTCTCGCATGTCTTGCAATAAAATATCGTCTCCCTTCTGCCACCCTTTATCATTCTGTCACTGCAGAGAGCGTGCAGTCCTTGTTGAATGAGGCACATGGTTGTCTTCGTCACTAAAATCATCTTCAATCCCTACAAGGTTATTAGACAACTTTCCATAGAACACGCCCGCCAGAGGAAGTCATGCCGCAATTTTTTTGGCTCCAATTCAGGCTCTCAAAACAACGTGATCAAGAAACATTTTTGTATCAGTGTGGTGCTGCTATCCTCGGGAGGAAAAGCCAAATAGCCAATTTGCAGGCCACAATAATTTCAACTAGATGGCATGGAATTTTTCTTACAGAAACAGCTGGCAAAATGCTGCATCGGGCCATGCGTGACAAGTGAATATAGACACACACTTTTCCGCTCTCGGATGACCGGAAAGAGTTAATGACATCTTGCATGTGCCACTGCTACAGCGAAATGCCCTTGTGTATGTTGTCACATTCGTTCTGACATGTTTAATTCAATACAGTGCACCTCCTAGGTTCAATTGCATATGCTGATCCAGAATTTGGTTCAAAAGTGGTCATTTATGCAATACAAAGAACAATGCCATTCTCAGTGATACGCCAAAGGAGCCATCCATTGCTGGCAAGAAGGTAGCCACTTGTGGTTCAAACAAAATTTGAAGTACAACTTCATCCCATTAAAAGATCCAGTGACGGTGCACTAGATGAAGTGATGACGTCATTCTGATGCTTACAGAAAATTGCGCCCACCAGTAAGTTTCTTTTGTCCTGATCAGTTGCATTGTTCTGGTCAATATGCACATGCTTACAGAGATATACACCAGATAAAGAACATTCTAAAATGTGGCCTCTTGGTGCATGGGCACTACCACTCTGGTGGGCCTGAAGTGAACACTCGCCATGCTTTCTCTCTTCCTGTCCTAACAAGCACAGGAGGCTAGGGACTGGAGGCAACTCCAAGCCAATACCTTCCAAAATTCACGTAAATACAGCATAATATTCCCTGAACACTACAAAGACGCATGCCCTAGGTGCGACGAGAGACCCACAGCCTACCATGTCACGTGGGGCTGCAGGGGCAAAAAAACCAGAGACCCTGTAAACACACTACACAAAGGAGCAGTGGGAGGGCGCTCTGTCCAGCTCTGAACTGACAATCCAGCGTAACGTGGTATCCCAGGCAAGAGAAACAGCCATGGCCATTGGAGTCCTGAACTAAGGACACCACCCGCAGCAAAGACTTAGTCTTTATTTCCATTTAACAATAAATGTTTTTGCTCTACTCTAGTCTACTCCTCTCCAGTCACAGATGAGACTCACCTCACTGCTCTCAGTGCTGCTGTCGGAGTCTGCCAACACCGCTTTTACTCGAGACGTGGCTGCTTTCTGGGAGGAGGATGCAGCATTGCTTGTTTTCCCCCCCCTCCCACCACGTGATGATGAACTCTTGGGAGGCGTTGAAGGTGGAGCCTTGATCTCCTCCGCATCGTCCGCCAAGGCAAAAAGGTCACTGTACCTGAAACCATGGTTATAACAGGCACAAGAGTGATACACAGATGAGATTGCTACTTACAGTAGCATGCTTCCTCAGTGCTTTATGTCCACTTAATACAAAAATGTTGCAGTTGGAAAAAAAACCGCTGCTTGTGTGTGGCAATGACAAAGAAGTTGCTGCTACATTTTATAATGCAAAGCCTCAGATGGAGTATACTTTATACAGTACAGTTGAACCTGGATGTAACGCACCTCCATGTAGCCAATGCCTTAATATTGCAAAATTTCCCAAATCCACACTGCCACCACCATTGAGACTTGTGTATTTGTGAACTACAGGTAATAAAGCGGTTGTGGTGAATGACGTCAAAGTAAAGAACTTGCTATGCCAACTGGAGTTAAACCTGGATATAACTAAATTAAAAGTCCGCTATTTTTCACTACATGCACGCTTTACTAGTTACATGCGGTTTTTGAGCAAAAACCCAAAATGACAATGCAGAATGGAAACCAAAATGAAAAATAAATACAGACGAGATTGCTTAGCGAACGTTCACCCATTATTCAAAGCCATAAACAAGAAGAAATGTTTCGCGATAGCGATGATCATGCGGCAGTAGTAGTCGCCACCATCTTCGACGGAGCTCTCAAGCTGTCAGGGAGATTCACGTGGGGCAGGGAGATTTCAGGAGGCAGGGAAGTACCCTCCTTTTCCCAAATGTCCCCTATCACAGTCTGCCCAACCACCGCAGTCCTAGGAAACCAACTATAGCTCGTAACTGTATCCACCTTGCACTGTATAGTATAGTACAATGGTTTCTTAAAATTTTAGCTTATAATCCCTTTCTTTTACACTTAGCACAGTGTTCTGACATGTCTGACGATACTTTTTTGAGCTGTTTCTGGCGGATATTGAAACACTGCCCGATCTCTCCAACAAATGCCTTCTGACAGGTGAATGGAATCTTATACATGACAGACACACGCTCCACTAATCCTCTCCTATGCCACACTGAGCATTTAAAGGGGTGCACTTTTTTTTCTGTCATCATGTTCACCCGTCATCGCACAAAGGTGCTGTAGCTTTAAGAGTGCTGAGCATAACACGTTAGCATTGAATCTGTGGCCACTATTCTTAGATTATGTGATGTGTACTTCTCATTATTCATCCTGCGTTCCTGTCTGTGCTGTTTCTTTTCCTTCAAAAACGACACAACAAGACCAACTTGCCATCCCACTGAAGCAAATTAACTATAGTGCCATCAATAATGCCTTCATCACAAATCACAGTACCTTCATATATCCCCTGACTGTAACGAATGACCAATGTACAAATTTACTACGTTCACTCACTTTGTCTTTTGCGCTTCAGAGGATGTGGCTTGTACTTGCAAAAGAGCCGTTTGAATGGCGCCCTGGCCAAAGACTGCATGAAAAAGAGAGAGAGAGGGCAAAAATCAGTAAAGCACTACCTTCATAAGTGGAACGCTTGCCTTCTCATGGCTGCCCTTTTATCCCCAGGTTTGTAATGCTCTTGCTACAATATGGCAAAAATCCTCCGATAAGCTGCGCTTTGACAAAAGCATGACTGTTGCAAATGAGGCACCAGCACCCTGAGGCCGTGAAAAGTGTGAGCTAGTTTCAAAATTCAAATAAAGAAAACTGAAGAAAGAAGAGTGCAGAAGAAAACTGCACTCAAAGGCATTGGAAAGCTCAGGCAAATTTCTTGACAGACTGCTATAAGGTTCAGAGAATTGCTAACCATTTCACTAGGGGTGTGCGAATATTCAAAACTTCAAATACAAATCAAACATCTTTGTTATTTGGTTCACATTCGATTTGACAAATTGATATTCAAGAATTTTCAAATATTTGCAAGCGATCGAAGACCATGGCAACTTTAATAAATCCAAATGGGGCAGAACCACAATATATGGACAAATTATTCAAGGATAGAGTTTGAAGTATCAGGAAAACAGCACAGAGGTGCCCTCCTCGCTTTCTTCTCCGTTGTTCATTAAGTGGAACGATCATATTCATACATAACGATGATGATTTTTTATGGCGCAAGGGCATCTGTGGCCAAAGAGTGCCATGGCACAAAGTGTTTTCTTTTTTGCTCAAGGCGGGGCCAAAGACCCATTTCCCAGGCATTTCACCCTAAAGGAACCGAGCCACAGGCAGGGGAAAGCTTGTACCCGCTGTATCACCGCTGGGTACCCGGGGGCACTGGGGATTGAACCCCGCACCTCCCCCATGCGAGGCGGATGCTCAGACCACTAGACCACCGCTGCGGTCTCATATTCGTACACTGCTACGTTTGGATCTCATGTGGAACACCAAAAGTGGGCTACACACGTGGCTTCATTCAACGTGTGGGTCGCCATCAGGCTCAGAGGACAGGGGGAACAGCCAACAATGAAACAACGAAACGCGCGCGCGTGGTGCTTCCATACGTGAGGGGAACCAGCGAGGCACTTGCACGCATTCTGGGAAAATATGGAATCTACGTTGCTCACAAACCTGTTTCCACAATAAGCCACTTCTTACCACGACCGAAAGACCGCGTCCCCAGAGAAAAACGACCTGGTGTCATTTACAAAATCCCGTGCTCCAAGTGCCCGGCTTCATATGTCGGCAAAACAAAAAACCTCCCCCAAAGAATAAGGCAACACAAGAATGACGTCCGCCTAATGAATTCGGAAGCCAACCCCCTCGCCGAACACTGCGAGCGCGCCGACCACCCAATAGCTTTCGAGGAGGTGAGCGTCTTGGCTGTGGAGCCAAACCTGTTCAAGAGGCGACATGTGGAGTCATGGCACATCCGGCTCACAAAGGCGGCGATGGATAGAACTCCAGGAACGCTCCCCTCTGCGTACGTTAGTGGACTCCGCCATGTGCTAACAAAGGGAGAGCGAAGGCAACACCCCGCTGCTGCTGGCACACTTTAGTCACCCCTGAAGAAAGGATCGAGTTGGTCCCGAAACGTTGGGCAAAATTAAAATATTGGTTGCCGTCAGTTTTTCTCTCAGAACGAAAGAAAGCTGTAGGAGCCATGCAAACCACTCAGAGAGCTAGAATTATGTTTGCAATGCAGATGAAGTTTTCCGAGCCAAATAACTGAAGGTAGGCAGTCAGCAGAAAGCAACTGCTTCAGTAAGAAAAACTGCGCCAACTCGATTAAAGACACACAAAATTCCAAGGCACCACTGTTCTACTGAAGGCTAAAATGCAGAAGAAAAAAAAAAGAGAAAATAATCGAAGCCATGTCGATCTGCTCACACGACGTCTGCTTGCAGTGTTGTCTCAGCTGGTCCAAGTGAGCTAGAGTCTGCTCCGGAGCAGGCCCCTGGTTCTTGCCAGCCAGAGGTTGCCTGCAAAGACAGCAGCCGGCAGAGAAAAAAGATGGTTTATTTCCCAAAACCAGGTTATTTATGTTAGCTTTCCTCCGTATACTATTCTGAAAGAAATTTTCTGCATCACCGATTTAAGAGGTGAGACTTGTACTACACTTAATAATGAGTACTGCCTGTTCTGCGCATATGAACAAATATGAATGGCACCCAAATGGAATCACTGCGTTAAACTAGACCTGACAAAGAAATAGAACATCTATACCAAAAAGAACTTTAGGTGAGGAACTTAAAAGGTCTCAGACACAGTGCATTAACTGCACGACTGCAACTACAAGCTTGTTGAGGTGAAAGTTAGCACGATAAATGAGTGACAAGTATGTGGTGCTAGCTGACAGCTCTGTCACCTGGTGCCTCCTTGATCTGATTGGTTCTTTGCCAGCTAGAGCACTGTGCCTATGCACCTGTCCATGGTGTGCGCCCCTCCAGGCCCCAAGTACACTTGCTGCATATGCCTAACTGACGACAGCGACACTGCTGCAGTCTCCGCAGCTCTTTCAAAGCATGCATGCTTGGATGTTGGAAACAGCCATTTATATCTCACTGCATGGTTAGGAAAATGGAAAGCAGCTTTGTCGAGACAGCACTTAGTGGACGAGCTGCTAGAAAAGGAAGAAGCACACCATCTCATTCCAGCAATGATGTCGATTTCACTGACAGACGCCACAACAATCACAGGATTTCCATGTATCTCATGACTGACCACAGTGTTGAAATTTATTACAGTTCACAGCTACTGCTACTCAAAGGCATCAAATGTAATTACCAGTGGGCACCTTCAGAAGAAAAGAAAAAGGCACAGCGGGACAAGAAAAGATAAAAAAGAAGAGAATGAAAAAGAACGAAAGCAGTTTTTTAGGCGTTCATTCATGACCTGAAATTTTGGCATTCAGTTAAAAACAACAGGCAAACTTTTGCTCTTGTTCAAGTTAAGTTAAAAAAAAATCTCACATGCTAGTTAGATTCCAAGCTTTTCAGCTTTTAGTGTCTCCAATAGAATGTCACCAAATGACCTGAAAACTACAAAAAAAAAAGGGTTTCCTTTCCATCTGTGGTAGTCGTGATTCATAGCCAAACTTTCACGATATCTGGGAAGAAGAAAAGGGGGCTGGTTTCATTCTAGTTCTAGAAGTAACGGAAAACGTCATGTCTGATTTTCTAAGCTTTCTACTATAGCACAGACCATAATCAACCGTAATAAATTCGTGTTTAGTCATTAAAACTTTCAGCAGTCGAATATAAACTTGCTCCAGCAAAAGAGTTAACATACCTGATCAGCGTTCAGTTACTGCTCACAACTCTGGCTAGAACTACACAGGAACACCACATAACGGATTCATGAGAAAAGAAGCTTATTAATAAAATCACTAGCTGCTGATAAATCCAAGACAAAGTTTTGCAGTGAAAAGCAATTTTTTAGGCACTCAACAATAGCACAGGACAAAATAAGTCTTCCGCATTAGCAAATGCAGTGTCTTCATCAAATCATTAACCATAAATTTTATTTACAAGCTCAGCTTATTTTGTTATGCCCAGCCAATCATGATAGTGGCAATCACACGGTACCTCTGCATGGTTTCCTAACAGTTTTATTGGCAGCATTCCACTGCACTAGCATACAACAGCGCTACAACACCACACAAAAAAAGACAGTGAGTGTGATGATTCAGATTTAGAAGAAACAGAGCTACTACAGCATGCGGCACGTGTAATGCACGGTGCTCAAAGTGGGCGGGGAATGAAGAGAAGCACACCACGCACCGTTTCCGCTTGGCAGCCGAGCCTGACTTGGTGAAGAGGGATCCCACAAGCTCCGAGAGCTGCACCTCGTGCTCTTGGGTCCAGTACTTCAGTATGGAGACAACAAAGAGGTCGCTGCTCTTCACGTCTCGGCAGAGGATGTGCTTGAGCAACTCCATCGAAGGCCTTTGAACAAACAGACAAAAAAATACAGACAGCGTGTGGGGTAAAACCTGGAAGTGCACACACAGCGGCCTTCCTCCAGCGAAAAACCAACAAACCTGATCAGACCAAGCGAAACACGTAGCACTGACATGCCAAATATAGTTGACTTCCTGCAATCTGAGATCAGTTCATTCACTTTCCTTTAAAATTCCCAATGGTTTGAAATTCCCAATGGTACTGTCCTCTTCTGCGGAAACCACTCGTTACTTGAAATTCAAGGTATGGAATACAGAATAATAGGAACAAAATAGAATAATTCTATTAAAGTGCTGATGAAATAGCAATACAGTAAAAGCTCGTTAATTCGAACTTCAAGGGACCGGGAAAATCATTCGAATTATCCGATGTTCGAATTATCGAATGGCCGCGAGAAAACTGACAAGAACCATTTGCATTATGGTGTATGTAGGGTATTTACTCGCGTAACGAACCCACTCACATAATGAACCCACCACCCCCGATTTTTGCCTAAGAATCTGAAAAAAAAAAAAAAGCGTCAGTCGTTAACGCTTCCCTCCGTTTGGCACCGTCACGGCCCACAAGGCATTTCTTGGCAGCGCGCCAAGATGCTGCGCAGCGATAACATCACTTTTGACGTTAGCTCCATCAAGGGGGAAGCGAACTTTGGCAGAGTGCCAGCGCTTGTGCCGGCGTCTTCTTCGCGGCTGAGCGCGTGCTTCCATTGGCGACCGACCGATGGGTGGAAGCATGGACGACACTCGCAAAGAAAAAAAAAGTTTTTCGCACGTAATTTGTAGCGCCCGTCCGAAGTCATAGCCTTCATGGGCGTTGGCTGGGACCGCGCTGACAGTGCTTATCCGTATTTTTTAATTAACAGGGCTCGAATTAATGAGCATTTAGTTGCGAGTTGCGGAGGTTGCGCGGAAAAGAGGGTAGGCAGCCGCCAGCGCGGTCGCCACCCCTTCCCTCCGGTGCCGCAGGCCACCGCGCCAGTGATGGCGCCATTTAAGCTTTACCCACTCTTCCAAGGTTTTATCTAGTTCCATCTTCTGTCCCCGTTTAGGACGTACGCAGCCTCTAACTATGCGGAGGAGGTGCTTTTTTTTTGGCCACATGCTGTGTGCCAAGCCGCCCAGACGCGGTGGCGCGTAGTTCGAATTATCCGTAACGGAACCGACTCGCTTTCGAATTAACGGGCTTTTTTATACACAGATCTCTATGGAGCTTGGCCGGACCAAGTAGTGTTGTTCGAATTATCCGAAAATTCGAATTATCGAGTTTTGAATTCACGAGCTTTCACTGTAACATAAAAGATATTTTTGTCCAATTTGTGGGGCCTGTGCTGACAGGTGCTCAGCCCATATGAGTAATGCCCACTCAAATAGGTAGGCCACTCGTCGCATGCACAAATAACCAGGTGAAGATGTCCACTAGTCTGTGGTCCATGAACAAAGTTCAGGAAATGCAGTTGACAGCAATGGGGCAGAGGGTTAACTCTCTGCAGACTTGTAATATATCTAATTCAAAATTTTGACAATGTAAATTGATTTTTCATGTCCAAGATAAATATCAAATGCCCATGTGGTACCACCAATAACTAAATATTTTCTTTTTACACCATTGTGAAAGTGTGAAGACACAAACCTTAGTGACTGCATGCTTTCTTTTGAAATTTAAGAGATTATCCAGAAATAAGAACAAAAGAGAAATACAACACAATTTAATAACTTGTGACAAGCTCTTCCTGTCAAATGTAAGGGGCATTACTAGCATCTTGCACTCCATGCACATGATGCAAGAAAGCCAAAGAAAAAATACTCATTAATACTGGTGACAAAATATGCCAGCAAGAAAATAACGAAAAACAGGCTACCAAGCTCAATGTTTTGTGAAATATTTTTTGCTGAGTTTGCCACTTAGCAGAAAAAAGTGCCCGGTTTCTAAGTGAAGGGTGCTAAATGTGCCTGAAATGAAAAAATTATTGCTAGCTAGAGCACACTCCGAGAAAAAGGTGCGAGTTTGCAATGTACACAACTGTGTACAAAGCGCCTTAAGGGTTTATTCAATAGGGTAGTTAATCTTGAAACTGAACAGATGTGCAACTGAGATAAGACCTGTGACCACAGAAACACAAATAAAAAGGTGCCTTGTCTCTTGCATGTTCTCATTTTCTGAATCCATGCTGCCAACATGTCTGCACAGCACTGTTATGACACTTGTTTCTGGTGGCACACTAGCAGCATACACAATGCATGATTCACATGACATCGCAGTTGTCCAGCTAACAGGCACTGTAATGCCTGAGCTGGTGTCTAACATCTAAGCAATGAAGCCTTGTTAAACTTTTTTCTCTGTGAGTCATGAATGCTTGAAATAAACAAAAAATTCACTCTCACAGGCACACTAAAGTTCTATAACTTTCACTAAGATGTGATTTCAGGTGGCATTTTCATTCTTTAGAACAAAGGTTAGAATTTCGATGAAGGCGAAATTCTAGAGGCCCGTGTGCTGTGCGATGTCAGTGCACGTTAAAGAACCCCAGGTGGTCGAAATATCCGGAGCCCTTCACTACGGCATCCCTCATAGCCTGAGTTGCTTCGGGACGTTAAACCCCAATAAACCAAACCAAACCAGAACAAAGGTTTTTCAAACTTTTTTTTTGCCTCAAGGAACCCCAATAGCCTTCAAAATGTGGCAAGGAGCCCTCCCACTGCCTCATGCTTCGTGTCAGTGCTCGCACAGGAGAATGTTACAATCAGACGGTGCTGCTTTTAAATGAACCCTTAGTACTTTTTTACTGTTTCATTCACTTTTGTAAGCATTTGTTTGTTCTGTAAGCAATCAGCCCTTTATTAAATGCCCACCTCTCACTCATGCCCGGACCTATAATAAGACATGAATGCATAAAAACTAGTCACAAGACAAATGTTCCACCGAATTCATGTGCTTGACTGGCTTGGCAGCACACAGAATCACGTGACAGCATGCTCAGTTTTCAGTGCCCGTCTGCCACTCCGGTGGCAGCACAGCGTCAGCGGTTTACCTGTCTTGACAGATACTACAGACTTTTAGCACAGTGAAAACCTCCACTGTTTACCAAGTTCTGTGTTAGGCTGCCCTGAGGGTGCCAGATAGCGTCACGTGCCTGTCAGCCGCGCGCATGTCTGCCATGCCGGGACAAATCAGCGCGCGCACAGTGGCGGCATGCGCTATGCGATAAATGGTAGCGGTGGCCGTATGCATTATGCTAAAAGTTTCAACTGACTTTTTGGTGCAAATGGGCTCATCAGAGGTAAAACTTCGCCCCAGCGCCACTGACAGCGTTGCAACTCCCACAAATACTCCCCACGAGGACCACACTTGAGAGCACTGGCAGTGTGGTGCGGTGGCAGTGGTCGATGAGTTAACAAGTGTAAATGCGAATGCGGGCGGATAGTGATGAGTGAGCTTGATTCTGAAGAGATACTGGACACAATTCTCCAGTTGTCAATGCATGGTCCTACCCACCTAGCGCGACATGCAAGATAATTTCGCATTTGAAAGCCGAGAAAGCCAAAATTTTAACAAAGTGGATACTGTGCATGGTCCATACGTGCAGCGAGAAGTCTATTGGAAAGTTGGAACCTGCCAGTGGGGTGCTCACGGAACCCACAAAAGCAGCCCACAGGACCCAATCTGAGTACCCCTGCTTTAGAGCTTGGCGTGCCAACCCACCACAGTGGCTCAACATCTGCGACATTTCGGCTCAGCATAGGTTCAAACGTTTTTTTTTTTTATTTCCTGCCACAGCAGCTGCATCCTATTATCTTCCCCCTGCACACATATCACACTGCACCAGCCATCAGCTACAAGTTGCCCATCATCGTTCTCGCACTGTCACATTTTTAAATTCCTTTGTTTCCTCGCACAGCTGCAGCCTGGAACGGCCTTTCAAACAACGTTGCTATCATCACATGCTCATCCCAGTTTACTGAAAATTTAAAAAAGTTCCTGTTATTGAAACCGTTTCTTTAATCTTTGCATCCCTTATGTATAACACCCCTTTTTAGGGCCTTTAAGGTAATACAATGAAATGAAATGAAATGAAAGGATTCAGTACTAGGATTCTGATGGGTGTTTGCAGTTTTATGTGCATGTTTTTTGCAGTTTTATGGCTTTTGTATAACATCTCTATATCTTTTTTTGATTAGTTTACTTCACCTCTTATTTTTGTAAATCTATGATAACCATGACTGTGATGAAATGTGTTTGACCGTGTGTAATAGCAATTGATATCTTGTGTATAATTTTTTTTTTGTACCGCTGTCACTGCTGTCTGCCGCCGGCTTCCAGGCCTCGTCAAGCTGTTACTACAGCTTTTTGCCTGGGAGACCGTCAACACTGTGAAAATGTTGAAAATAAAGGTGAATTGAATTGAATTGTTTAAACTGCAGACGGCATAAAATTAATCATAACCCTCCACACGATGCGCTTCAGTCTGTAGCAGTGAGTCTGGCTTTGGAGTCTTAAAATCCATAAATTTAATTTAAATTGGCATGCTGGCCAGGCAAACACTTCAAGAGCGCATTTTGGAGATATAAGCATACAACTGATAAGCATACACCTTGCTTATCAGAACTAAACTGGAATATGTATCGGCCATCTGGAACCCTCATCAAACATTATTTAACAAACGCCCAAACAAACAACAAAGGCTAACAAACAAATGCTGTACAAAACAGGGTCACCAGATTCATTCACTCCTCATGCTCCTACAACATTAGCATAGTATATCTAAAGAATCAGTCCAGTTTATCTAATCTTTCTACTTGCCATCGCAGCCTTGCCCTGTTTCACAAGTTCTTTTATTCACCACTAAGACAGGAACCATAAATCTGCGCACTCTCACCATGCAGATCACCTCGCACCGGTCATCCGCTCAAGTTTCACATCCACGTGACCGTACCACTTTTTTAACTAATTCATTTTTTTACGAGTAGCAATGGACTGAAATGCCCTTCCCCACCATATTGTCGCCATAATTTGCCCATCAACATTTGCAACCACTGTGACTGCCTGCACTATGTAAACCCAGCCCTCATGTAACACCCAATCAGGGGGTAAACAAAGTGATGTGATATTTACCTTTCTTGTTTCAACAGCAGCAGAATGCTTGTCAGGGCCTCTGCATGGGCTGCGAAATGTTGACAACACAATCAGCTGATGACAAAATGAAGCCACTGGCATCCAAAGCCACCAATTCTATGGCAAAGCAGTGTCTCTGGAATGCAGTTGTTGCTAAATGTCTGATAGATGCCAATACATTGCAGGCAGCATGTACCTCCAGCTTAGTAGGTTCCTTTTACAATGAAATGAACTGCTTGTTCACTGTGTTTGCCACAGTAGTTTGTAAAATGCAAGCGGGCTGGACTCATTCATGTATTATCAGAAAAAGCATCGCCGGAAGGTAGATAGCTGGTGACAAAAGCGAAAAATAAATCACACTCAAGCTGTGATGCCTAAGCAACAATAAAGGCAAATTAGAATGCTTCTGGACTAATAGAAGCAATGACAACAGTAGAGTGACGGTGAAGGCGACAGGAGCCTAGCAAAGGAATCTACTCAAAAAACGCACTTGAGTGGATGACCTAATGACACCTTAGCGGAAGCATGTCATGATGAAACAAAAAAGCACCATGTATGCTTGTGCTCCTCGTACCAGGAAGGACACAACATACACTTGGTTGGACACCCAGTTTGCTGGGTAGCCCTTAAAGGGGCTGCGAAACACTGCTTGGGGGGATACCGGCTATACTTCAGGTGGATTCTTTATGTCACACAGATGCTGACTTAAAAAGAATAACAGGAATCGATGCACAGGAACGGGAATTATTCAGTGAAGAAATTTCAAAATACAAGCAAACAAAACGCTGCCCTCAACTCGATTTTGGCGGGGCTTCCCACTCCTATTTCGCTCTCCCAATGACGGCACCTGGCGCAACCAATCAAAACAGCCTGCCAGAGCACGTCACGGAAGTTTGCACTCCATGGTTGCCTGCTCTCTGTAACTCGTTCTTGCTGAGACTGGCAGCGTTGTTTCCATGCCAGAGCCCCTGGCGGTGTATTTTTATTTTACTTGCTGTGCAGGGCTTTTATCTAAGACAAACAAGTTGTTTTTGTTGATCTAATATAAAACGCACACAGGTGACAAAATGTTTATCTTTTTATTCACACCATTTGCAGTATATTTACTGTTTGTACAATCATCAAGCTCGCGCCAGGTGATGTCATATCCGCGGCTAAAAACCCGCCACTGTGTGGCGACACCATCAGAGCCATGAATTTGTTTTTGGGAGGACATTAAAATATTAAAAAACGGAAAAACGGAATATATAAAAACGGAACGCGGTATTACCGACGCTAATAGCACCATTCTAACTTACTGTATGCGATCAACAGGCAAAATAGTCAACTAAGATAGTGTTTCTGGGCCCCTTTAAGTCTGCTGGTATCTATGTCATCGCATCAGGCTGTGGTAGATGTGAGCAAGCAGTCAACAGTTAGAAGACAGCTGTAGTATGACTCATGCTGCCGAGTCAGTTAAGATTATGAGTGGTTCAGCATTTTAACACAAATAAACAAGAAAAAAAAGAAGGCTGGGCAAGTGCAATTCCAGAGAGCAAAGCACTCCTCAAAAGCAAAAACTCTAGCGATTCTACTTCGTATCTACAGTGCAAATAGGCACTCACCTTGGAACTCCAGTTTGGGCAAGATAGGGAGGACATAGTCCACAGGGATATTGTGGGCTGCTATCAGCTGCCACAGGCAGAACTGCTCAAACGTTTCCCACTCCAAGCTGGCATCTGCAAGCAATACAAATAACACATACGTGTCAGAGAAGAACTAAACAAAGTCACGACACCACTTGTGACATATGCTGGACGGAAAAGACAAAAGAAAATGCAAAGTAACGAGAAAGAATGAAAGAGAGAGAGACCCTGCTGACATTTACAGGACTAAATAAAGAAAATAAAAGACCTTTCAGTTTTTAAGTTACCACAGCATTTGATATCACAAGCTCAATGGCTTAGGTATTCGTACTGCCTTTGCACTAAAGAGCAGTAAACAACAAAAGAAAGAATATGTACTGCAACACACGTTCCATGCACTTATTCTCAGGCAGCACGCTCACACTCATTCATGAGCAAACACAGCTGGCAGGTCCACCACACATACCGAATAAAACTGCCTGAACAAACTGTGTGAACAAGCAAATACACATGACAAAGAAGCAAAGTGGCATGGTCACAAAACGCTTCCTCACTCAGTATGGAGATGAACGAGTCTTTCCGAAACATCACCATATTGCCTTGCAGTATGTGGCAAACCAGGTCTTGAAGCTGCAACAAGAAGCAAGGCACCCAGTCAGCACTACATTTTTATACAAAAGGAAACAGCACTACAAATCACGTATGCTGCAGCAATACTCATGTGTGAACAGGAGCTGTACTCCTGAACAATCGTTTTCAGGGACCCTATCACTTCTAGATCCTGATTTCAATCTCTCGTATATATGTGCTTTGGAGGGGTTGAAACCACAATGCCTGCTTATCCTAAACACCCATATGAATGAAAAAAGAAAGGTTTTAGAGCAGGCTACTACTAGCTGTAGTAGTAGACCTGGACAAAATGAAACAAACTTTTGAGTCAATCCAAATCCAGCTAACGCCAATCTGATGTCACACAGGTAAGCGCATTTCCAAGGTAGGTAAATGCACTATGCTAGTTAGCAACCCAAATTAATTAGTGTTAATTTAAAAATTACAATTAAAGCCAAACTTTGCACTATAGTATCGAGTCATATACTGTTGGAAAGCTTAGGTTGAGTGCAAATGTGCTGTGCTAGTTACCGACCTGAATTAATTAGCGTTAATCTGTTAATTGCAAATAAAACCAAAACCAACAACAACTACAGAGCTAACACACTATTAAGTAGGTTTAACAGAGTTTAACCGCTGCACAGGTAGGTGCACTGACATGATCAAGAACAGGTGTTACCAAATAGGGTTCCGTGGCACCCTTATGTTCCTTGAAGTGAATGCAGCACCTGAAGATTGTCTTGTGTGTGTACATCCCAAAATTTACATTTTTCTGGCAAACTGCACTTGCCGCGGTGGCTCAGTAGTCAAGGAGCTCGTCTACTGAGCCAGGGTGCCCGGGTTCGAACCCAACTGCAGCAGCCGCGTTTCGATGGAGACGAAACGCAAAAGGCGCCCGTGTGCTTTGCGATGCCAGTGCACATTAGAAATTCCCAGGTGGCCGAAATTATTCCGGAGATCTCCACTACAGCACCTCTTTCTTCCTTTCTTCTTTCACTCCCTCCTTTATCACTTCTCTTACGGCACCACAAAGATATGTGAGACAGTTACTGTGTCATTTTCTTTTCTCAAAACCAATTTTCAATTTCAATTTTCTGGGTAACTGGAGAGTCAAAGTATTTTGTAAGAATGAGCATCTTACCTGCAATGCATCGATGCAAGACACAATGAGGTTGAGAATGTCTGCATTACCAATGGCAACATTGGGAAACTGAAAAATCCAATAAAATTAAAAATAATTAGTTCAATGCTATCAGGGCGGAGACCTGCATCATGATGAGCTCCTTATGTAGGATGTAAATCTTGCATGCAAAAGCAAGAGACAGAAGAAAGTTGTTTTCGGAAATACTCTGGAGGAAATTGTACAAATGACCCAAAATACCTGTGTATAGATTTCAGGAACCAGGTAGCAAAAAAGCCGAACATCATCGTCCTGGCAGAGCTGCAAAAAGTCAACCACAGGCAAGGTTAGCACCAAGCAGCCATAAATCTCTCGTAAAACAGCAATACATAATGCTGCATGAATCTGGCACCGTTTTGCCTCTGCACATAAAAAAATTCAACAGTATTCCTTTAATTACACGGCAATACATAAAGAAAAGAAAAAGTATGCAGTTCGAAGCCTATATGTCGCAAATGTATTCCTACCAATTCCTCCAATTGGTTGAATTCAAATATCAACACAGTATTTCCCGAAAGTATTTCCCATACTTGCTCAGATACAAAGAGCCCTTTGGGTTTCAACAGGGCTCATCCTACTGCGAATCCCACAGACCTTCACAAGTTAATTGTAAAGCAGTTCTAAGGACCTTATTGCAAGCCTAGTGAAACTTCGGGTAGCTTCTTCAGCAATGTTGCAAAAAAAAATTTACAGAGGGCACTTACGACTACTTATGTGCTGTGAAGATGAGTGCTCATGACACGAACAGAACCAACCTTGAGGTCATGCAGGAGGCAAGTGGACAAGGCATTGTGGCTCCGGGCGTAGTCCCGGTACGACGTGTAGCCTGACGTGCTACCCGAATTGGCACTGCCCGAGGCACGCAAAAAGTACAGTAACCGGTAACCCAGACGAGGCTGGTGCTGTCCAAGCTCCCAGAGCAGCATGAGCTGCGCTTGCCTACTGGGGTCTTCCTCTGGCGTCTGACAAAGGTTCCTGGAAACATAAATGGCGCTATCAAAACAATGTTGTTGCACTGCAACATGATCAAGCTCAGATTAATCACTAAAAAGCGCTGTTGTGGTACAAGCACGCTTTCACATTATTTTCATGGCTCTCCAGACCCGAGTGAGCAAGTACAAGGGAACAGAGCACTAAGCTGGGCTGGTTGGTAGCACTGGTGTTGTGCATCTTTTTCGCATCCCATTTACTTGCGTCATTAAGCACACTAAAAATATGATTATAAACTTTGTATTCCTTTAAGCTATTACAGTCAGAGCCCATTTATGTCCACTGACTATGAAAAAAGCAAGACTGCGACAAATTTCAACACCACAAGAGAGACACAAATTTCTTTAGTCAGATAAATTCCTTGATTCTTGAGTAATCAAGATTATGAACTGTCACACCAAGTCATTGAGTAAGCAGCAAGACCAGTGTAAAATGTTGCAAGAACACAGCATAGCATTGTAGCAAGAAAGACCTCTACCCTTTAAAGAAATTGTTCCAACACAAAGCTTCTTAAAATCCAACAAGCGTATGTTTCCTTGGAAACAAATGCCCCGTTGGTGCAGAGCAAGGCTTCTGAGCAAAGAACGGCACAGTGGCAAAGCGAAGTACTAATTGTGAATCGACATCACACATTGGTGATTGATCCCTTGCTTGCTGAAGTTCAAGCGAAGTTTTTTCCTCTTCTTGAATTCGAGAAAAACTAGCGCCAAACCATGCACACCACAAGAAAAGAATGAAGATAAGACACAAGTGCTAATGTCTTGTGTCTCGCGCTGTGTCTTGCACTTGTGTCTCGTCTTCATTCTTTTCTTGTGGTGTGCACGGTTTGGCGCTAGTTTCTCTCTAATTCCAGTATGCACCAACTAGCCCAAAAAGAGGTGTTAATGCGGAATTTTTCCTCTCCCCTGTGACAATTCTGTGTCAAGGCTACCATTCAGGAACAAGCGTGCAACGTCTAGTTCATCAAAAAGACAAGCTATGCCACAAGTCATGAACTCATTAATTTGTGCTCGAAACAAAATTTTTAGCTCCTGACTGCTTGCACGTTTCAACGAAAAACAAATGCAAGCGTTACCTGAAGATAACGAACAGTGGTGTCCCCAAAGATTCCTCAATAGACCTGCAAGGAAAAAAGAAATGGTCAAACAACTTCAGCGGTTCATAAGAGCAAAACCGCGGCAGTATAACCCACGTAAAAAAGACAGATGCCACATAGAGCAGAAACTCGCTGTTACATTTTTCACGGGGCCATGGGAAAAAAACCTGCCATCCCGGAAACATAGTAAGCAGGAAGCGTGCATAAAAATAATATCTATTGTTGCTTGCCATTTATTTTTTTAGTAAGGGCAGCAGGCTTCTCCGGAATTTGCAAAGATCTGTGGCTCTCGTGATTGTTTGCATACACAGACTGTCCTAAATGCCAAGCGAAGGTACACTGTCGGTCAGAGTCGCTGTCTGTAGAAGGGAGGCAGCATGACGCATGAAGTTGGGCACATGCGCGGCAGTTCTGTGCTGCTTTCACGGACCTGCTTTAACCTTATTTACACTATAAGTGTCCAATGGGACCTAGAAATTAAGTCTTTAAGTTGCAAGCGACACAGCAACCCCGGACAACAGGGATATGTCTTAGAGCCAGCCCATGTAACTGTATCTCGCACTGCGTTTTCGTGCCTTCAGTCATTGCGCTCAAGCCCCGGCGACAATGGAAGTGCACTAACACTCACAACGAGGCTCACGCCACCCTTGCACTCAGCGTCTGGTGCAACATGCCGGAAGCCGCCGATGGAGTTTAGATCCTGCTTTGGTCTGTCTGCCGTCGCTATTCCGCATATGCTAAACACAGTCTGTCAAAATGCCAGCATGAGGTAAAGCACCATTGAGAAGTGGCATCCACGACGTATCATGTAGAAACGCTGCCACAGTTGCAACATAACAGGCGGATCTGTATTGCATGGGTTTGTATGACAGCTTGGATGGGATTGGCTCACGATAATATAGCAGCCGGGAAAACGCAACTCCCAGGAATGTAACAGTGGGATTCTAAAGTATATATTCTGAATGGTGAGCTCATGTTCACTAACCAGACAGACTTCCAGCAAAGTAATGTGCACCTTTCCAGGTGATAAAAACTGTCTTGCCTGCCACAGTGCATGCACTAAGCAGTAACCACATCGGGCGGTGTTTCAACGCACCGTACAGTGGTGATGGCTGTTGCTTACTGCTGTCATTAGTACACCTGCATGAAGCAACGAGACTTCGCAATACGGCGACATGATTTCAGCATTGCTCAGTTGCTATGACTTCAACGTACAGTCACCTTGCGTTATCAGCAAAGTATAACTGCACTAGTACCTTGTTTTTAAGACAGGCCACATCAAGTGCAATAAAAGCAACGATGACAATCCCTATTTGGCAATTAATTGCATTTCTAAGGGACACAGAGCAGTGGCGTCAAACCATATTTTGTGGTGCTGGGAATTGCGAGAAGTGAGGCATATGCCAACACCTGCTCCTGTTCCACACTGCTCCGTTCAGGCTTTGATGTGTGTTCATGAATCAAGCGTTTAATGCATGGCTCATGACAAAGCAAGTGTCGGGAGCTTTCTCGATGAAACCGAGCTAGAAAAACAAACTTCACTGCTAAATAGCTAGATCAAAAGTTAAGTACCCCCAAAGCCTTCTGCAAACGATTAGTCTCGTGAGCTGCTTCCAGACGATGGGAAAATTTTCTGCAAACCCATAACCTGAGCTACACAATGAGTGACAGCATGAAACCATCGCAAGGCATGATGCCACGAGTTATCGCCTCATGCGGTCAGTGCTTCAGTGTGCCTTGGCTTCCATCCCTTCCTGCCAAGCATGCATGAAAAAAAAAAAAGGTGTGCAGGTGCATGGCCCTTCAAAAAACACACAAATTCAATGAATAAGGACCAGTTGTATGGTAAAATACCCTGCCATAAGCAATTACAATACCATTAATCCTAAAACAAAGAAAAAAATGTGGGTTGAGGCATGTGTGGATTTAGGTGCTTGTTGAAGCCAAAAAGCACTCCAAGGAACTCAAGAGCTCCATGGAGCCCACTTTGAGAACCTGTAAAACAAGTGGTGCAAAAGCTGTTCACACAAGTCGCACGATGTGCTGCCATGCGCTTCTATAGTTTGAACTCAAAGTGGACAGGAAAACTTTCTAATTATGCAAAAACCCAAATTAAAGGAAGCCCTTTTAATGGACTTGTGGTTGATGAGACTCAAGCACCAGACTGATTAATCAGAAGTTTGAATTAAAAAACAGTCCACTGTACTACCATTATTTCATTTTTCTTATTGTCTCTGCTTTGCTTATTTAGCAATTTCTGAAGTGAACAAAGGGGAAGTGCACTACCACGGCAATGGCACTGAAAATGGGTTCACATATGTGCAAAAAATGGTGAGGCTGTACTGAGATACTACAGCTGGTGGTCACGTGATTAGGGCCTCTGAAAGAGACTCTAAATAAAGTTGCAGTATGCCTGAGATGTTCAACAATGCCACTTCACAAATATCCTCCAGCAAGAATTTTTTGAAATGCGTTTCTTAGAAGTGGAGTTATCTGTAGTGAAAAATTGAGTTTCAGCGTTTTCGCATCTTTCCTTCTCCTCTCATCCCTTTTTGCATGCTGAAAAGTCGGTGCTCCTCGGCCCCACCGCTGGCTACGGACACGTGCGGGGATTCCCCTGGGGGGGGGGAGTAGGGAGAGCTTCCTGACCAACCGGAGCAACGCGGCTGGCTGGCCGTGGCTACGGTAGGTGCGCGACATTTGAAAGAATGCCACTAATAGCCATCTTTTAACTGACCTATGCAGGAATGTGAAATGAAAGAAGGCGCAAGTATGAAAAAATCGCCAGAAATGGCTCGCAAACTTTTCCGTGCAACTGCAGGTTCTCTGCTGCATGTAGAAGTGTATCATTTGGCTCAGGTGAACATGGCGAGTGACGGAGGGAGTTTACATGCTCTCCTCAGAAGGTGTTTCAGGGCCCCTTTAACATGTGTCAGAACTGATGTGGAAGTTTTGTGCAAGAAGGATGCAGAATGTCTTTCTGAGCACAAATGTAGAACTCACTCATCATCCAGTTCCTGCGGAAAAAGCTTTCTCGTGAATTCACTGTTCAGGATCTGTGCAAGGCAGGTGCCAAGTGAAGTTGCAGTGTCCTGATCAAAGTCCTCCTAATGAAGCAAGTGACACAGATGCATCAAGGATTTAAGAATACATGTAGCGTTGTAAGAAATATGTGTAACAACAACAATATGTTCGCTGCTTTTGCACACACATTAGTCTCGCTGCCAACACATAAAAAAAATTTCCTAGTGCCAAAAACAGCATGCACGAAGTTTATGACTATGGCCAAAGCTCTGTGCACCACTCTTTCCACTGAAACAAAAATGTAACTGAAACAGCGTTCGTTGTAGCAGAGCTAGAAAGTACTACGCTGTGTCATGTAAAATTTCAACGCATTTTATGAAGAAGCACTCATATTGGACCAGTTAACATTTCACCGGTGTGCACCTTCACTTGCCTCAGCTGTTTTACAGTGACAGCTGTTAAGGGCACACTTACTGGCTCTGTGGCATTGTTGGCACTTGTGCTGGCGATATAAGACAAAGAATAAAAAAGGGGCAAAGAGGAGTGGTTCTCGTCACCACAGATTGGTGGCGTCCTCTGTGTGCAGAGGTTGCAGAGGTGTGAACTAGCATTTGTACCGTTCGCACCACTGTGCAGCAAGAGAGCCAATGTGTTAAGTGGCAAACAGCACATTAATCACCACAAAGACCTGTCACTGAATGCAACATTGCACAGGCATGGTTTCTGTCGGCAGGTCTTTTATACTCCTATCTTTCTGCCTTGTCATAGCCAAGAATCATAACACTGCTGTGGGGACAGTCAATGTGTTTTCTGTCATGAGTAGCCTTGCAAAGAGTTCCACTATTGTGCCGATAAAACTGCTTCGTAATACGCAGCAATGGCATCACAGGGCATGCACAACTGCTGGGCCACGGAAAAAGTGTGAAATACTGAGACAACCAATCGATCGAGCTTACCTCCCGCAGAATATCTTGCAGAAGGCCTTCAACAATTTCACACTGCACTTCGCTGTTCCTGAGGAAGCCCAGAAGAAGCAAGTTAGAAGAACAACATGGTACTATTTGCACACGCAAAGACAACAGAAACAACTGTCAAGCAAAATTCCATCTAATGGTGCGTTTTTGAAAGTGTTAAGTCAGCTTGATCACAGAAATGCTGAGTAATCAAGAAACGGCAGAGCAGCCAATTTTTATTTATGAATATACAGGTGCAGTTCTTATGTATTAAGGAGGGACGAGGGTCTTAAAACTGACCTTTTTATTTGTGGCTCAAATTTTATGAAATGTTGCACACAGATGCATTTTTCTCTTCTGATTCCAAATATGTAGTCATAATTGAGCTGGTGGTCTTAGATCAAAAGTTACCTTGAATTCTTGAGTGTAATTAGGTAATATCTTACGCAGCTTTAATGAACTTTCTCATAGCATTTTGTTGCTTTTCATTACATGAATTGATAGCCAGTGAATTCCTATACCCGATGACATTCTTACTTTTTCTGTTTAGGCCACGTATATATAGTACTTTACAATTAGCTTAACGAGTTGCAGTGTCAGATACTGCGACCTTTTACTCTTGACATAGTATATCAGGGGGACATGCCTTTAGAGAAAAACGAAAAATGTCACCGGGTATGGGAACTCTCTGGCTATCAATTCATGCAAATAAAAGCAACGAAATGCAATGGGAAAGTTCATTAAAGCTGCGTAAGAAAGTACCTAATTACATTCTAGACTTTGTAAGATTTGAGACCAATAGCTCAATTATGACTACATATTTGGAATCAGAAGAAAAAAACACATCTGTGTGCAAAATTTCATGAGATTCTAGCCATAAATAAAGAAGTTAGTTTTAAGACCCTCGTCCCCCCTTAAGACGTAGAAGATGTTCACGTGGCTCCCGGCGTGATACCATTCCCAGCTGCCAAGTGTTGGCAAGCACTCTGAGTACTGTCATCATCAGATTAACTGTGTGTACTGCCATTTGTTCATCAGTGTGCAGTACAGGAAAGCCAACCTGACGACTTCTGAAGTACATTCCATGACCTTTCCACAAACTTGCACCCCCCAAGAGAAACCACTGTCAAGCTTGTATGGAGGGTGCATAGACTTCTCTGTCGTCTGCTATTGACCAGCAGTCTTCAGTGCTGTCAGGGCAGTATGCGCTGTCCAGGTATGCTATCACTTGTCCCACATATGCGCAGTGCTTGTCATGCTACTCAGTACTAATTTACAGCCTAGCGGTTTGTTGTGCTTTTGCAGGTTTACGCTTATTCACAATGCACTGGTACTAGTTCTGTTAAAAAGACCAAATGAAGCCCATGACATTTAAGCCCAGCATATGTGTACCTAAATGAGTCAAAATCATCAGCATCTCTATTTCGAGCAGTGTGAAGCAAATTAGTGCTCACAAAAACTTTAAGTCAAAGTCAACAAAATTACTCCTGAAAGGTGCTAAAGAAATGCGGAATAAAAATGTGCGCTAGCATACCCTTGCACCAAAAGAGGCTGTCAAGGAAGACTGTGTTTTTGGAAAGGCCTATTCCATTGATCCCATTACTTAGCCTAAAGATAACTACAAAAATGAAAAGTGATGAAATATTTCCACCCTATTCCTGAAGATGGTGCAAATAGTGTGGTCCTATTCACACCATGCCACTGTATGCCCATATGGCCCCAGCTTTTCATTATAGGTAATATCTTCTGACGACAAATTTTTTGCTCTTCTGCAATTTCATAGCTGCCATTTTATACCTTTTATGTTTTCCAGCTGGGAGCTCTAACAGAAGAGAGTGGTGCATATCTGCAAAATTATAATCAGGCCAAATGCTTCATAACGAGAAAAACCATAATGGATAATGAAATATAGCAGAGCAGCCCGATGTCTAAAACCTAACATCTCGTCATAGCTCAATCTTCTAAGAAAGTTCGACAAAAATCACGCTTTCTTGACTGCTGTGAGTTACAGAACGCCCACATGGAAAGTAAAGATGTCAAAAATACATACTTTTCTTTCTGAAGGTCCAGTATTTTCTTTCGGATCTCCCCACTAAGCTGGTTGAGGTGTTCTGAGATGTCCATCTGCTCTGCTTTGCTGGGCTCCCGAATCGGTTGGAACTTGATGTCTTTAGATCTCAGCTTACCTGCACAAATGTCAAGCACAGAATTGAACTAAGTCCCAAAACTGCAAGCATTCAGACAGGGTGATTGCAAAAAAAAAAAAACCTTTTGCAACAGAACTGAGATTCTGTAGCTTTTTAAAGAATATGGAGTTGCCAACCAACATTCCACATTAAATAAAGAACCAGCCAAGAAGTCCAAAGAGATAGATTAAAAGAAGATAATAAACAGGTGAAATCAAACTCACAAGATCAAAGCACAACTGCAAGTGGTGAACATGATCTAGCTACAGCCAGCTACTGTTATAAAACTCTTCTGCCATTAACTACTGTAAAGCCATTATACCCAAAGCTGACAGAACTCACAGGATTCAAGTTTCCTTTTCTAAAACTCTCCCATATGTTAATATGTTCACTAACGGTGACTGCGTACGACAAGAGAGTTATTTTTCTCCAAGGAAACGAATGCATAACCCTCAGCAACAGAATAACAAGATGTCTGATGCTGCGAATCCTGCAAAGGCAACGCAAACGCTTACCAAGTGGAATGTCATCTTCGTCTTCGCTGAACTGAGCCTCACTCTCGCAGTTCATCACCGAATTGTGGTTGCCATCCAGTATCATTGCACCAGGAGGCATGGGCACCGTTTCTTCCACTTTTCCTGCATATAACAGCCCCCCCCCATGCATAAGAGCACTGCAACTCAAGCTGCTGCACACAAGGTGCCCCCCTGCAAGAGTATATTTCACAACCAGAGTTCAATCACCGAAGCACACTCTTACCTTCAACGGGAGAGCAGAACTCTGCAAACTGCTCCCTGATCATGGTTCTAAGTTCCTTGTCAAGCTTAGGGTTGTCAAAGAGAGGAGATAATGATCTGCAAGAAATTACAACAGATATAAAAGTAGCACAAGAAGCTCATCTCAGTGCTCCCTGGTAGGAGACAAGAAAAACTGCTACACTCAGATAACTTACGCAAGAACCCGCTTCTCCAAAATTTGCCGTAGTGATGTGTAAATCCCTTGCTTCACCTGAGCTGCTAAACTCTTGCAGAAGTTTGACATAATCTGCCAAAAACACATGAAAAAAGGATATTGTAAGAGCAGGATAATTATCAAATCAAAACTAAAAATGACCACTTAAAAGGTAGAACACAAATAAATGCAGCGCATGAAGAGAAGACCAAATAAAACAAGGTAATTGAGCTTACCGATACTGCTAATCCATACAGTAAAAGCTCGTTAATTCGAACTTCAAGGGACTGGGAAATTTTTTTATTTTTTGAATGACCCCTAAAAAGCTGTCAAGAACTGCTTTCATCACGGT
The DNA here is from genome assembly GCF_055824585.1 of Amblyomma mixtum. Classification (NCBI taxonomy): domain Eukaryota; kingdom Metazoa; phylum Arthropoda; class Arachnida; order Ixodida; family Ixodidae; genus Amblyomma; species Amblyomma mixtum. Next base: position 36,570,143 of record NC_143016.1, on the reverse strand, counting down.
ATATTTATTTGGTGAAAAACTTGGCAGTGGTTGCCTGATTTTGAAATAAGAAAGGCACCGTAATTGCTATTTCTCACATTTCCATCAATGCTCTATTGCAGGCATACTGTCAAGAGTGTCTAAGCAGAACTGCTCCAAAATCATAACGGCATCCTTCAAGCCTTCATGGTACAATGCAGTGGAGCTTCACCGCTACCACGTCACATGCCTCACAAGCTTTATCGTCATATGTGAGGCGGGTTTACTGCACAAACTTCGAATGGCAAATGACGAGCATGCAGTTTCGGCAGACTGGAAGAATGGAAAAACAAAAGACAGAAGAGAAGCAAATGCTCAGAAAGCAGAGGAGGGGGAGAGAAAACACCAGCAACACACCAATCAGCATCCAAAACATCAATTGGCTGGCTAATGATAGCTGGTTGCATCACCGTTGGTACTGGCTGGCACAAAGATCAGAAAAGTGCAACCGAAACTAAGCAGTCACACTGTTCTCAATGTTCTCGAAGAACATCGAAGTACTGTTCTCGAAGATGAGACAGTCCATTTGTCGTCACACCTGCCATTGCATTCCACTGTCAGAGGTGCGTGGGCTGCGAGTGACTCGGCAGTATGGAATTCAGGTTTTGAGTAGGGCTACTTTGACGATCTCTTCCCAAGCCGGTCATAGCTGGACGCGGCCTCCCTTCAGGGGCCCCATTTGAATTAACCAGTCCCGAGACACGTAGTGTACAAATTAATAAGCATATGACGCCACAGACATGCGTGGGTGCTGGCTGGGACCGTGCCGGCAGTTCGAATTATCCGGATTTTCCAATTAATGAGGGTCCAATTAACGAGCTTTGACTGTACCAGAAAGCGTTGAACATTGCCCATTAGGCTCAATTTACACATCTCAAGATCAACTTGATTTCTGACACTTACCGTATCTGTCGCAAACACTCAGGAAACAAAAAAAGCCACAAGTCATCATGGCGAAAGCCCATGCTCACCCTGCAGAGAAAATCTAGCAGTGTGGCTGTGATGGCTGGATGTGGACGCATAGAATGGTACATGACCAGAATGGCAGGCTCTGCAAAAGACCAGAAAGCCAGAAGGCAGCTGTGTAAAGTACCCATCCTGGCAATGATAAGTCTGCCAACACCACGCTGTGCACCATCAACTTGAATAAACACAAGTCAACACAGAAACCTGTTCACTACACCACCGACTGTCTGCAGTTTACAGAAAAATTACAAAACTGGAAATCATACAAGAGCTTCTCAAGTTAGGAGCAGCAGCAATGAAGAAACATCCACACTTGAAGACAAGAGCAAAAAAATGATGCCCACTGCTCCTTCTGAAGATGGAAATATCAAAAGTACCGGATTGGTTTTACTGTTACAAAAGCTATCAAATGCATTCTGGTGAGCTGAATGAGTGTGGTGCAGTAGTGAATTTATTAGGCTAGATGTGAAACCCAACAAAACAAACAAAGATACGACTAGAAAACCACTAAATGGCCACGTCTATTCAAGCTGCAAAACAACAACTGAACTCACTTGCAGAACCTCTAAAGCTTACCCTCGAAACAAAACTGATTCATCTGAGTTGAGCATTTGGCCAATGTGATGCCATGTGACCGACACTGGAAATTGACGAGCTTGTTTGTCAAACCATTCACATTTATGTGTTGATTAATGCCTCCACATATTTTCACTAGATAAATAGGTGTTACAGTAGAATCTCAATGATACGAACATGGCTGATATGAATTTTGGGACGATACGAATGTGTGAAGTTCCCAGGACAGAGTGCACTGTTTACAATATACAAAATTTCAAGTGTTCAGAACACTCTCCAGTGCTAGTATGGATGATATGAACACACAAATTGTGACCGTACCCTCAAGCGCTAAGCAATGCCCACATATCACTGACGCCACAGTCAGTAGTCATGCGGTACGCACTGTGAGCAGTGAGAAGTGCACATCCTGCACGCCACCGACTGCACGATCACCAGTAGTGTTGTATGCACTATAACTAGTGAGCTGTAGCTGCATGGCCATAAACAAATCCCATCAGCCGTACACAGATCAGCGAGAATGCATTTTCACCGACTGCACGATCACCAGTAGTGTTGTACGCACTATAACTAGTGAGCTGTAGCTGCATGGCCATAAACAAATCCCATCAGCCGTACACAGATCAGCGAGAATGCATTTTCCATTCTCCTGCATACAAATCTGTATGTAGAATGGAAAATGCATTCTCTCTGATCTGTGTACTGCTGACAGGATTTACTTATGGCCATGAAGCTGCAGCTCACAAGTCGTAGTGCGTACAGCGCTACTGGCGATCGTGCAGCCAGTCGGCATTTGTTATCGATGGTACAAAGTTTCGGATGATCTGAATTTTTTTTTCAATGACGTGACACCTGAATTATCGAGGCTCTATTCTATTATTAGAGGCGCTTCAAACAAGCTGTTCCCATTTTTCTACATGGCAAGTACAACACGTTCCCCCTTTGCTAAATTTTTACTTTGGTCATCAACACACATTCTTTATTTCAAGCTGCTGGGAGTGATTAACTACGTCCATAAGAAAGAAGTCCCAAAAGGTGCCCTCCCCATGATCTCACCGATGTTCATAATGTTGTCCCTGTCGGGGGAGAAGAAGAGCCAGTCGTAAAACAAGGCCAGCTTGGCGTTGGAGGCAGCCACATTGGAGGTGCACGTGGTGAGTAGCCAGCCAATCACAGCCCATCGGGGGATGATGTCCGAGCAGAGGAGCTCGTTGGAAGGGTGGATCACCCCACAGATGAAACGGATCAGGTCACAGCGCAGCGACTGGCTCTCAGGTGTGCTCAGGTACTGTGGATGGGCAGCCGGAAGACGGAAGAGGTATTTAGCCATTCACACGCCACTCCTGTGCAGTCCCAGTGTCTAGAAATACAGCTTAATAAGACAGTTACCTTCATGCTCCTTGTAAAGTGCATTTCTTTTTAATAACTTGTCTGCAAAAGTTACTCTCCTCGTGTAAACCAAAGTCCGCTTTCAGTCGTTTTCAGAACTGGAATCAGGTGAGTGGCATAGGTTTCTTGCTCCAACGGCTACCACCAACGATACTTTTTTCAATCCTCTGGGTTTTAAGACTTCTGCTTGTCAGTATCAAAGGCCTTCAAAGCATGTTGAGCACATAAAAAAAAATCTTGGAAAAAAAAATCATCTCACTGCCTCCAGGACACCATGACAACACTCAGACACCACTACATTTATCAAGATCTATTGACTGCTTCGGCAGAACAAGCTGAGGCACATGTTCACACCTGTCTCTTCTTTAACAAGGCGCATCAAATACAATACCATCCACTGCTCACCTGTCTCTGAAACCATTCCTGGTAACGTTTTTGGTTCCCAAACTTGACCTGTGATGTAAGGAACAAGATCTTGCGTTCCATGTCTGGTGTTAACCGGCACTGAAGAAACCTCCGCGATGTCCGCTGTGTTAGCAGTGCCTGAACACCTAGAAAGCAAAGAATTTTGGCTGACTTAGGCACTTGGGATTTCATCTGTCACTGTAGATGCACCCTCTCCAAAATAAAAGCTGCTGCAAACAGCCAGACCCCCAAAAGGTTAAAAAAAAAAAGTGTATGCCCTTGCCCTTTGATGAAAAGTCCATCTAGCATGGAATGGGACATTTCTTATTCTTCAGATGATGTGCTCCACTCTGGGTCACTTGCTTGTTCCTAACACACAAAACCAGCAAATCAGCACAGACTGCTTCACTTGCATTGTGTGCAACATTCAGGCAAAATCTTACAGCCAGAAATATTTCTTTTTCACTGGTTGGCACCAATTTACTAACAAAAAGCACGGCACAAACAACATTTTTCCCTCCCTTTCACTTTGATTTCTAAATACAGCACGTATTAAGAAGCACGTTTTCTGACATGTAAGTGAGCAGGCACCTGTAAACGTCGGTGAGAGTGAAGTTGGATTGAAGAGCAGGTCTCGCCAGAGCTTCTCGAACTCCGGTATCCGCGCCACATTCTGCAGTAGCCGGATCAGGTCCCGCCCAATCATTGTGCACTCTGTAAACTGCACCAGCAGTGCATGGGACAGTTTTTTAAATGCATCAGAGAGCATAACAAATTTCATAAAAGAAAAGAAGCTCAAAAATTTCGTCTTGGTTTAAGGTCTAGGACGAATTTTTCTTCAACTATGAAATTTGTGTGAAAGCTGTATAGCTTTCCTTAGTAGCTGTATGACTACACTAGAGTGGATGCTGATACGTAATTTATACCTTATTGCAAGGCTACTCCACCCAGGGGGATTCCCCTAAACACTGGACCATCCTGCAGCTATACCTCAAAGGTAGTAAGGCAGGAATGCTTCCTCTTGAATTCCATCATAATAAAGCCACATGGCCGTTCTCTTTGTGCCTCTCTTTTGTGTGGCACTACTACTGCTTTCAAGATGTTCCATCAACTGTCTACAATTTCATAATTTTAGTAACAAGGCGTTGCCCACAATGCAAATGCCATTAATTGAACTGAACCCAAATATCAAATTATTTTTTGCGAGAAAACAGGTGCTGCATGCTGCTTTGCAAGCTGTCAGCAGGTAGCATTTCCTTAATGTCCTAGGGTCTCATCTTTGCAATAGCAAATAATTATTGTAGAGTGACAGGCAAACACTTGAATGCAGCAAGCTTTGAATGATGTTTTTTGCACACACCATGATGAACCAAGAAAGCAGAAAATGCACAGCCAGCAAGGAAGCAAAAATCTTAAACACTTTATCACAAAGCTGGCACACAAATGCTCTCATTCTCACCTTTTCTCGCAACATAGAGATGCAGAAGTCCACTTCTCGTTGCCGAAGTGTCAGAAATGGTAAGTTTCCATGGTCCACAATAAGCCGCAGGTAAGTGTACACAGCTGTAGCGATCAGCAATGGCTGAGAAGCCAGCCATGCACTGGAGGAAAAAAAAAGAGAGAAAAGCCAATGCAGAGCGTCACAAAATGTTTAAGTGGCAGAATGGCCTTGCTCAATACTAGTACATTTGTTTTTAAGAACTAGCAGGGCATCTCTATCACCGACTAGGGCTTATAAAGTCATAAGAACTGTGCTGTGCTTGCAAGGTCAAAACTCACTCTCCAAAGTGCTGTCTATACTGCTGAACAAAACAACAGAAGAGAAAGGGGCCTAGGCAGGCTGCACATAATCTAAAGTAAGCACTTACAAACTGCAAAATGTGTATTACCGTGGTACTTAAATTAAATTACTTAATACAGTTAACCTCACTGAAATAATTGCAGCGGTGGCTCAGTGGCTATGGGACTCAAATGTCGACCTGAAAGATGCAGGTTCGATCCCAGCCACTGCGGTCGCATTTCGATGGAGGCAAAATGCTAGAGGCCCTGTATATGCAATGTCAGTAACAGTACATGTTAAAGAACTCCACGTGGTTGAAATTCTCCACAGCTCTCCACTACAGAGTCCCTCATAGCCCGACTTGCCTTGCGACAGTAATCCCCACAAAAACGAAACAAACTAACTTCACTGAAATGAAAACAGCAACAGTAAGCCTAGGACACAGTAAAATGCAGTTTTAAAAAGAACAACCAGTGAATGTGGAAGTTTCTTCTGAGTGAGGGAGGAGAGGAAAGGCTCACAGCTCCGCAACCAGTACCAATGGTTGCAGCTGAGGAAAACTGACGCCATCCCTCCTCAGGGAAAGGTTGGCGATGGGCCCTCCCCTCCTTCCCCACGTTTCCCCTGCTCCGCAAAAATATCACTGTTTTATCAATGCTAGCCACAACAGCCTCCATCAATGTGCCTTTTAGTGCCCCACAACAGCTGAGTGCACTGCACAGGGAAACAGTACAGCTCACTGATAAAAGTGGTCATAACGCAAGGAAGACAGTACGGAACAAAAAACACCCAGTACCTGTTTTCGATAAAGATGTCGAGCATCGCTTCTGTAAGCCAAATGTTCTTGGGAGACACATCGCCACCTACAAGGACGAAGAGAAAAGAAAACTTTATAACTGAAAATCTCAAAAACATATCTAGCAGTCTGCCACCTTCAGGGCGCACACCCTTTAAAGAAGTATCGACACCTAACTTTTGGGTGCGTGTTTTCTTCTTTGTCATGAGCTGTGAGGCATTATTATACACAGATTACCATGTAGTATGCTCCAACGACCAATAAATAATTTATAATCGAATTTCTTTGTGTTGTTTAGGTTTCAGTTCAAACAGTCGAACGATGACTCTGACATCAAAGAGTGGTTATAGGTCACGTGAGGCACGAAAAACTGCAATATAATCGGTGCTTCTACATTCGTTGTCATTCTGGCTCTTGAGGAAGACTGTCTTCAGCACTGCAGTGAATTAAACGATGAAGCAGTGATTATATCGCAGCATTTCCATGCCTCACATGACATATAGCCCCACTTTCAACGTCACAGCCATCATTCCGCTGTTGAAACTGAAACTGAAACAGCATGAAAGAAAAATTCGATTATAGATCCTTTAGTGGCAGTAGGCAAATACCACAGTGTCTTCCGTATCACAGCAGTGTCTTCCGCATCATTGTAGAGAAGAAACATCCCACCAAAATTAGGTACCTGCACTAGGCAGCATTAAAAATGGAGCATTAAAAAAAAATGAACATTTCTGGTGCCAGCAAAACAAACACAAAAGCAACCATGGATTTACATTTAGACTAGCAAGCCATGCATACATGCCTTGAGCAGTTGCCTAATCACACAGTCCAACAGTTGCAACAAATAAACATTATTCGTGCACTTGTCCTGAACACTGTGAAACAGACAACGCAGAAGACAGATGCAAAAAGAATGCTGCTTGCCCCTAAGGTGTCCAATTAATGCTTCTGAAGGTGATTTATGCCCACTGCACAAATCAGAGCAAAAATTACTTTCCCTAAAATGTCTGTGCTCTGAATAAGCTGAAATGTATATGTCAGCAGTCATAATAAAGAACACAAATCACTAAAACAGCCTTTTCAAAAAGAAGAAAACAAGCACTTTTTTATCACCTAAGGTAAAGATCAGAACAAGGTGCCAATCCAATGACTCTGCTTCTCTAAGCAAGAAAAGGGACCCTATAAATCATCATTATTGCCTGCTGTTTGACTTCACCAATGTTGTTAAGTTCAAACTAAAAATCAAGAACACAGCTGAAATGGAATTTTTCAGTTGTAAGAAACTATGCAGGAAAATGTGCAGTGCATACAGGATTGAGCCAACTTGTCAACACTGACACACAGGTCTGAAGGTTCATAAACATACCTGCAATTTGCCTGAGAAGACTTTGGCAAAGATTGTCGACTCCAGGCACTGAATTCTTGATGAGCTCCTTTATTAGCCATATTAGCTGGTAAAAAGCAGAAGACACAAATTAAAACTGATGCGCTAGTTCCATGACATGCAACAACACAGTACTTTAGTCAGATACAATGAAAACAGAAACCATCAAATTTTTGTTCTTAGAAAAAAATCAATTCTATGGCTCTTTCTAGCTACGCTAATGTTGTTTTGGTAGTAAATGACCATTTCATCACTGAGAAAAAGAAATTTAAAAATTTTCCCGCCACTCGATTCAAACTTGTGATGTGACGCTATGATCACTGCCTGGGGGTGGATGGCGATGCAGCCTGGCCTCAGGGATCTGTGGCATGAATTTTTCGCTGCGATGTGCCATTCAACCACTCAATTCGCCCAGTCGCTTGCATCTGAGCCAGTCTTTAGGCAGCAGAGGAGTTTTTGGTAATACATACTACCGCCTTAGTCTAGGGAAAGTCCCTTGACCAGCTGTCATGTGAAAAGGATGGCTTTTAGCTTTCCATCCGTAATACTTCATGCAGTTACTCTTTCTCTGAGACATGACGGCTAAAAACAATTGCCTGGCTTTATGCTCGAACAGAGGATAGGAATGTAGGCCCATGTTATGCTGATGTGGAACTTGCACTTAAGATTTCACTTGGCACAAATAAAAGAGACCAAAGGCAGGATTATTTTGCTTCCTTACAAAGCCTTCACCCATTACTCCTTGCCATTTATTGGTCAGAGTCTGTAATATGATACTTCTAACCATGTGTCCTACCTGCAACTTACTAAGCATTACCTAAAGCAAATGAGGCTCTGCAATAGAGTTTTTTTTTTTTTTTATGCAACAAAACAATGCAATCTGTAAAAGGTTCAGCAAATGATTATGCTTTGTCTGTTAGTAAATGGCACACACACAAAAAAAGGGGTTATAATGTGTGCACCTTGCTTGCTCTCACATGTACTATCAGCAATAAATGAAGTGCAACAAGACAACTGAAACAAGAACAGCAAAATGAGATTTTACGTGAGGAAGACTGAATACTCGTGCACTTAATTTTTGCTTCGATGGCGTGAGGACCGCTCTGTGGAAACGTTACCACACCTTGCTGGTATTTCTTCTCCAGCAGTTAACATTTTTGTTTCTTGCGTTCGGATTACAAGTATCTCGTTCACATCTCAGTTGTGGCTGATAGTACACACTTGGCCAAGACCTCAACCACAAGTGAAGAATGTGAACTGCATCCCAATCCAGAACTCTTTGCTATCAGAATTTTTACCAATTAGAAAAAGTCTGCAGCCAGCAATCTTTCTGTTGCAACTGGAATAATGCATTGACCGTTATCACCATGGTAACTATCACAGTCCGAACAATACCAGAATTTTTACAGTTTTTGGAGAAGTCGACCTCATGAATGCTCACTTGAGATCGGCAGGAGTCGAGGAGCTTGCCATATTTCTCCAGAATGAGAAGGCTTAAGGTGTTGATGAAATGCTGCAGACCATCCCGTGCGGTGAATGTCATGTCACGATAGTACTGCACAAGAGACCAGGATTAGTATAACTCATGTTCCAAGAAAGGCAATACATTATACTACAAATATTCAAATAGGACTAGAGTGTGAGTAGAACGAACTGTTGTTGGCCTGACGATAAAAAATTACAGTCTGACATTGTATAGTTATAATCTGGTGTCACAAAAACCTGTCACACACAAAAAAAAACCTGAAGCAGCACAACAGAATGAATTAAATCCAGTGTACAGGGACAGCACAAGAAATATGGACATGAAAGATATACCAAAGTGAGTGGTAGTTAAATGCAAAAATGATATCCACTTAGCCTGTCACAGTGGCCCAGTGGATTTGGCAATCCATTTCAAAAAGTTTGTTAATTTTATTTCAGCCATGGCACCTCATTCTGATGTCATAAAAATGCAAAAAAAGGCAGTGTATCCAGATTTTCATTCACAATAAATTACCCACGGTAGTAAAAAATTAACGCCCCATGGCGGCATGCCTTATAGCCCTCAGTATTATTTGGCATATAAAAACCAATAATCACAGTAACAAATTAGCAAATGTCAGCAGCAACTAACGATGCATACTGTGCAAAGACAGTGACGGAAGGTAAGAAAATTAAGTTTAAACTGACCGAACATGTTCACTCTTTTAAACCCCATGAAAAGGTTTGGTTTGGTTTGGTTTACGGGGTTTAACGTCCCAAAGCGACTAAGGCTATGAGAGACGGCGTAGTGGAGGGCTCTAGAATTTCTTTGGAGGAGAAATTCGAGGCCCGTGTACTGTGCGATGTCAGTGCACGTTAAAGAACCCCAGGTGGTCGAAACCCCATGAAAAGTACACACTGCTAGGTTCCAAAATGAAAGTGGTAATATACTGTATTGGCCTGCTAACTTATGAAATGCATGACTTCACAAGAAAAACTAGCTGGCGAAAAATTGCTTTGAGAGATATTGTGCTTGTCAAGGTCTGTGAAATGCGGTGAAGACTGTGTCAAATCTCATATGGTGATAAAATCCACCCAATCATGTCGAGCTTACGCATTTTATGCCAAGATGACTTCTGTAATGTGCTCTTTAAAAGCCACATTATATATTTTATGTCTACATCACTTCTGAGAGGCACTTTTAGAAGCTACATTTTTTTTCAACCAGATATGCTAAGTTGGGGCTATGCAGTTGCAAGACACAGCTCCCAGGACCGAAAATTACGCCTGCAAGATTCACTCACTCTTGCTGCATTGGTGGGGTCGATGAGAATGCCATACAGGAAACCACAGCAGATGTCATCATGAGCTTGTGCTCCCTTGCATACCTTTAATCGACGAATGTAGACATTTTATTTCAAGGCACCTGATCACACAGCATGAAAAGAGCATGCTACGAACCACATGAAAAGTAAAGGTTTTCTTACAGCTGCATTCAGAGCGTCGTGAGCCTCTTTTTCAGACACGCCGCTGATGAGGGACTGTAAAAACGTGTAGCTTCTCTCGAGTTTCTGTAAGAAGAGATCGCATGGCGCTGAAGTAGCTACACTTGCTGGCATGTACTACATACCCACCAACCTATCTATACTCAAGAGCAAATGGCAGTGATCAAAGTTTTTTTCAGTGAATGTTTGATTTCTGCCGTGCTGAAAGTACGACAAAACGTACGCAACGAGGTGGCGGATGTGCGACGCACACTCCAGTTTATGACGCCCGACTCTGAATTAAAGCTCCTAAGTAAAGCAGAAGGGTGTTGCAAGCCGAGGTGCTGTGCAGAAAACGAAACGCAGGAAAACAGCATGACTAGCATGCAGAGCGAGGCGAGTGCCGGCACAACTATAACTGTCATTGGATTGCCCGTGCTCTTAGAGCAATAACAAATTATTACGGCCTTATCGGGCAAGTGTTTATCTTTCAGTCGCAATGTTCAAACAAGCCCTCTGAAAGATGTCACGGCGGCAACTTGCATGAATAAGTAACGCACGCACTCGGAGCACATTGCGCGCAAGTGAAAGTGCGACTGAAGCAAGCGTTACTGCGACGAGCCCGGCGATCATGCACACTCGCTCGGTCTCGGCCCCGCGTCCGAAGCATGCGTGCAACTAGCGCTGGAAAAGATCACGACAAACTTTAGTTAAATAAATCGTTGGCTAGTGTGCAACGTAAAAAAGTGAAACCCAAATCCGACAGTGGCGACACCGTGCGAATAGAAACGAAAATTCGCGCCTTTGTGCACGTATGCAGGGGAAGTGGGAGACATGCTTTATTAAATTGCACCTAGTCCAGCCCCGTTACCTCGTCTATTTCTTCTTTAGCTTCTATCGGAGAAAGAGTGAATATCCTCGATGGCGTCCCTTTATTTGAATCCATTCTACGGCAGGATTACACGGACTGGAGTCATCCAGCCGACCGCAAAACCCTACCCTCTATAAGGGCAGCGCCATATTCGCGGAATGATACACTTCAGCCGAGGAGAGCAGCTTACGAACTACTTTATCAAATTGTGTATTTTTATTTGCGCGAGGCAAATCATCGTGTTCATCCGCTAAAACATATAGATACTTTCTCTCTTGCTTTTTGCCAAGCTTTTAATGCTTCACATAATGATACTGTTTACTTTTATTTTTCAAGTACACGAACAAGTGTATAAACTGAGATGATTAATTTGTTATTTATTCAAGGTTCGTTTGTTTTTTGCATTATCTTTACAGACGTCCATAAAGAGGTGACTTCTGATCATTTTTACATTAATTCTCGAAGTCATACGCGCAAAATTTTTGTTTCAATTATATATTAAAGAGTTCATTTGAAAAAAAAAAACTTTTAATTGGATTGGATTGGATTGATTTTGGCACACAACAACAACAACAATAACAAAATCTTGCGTGAGAGAGTAGGTTAGTCTGGGCACAACGTGTTCGTTGAGAAGCTTCTGTACTGCTCGTTGATTTGAATGCTTATCGGCAATGACTGCTGCGAGAACGTTTGGAGGCATGTGACAAACGTAAGTTATCTATCAGTAGCGTGGCTTTTTGGGCTTGTTGGTACATACTTCAAAGACACTGTAGCGCAGCAAAAGACGAGGACACAAGAAACGAGAGACGAACACCACGAGCGCTAACTTCCAACAAACTTTATTCTCCTGAAGCATCACACTTTTATACACCAGAAAACAGTAATCACACGTGCGAACAGTATCAATTTCTTAGAAAAACGAGCTCTTTATCTGAGAGGAGAATGGAAGGTGTGCTCGTTTCTTGTGTCCTCGTCTTTTGCTGCGCTACAGTGTCTTTGAAGTAAGTTATCTATGTCTTACATGAAGGAAGCCAACAGTCACAGTCTTGCAAGTCTTTGAATGTTCCTTGTTGGTCGGCTGGGATTTCGACGGAAGCGAAATGCAGAGGCGTCCGTATGCAGTGCAGTGGTCAAAATTAATCCGGTGCTCTCGACTACGGCGTTCCTTCGAAATGTCAAGTGCCGCAAACCGTACCACATACTGTACCATGTCTTTTCGCACAGCCATTTGATGCGGCGCTTAGCAGACATCATACGCACGAAGCTTTTTCTTTTGCTCAAGCAAAGGGCATCTAAACCTAGCATTGAAACAGTGGATAAAAACACGTGTCTGTGTTGCCATACAAATGTATGGTTTCATACTCGAAATATAAACTGCATTGCGGGTATCTAAACATGCAGGTGTGAATCTTTTCGCGCTACCACCATCGTCGTTTCTTTTCTTTTTTTTTTTTTACCTGTGGTCGCTTCCTTATGGCAGTTTGCTTTATTTGTTAGCGCGATGTTTGTTTAGGTCTCTTGCAATTCGTGTGCATGTAGTCTGCTGTGTCACGCCGCGTGGAAGTTTGTTATGCACATTTAGCGCACTGGCGCAACTTGAACAAAGGCTGTTTGAAATCGCGGTTTTTGCCGATGATGATGATGATCGCGTTCTAGCCAGCGCTGCAGCGGGTTGTGGAGTGGATTGAAACATGACAAGTAGGTGGCTCCGGTGCGCCAGCCGCGCCTTGGCTGATGGGTCACGCGCGTCTGCGAGCCGTTTCTGTGCGCCTTTGGCGGTCCCAGCAAAGTGCGCCTCTACGGTCACGGGCTCGGCGGGTTTCAGGCTGGACGATGGGTCCAGGCACCCTGTAAGCCCGAGCGGCCCCTTCCGTCGCGCCGGGATAGGGCACGCGTGGAGAAGCAACGTGCAACTACCGTCGAGTAGGCTTAGATGTGGCCCCGGCGTAGTGCGGTGTATCGCACGCCTCCGGCGACGTTGACAACAGGATGCAGATATCGACGGACTCCTTCCCATTCAAGCTGGGCACCCGGCGCAATGTGCTGCAGGTGAGCGACGCGCCGCCGGAACAAGAAGCCATGGGCTCCGAGACAAGGCTGAAGCGCGCCGGCAGTTCATTCGTCTCGTACGTAGACCTCGGCGTTGGCGAGTCTGCACGCCCACCCGCCACAGGGCCTCCGCCGGATTTAATTCCGCTCGTGACGCTGAAGCCCGTTCTGTGCGATGGCGAAATGGTGGTCACCGAGGTGGACAACGTGCTCAAGTTCAACACGTTCAGCGACCAACGGAACGGCGTGTCGGGCGTGCTCTTCTGCACCAACTTCAAGCTGAGCTTCGTCACGATGGACACGAGTGGGGAGCGCAAGCCCCGCGCGCTCTTCGCGAACCGCGTGTTAGGTGAAAACGACATCGGTCTCCTTAACGTGGAAGCCCTGTTTCAACTCTCTGGGGGCCGCCGCAAGCGGCTGTCGCCACAGGCGGCCGCTGCGCAGTCCGTTGAGGTGCTGCAGGTCCACTGCAAAGACATGCGAATCTTCACCTTCTCCTTCAAGTTCTGCCAGAGCGACCAGTGCAGCGCCAAGGTCCTGCAGTTCCTTTCGCGCCACGCGTTCGTCACCAGCTTGGACAAGCTGTTCTGTCCTCGCGGGGGCCCGATCGGCCAGCGTGAGCCGCCCTTCGAGAGCGGCCGCGAGTGGGACGCCGAGCTCCGGCGCTGCGCCGCCTCCAAGTTGTGGCGAGTGACCGAGCTGAATGAGCGGTACCGCTTCTCGGGCGCGCTGCCGGGCCGCTTCGCGGTGCCGCGCCGCCTCGTTGACTGCAAGCTGGAGCACATGGCGCAGCACTTCTTCGACAAACGCCTCGTCGCCTGGTGCTGGAGCCACCCGAGCGGGGCGGCTCTCGTGCGCGGCGCTGCCTCCGACACGGGCTCCGAGTCGGCTGAGGGCGACCGGTGCCAACTGCTCGTCCAATGCCTGGGCGCCGACGTGCACACGGTGAATCTGGATCTCGAGTGCCCCATCGTGCGTGAGGTGGGCTCCAGCTTCCACAAGCTGCAGGCGCTCTGCATGCCTGCCGACGAAGCGGAGTTTCTCGAGCAGGAGGCGCGCTTCTACGCGGCGCTCGAGTCGACGCGCTGGCTGGAGTGCGTGTCGGGTTGCCTCAAGGTCGCGCTTGCAACCGCCAAGGTGATGGCAGAACGCAGGAAGCACGTCCTTGTGCGCGAACAGACGGGCGCCGACATGACCTGTGTTGTCGTCAGCCTAGTGCAGATTCTCCTCGACCCTCACTACCGAACACAGGCAGGGTTCCAGACCTTGATCGACAAAGAGTGGGTTGCAGCGGGCCACCCGTTTCCAGAGCGCTTAGACCTGCTGGGCCAGGGACGGGCATCGCCAGAGGCAGCGCCAGTGTTTTTGTTCTTTCTTGATTGTGTCTGGCAGCTTCTGGCACAGTTTCCTGCGGCATTCGAGTTTTCAGAGACCTATTTGACTAACCTCTGGGACTGTACGCATGTGGGCATCTACGATGCATTTCTCTTTGGGAACAATCGGCAGCGGTGGGAGGCGTTGAAGCTGCAGCCCTACCGCAATGTATGGGATTGGATGGGCCCACAGTCTCGCCTCTCTCCCCAAGACCTGGAGCTGTTCAAAAATCCATTACATCTTCTTCAGAGGTCCAAGGAGTTGCTCAGTGTGGGCTCGCAAGAGGGTGCTGGTGATCGAGGTGTGCTGTCTTTCTGTGAAGACCTTCTTTTGCTTGACCCCACTGTGAAGGCATTGTCAGTGTGGACTCAGTGCTACTACCGTTGGATTCCAAAAGCAGAAGTGGTCAATGGGGATCCGGCGACGCTCTTTCTGCACAATGTTCGCGTGGCAAGGGACATCAATTTCTTAGCCACCCAGATCCGGCTGCTGAAAGAACGTGATGGTGGCGAGGCAGTGCAACTGCGGCACCGGCGACTGCCCTCGGACGAGTACTTCTTTGCCATCAGCCAGCGCAACTCTGCACGACCGAGCACAGCAATGGACAGTCAGCATCTGGTGACTTCCTCATTTCCTTTTGCTCCACCTGGTCCTGTGGACTGGGGAAGCTGCCACGTGCCTTCAGTAGCGCCACTTCTGGATGATGACTACAAAGACTTGGATGACTAAGCTGTGACATGCTTTTCTTTTTGCTTAGGTATTTCAAAGTTGGTGGGCTTAAGCACGGGTGTGCCGCATTTTTTTTTTTTTTTACACTTAATGAGCACTAACTGCAGTCATGGTGCTATCCAAGCCACCTCAGGGGTTTATAAATTGCTTTTCTGGCTGTACGGTAACGTTTGTAACGGAAAATTCTGACAGTAGCTCAAGGTGCCTATTACTGCTTTGAGAAGTATTCATACATTTGTAAAATTTCTATGTAGTATTGTACTTCACAAGCCTTCTGATGCAGTGCATTCTGATAGCAGCTCATGGACAGCTCAGCAGCCAAACAAAAGGCTTCCTTTTTTTTTTTCTCCCCTACCCTCTTTTTCCGGTAAAAGTTGTATTAGATTGTTGTTGAATGTTGGGCAGGGATTTTGTTCCATTGTAGTTTTGACTAGAGGCTGCATCAAGATGTGCACCCCCTCATTTCAGTGTTTTCGTGGCCCCTGACTCGATGAGTGTGTGCTTAGCAGAGGGCATTGTTGGTCCTAGAAGGAACATACCGGTAACTTATTGTACAAATTGTTTAAGCTCCTGTTTGTGTGCCAGTGGCAGTATGTTGTGGCTGTTAATATGTATAAAGAATGTACCCTGTTCAGTGTTGTTCGTATGCCATGCTGGTCTTTTTTGTAAGGGAGGTGCACTGACAGTGCTTTCTGAAGAGCCCGCTTTTCATCTGCAGTGAATTTTGACAGTATTTGAGAGCAGTACCATACAGTCTTCCTGACTTCACCAAGGCTATGTTGGAAGTTAATGTTTTATTGAATTCTGGAATACACAGCTTAAAACATAGCGTCATTGAAGCTAACCTATTGTGAAGCCTCAATCCAGACTTCTCTTCTTTGTAAGCACTAAAACTTGTGCTCATAATATCAAGGCTTCTGAGGCCAAACAAAGCAGGGGTTTCAGAAGTTGGGAATTTTTTCTAATGCAGGAGCAGAAAAGAGCCAAGGGGCTTTCCTTTTTTTTTTTTTGTATAGCTGGCAGCACACCTATTTGAAATTTCACTGTTGGACTTTCCCACATGTCGCGGTAGTTTAAACTGGGATGATTGAGCTTTCACTGCTAGATTTGTGAAAGCTACTTGATAAATGCCCTATGAATAACATTTTGTAAGGGTCGATCAAAAGTTTGCATGCTTGCATGTTGTGGTGGCATGAAGCTCATGGTCATGCATCTTGGTCAGGACAACTGAGGTATGTTGAAAACTCAGCTTGTGGAATTTTGCATAAGGTCTGTTGGCAATGGCTATAAAAAGTCAGAAAGAGCTGAAAAAGTTGTTGCAATCTGGGATAAAAGTGAAAACAAATGTAGGCCCCATTGTGGTACCTGTCTGCGTATATCTGCTGGTTACTTTGCCACCCATTTGCTGTATACCTACTGGTGTATGTTAGGCATCACCTTCGCTGATGCTTTTTTTTTTTTCTTTGGTACAAGTAACCTGGGAGGATTTTTGTTGCGTTATACAGCCTGCTTGTTTGCCAGTGTTGTTAAGCTTCAGCCTGCTGGAAAATCTGCTACATGTGTATTTTTTTTTAGCAACCTTGCATTGTGGGCTATGTGCAAGTATTACTTCATGTGGTTACTGGCAGACTGGGCTTGGACTGCACTTGCGATTCACTAGCTTTTTGAGATTTGCATTGGCTATAGTATCTCCACCCACTCTGCTGAGTACAGACTTTGTTGTACTTGACAGAAATAAGCCGTTTGGATATTTTGGGTTCGTGTGAACATAAAAGGTGATCAAATATGGTGGTGTTGTCTGTACCCAAACCATGGCTGCTGTTCCACCTTGACTTGTAAATACAGCATTTTTAGAGCCCTTTGATACTAACTGGCTTTTGATATGCTGACATGCATGTTCATGTTGCATTTGTCATGCTTGGCATTTGCACATGGGAAATGCAGTTTTGTTGTGATACCACTGGTTTAGTGCTTATAAGTGGATGCGGTTTCCTTGGACAGCTGGAAGAAGGGTCTTGGGGAAGTGGGATGGTGGGAGGGGTGATTGATTTACTTCTGAAATGTTGAATGATAGCTATCAACCAGGCTCTGATTAGTGTGAAACTATGTCCACTGAATAGTGAATGAAAATAGATTACATGGCTGGAACCTGTGGTCAAACTACAACTGAAGTGCAGCAAACGAGATGCTATCAACCAAATCTTGTCATCATGTCACATCTCCAGTCCATTATCTTGTTTGCACTCAGCAGTTGAAAGTACCTGGCTGGCATATATGTTGAAGCAAAGGCTTGTACAGTTGAAGCGCCCAGGACAGTGATGCTGACTTTGTGCAATGCGTCTGGAATGCAGCTTAGGAATCATTCATATTCACTGGCTGCAGAATTGTTTGCAATTAGCTGAAAGGTGTAACAGGTGCCTTGAAATGTCACTCATGTCGCCAGCTCGCTGCATAAATGAAAGGTAAACAAAAGAAAAGAGAGTATTAAGTGTAGTGCTGTGGTCACACACAGGCTGGGCACACTGTGCACACAAGCTTTGGAGATGGAGCGGTGAACATTTGAGGTGTGCCACTTTTTTGAAAAAATACCTGCAGTGGTACAAAATGCTCATATTGGTTAAAAGTACGATGTCATAGTGCTTGCTGGCATTTGTACCTTCGTATAGGCCTGTCTGACCTTAGCGTGTCTCGCATTGGAATGAATTAAAGTGAATGGAAAGCCTGTAGACTACCTGTTTTGTTTCACCACCACTTCATTTCTGAGAAGTGCCACAGTTTGGGCAAGTTGGTGCCACTTTGCTAATTAAGAACAGCAAATGAGAATGAATGGACGCAAATATGAAGATAAAAGCGTTCCTCTTCTTTGTCTTTTTTATTTATTTAGTACCCACCATGGTGGCTCAGTATTTTGGGCGCTCATCTACTGAGGCAGAGTACCCGGGTTGGAACCCGACCGCGACGGCCGTGTTTCGATGGAGGCAAAATGCAAAAGGTTCCCATATGCTGTGCAATGTTGGTGCACATCAAAGGTCCTTAGGTGTTCGAAATTATTCTGAAGCCCTCAACTGCGGCACCTCTGTTTCCTCTTTCATTCACACCTTCCGTCCCTCAAGGTGCGGTTAGGTGTCCACCGAGACAAGAGGCAGTTACCGTATCTTTTATTTCCTGTTAACCAATCATTTTGTAATGAGCAAGATGTTATCACAAGGGTTCCAATGGCCACAGTTTTAGTGAATAAACGCTCCCCTATTACGAGAGACGGTGGTGCTACCATCAAAATATGTAGTAAGGCAATGGCAATGTGTCTTGGATACAACGAACGACTGTGACTCCGCCACTCTATTGGAGCGAAGGAGTAGGCATCGCAAACTCGCCCTCGCAGTCAGAAAAGTTGCTCTTCCCACAAGCGGTTAGACCAAAGTGCGTGCTTCTCAGCCTCTCTGACATAACCTGGGAAAGAAACTGGCTACCCAGAAAAGCAACAAAGAAGGCAGCATTGAAACTAGATAATTGCTGGCCCCGTGTGCGCCAATGGGCTACAGGGTGTACAAGGTCAGTCAGTGTGTGCTTGTGTGCCGGATGGGCAAAGAGTCTTAAGAACAGGAGCACGGTGAGCACAAGACAAGGGCAGCTTTGAAAGTGAGAGAGAGAGAAAGGAATTTTAATGAGGGAAAGGTGGAGAGGTCGGCCGGTGGTAACATGGTTGGTCATTTGAATACCAATCTCGTGTGCTTTGATGGCCAAGCCAGCCACGTGATGTGCGTTGCCTGCACTACTATTGCGTGCGCTCACCTATTGCAAGCCAAGACCTACTGAACTACAGACCTGTGCATATGGCGGGGTCCTATGGAGCAGTGTCTGCCAACTTTTGTTGGCTTTTTGGCCGTAGAGGGTGCTCGGTTGCCCTTTTCGTCTGCTGTGATCATCATCATCATCTTCTATTCCATACATGCACATATACTTTTTGTTTCTCTGCTCTTTCAATACTAGCGATGAAAACCGCCATAATGACAATTGTTTCCGCTCTTGGACAGCAAAAAAAGCGTCTCCCCTTCTGCACCCTTTCATTTCATCAGCACCATCGCTCCTAGCATAGATAAATTGATGATTGTGATCACATAGACAAACAATAAAAATGTCTTCTTTAAAATAAAATAATGGAAGAGGCCATTTCCCCAAAAGGTATTATTAGTGCCACACCGCCGGTAGTGTTTCTATCCTAGTGACAGAAGGCATGAACTAGGACATGCGCACTGGAGCAGTGCCATCTGTGCAGGTCTGTACTTCAGTAGGTCTAGTTAAGAACGATGGTGGTGCTATTATCAAAATATGTAGTAGGGTAGTGGCACTGCATGTAGGATGCTATGACAGGTGACTGTCGAAAACCCACGCGGTTTTTCCCTAGCACAGTTGTAGCACCACACCATTGTTGCACAGCTGGCCAGACATCATTGGTCCAGTTGATGATGTCAGTATCACAGAAGTAAGAACTGACGATGCCGGTATATGACATACAAGCGCACACCAGGCTGCCAGAATTAAGGTGAGGACAAGGAGGCTATGAACACTTCAACCGTATTTAGCGATTCGGGTCCCGAAAGCAGACTGCTGCAGCAAAGGTCTCGGCGAGGAGCACATGACCGTGCTGGAGAGCTTGGACAGTGGCGTCATAGGACTTGTTTTGAAGAAGCAGACACGGAAAATGCACTTTTTAAATAAAAAAAATGCCACTTTGGTCTGACGTCGTATTTTTGGCTTAAATTTTGAAGTTTACATACTAGGGAACTTTGGATGCAATGAACGCTGTTCCCATGGTTTATAAGTGGACTCGACTGTATCTTTCACATCCTTCTCACCCTTTGTCATTACCACTGGATTGTCAAGCTTTGAGTTCGAAATCTCTATTCGTGGCACTGTTGAAAATGAGAATAAGAAGTATACCTCGCGCCATTGCTTTTAAATAGGATTCTTATGTCAAAGTATGCTGCTTCTACTGAGGAAGCGGCACATGACAAAATGCACCTGTGGTACTAACCCACTGGGAGGTCCAAGCTTTTTGATCAGTGAAGAAATTTAGGCGAGTTGGTATAGATTCATGATTCACAACACTGCAGCAAACACAGACAGAAGAGAGACATAGACAAGTCAGTGCCTGTCATTTCTAAGTCTCTCTTCAGACAGTGTTTGCAGCGCTGTTGTAAATCGTAAATACAAGCTTTTTGCTTGTCTAATATATTGTGCTGTCTCAGTTACAAGCTGGAGGAAGACATGTAATGGAAACACCATAATAAAAAGATAGGACAGTCTTTAAAATATGCTTGGGAAAAGCAGTGGAATTTTTTTTGTCAGCATCATTTGTTGGGAAATTTGTTTGATCAGCACTTTGATGTGACATGTGCAAAATAGAAGATTAAGGGGACACTGAGGACAACTTCATGCAGTTATTGTTGTGGGTAAAATGAATTCTGTGGCCTTTTCTAGGTATGTTGACATTTGTCCGGCAGTGAAAGACTGAGAAAATGGCTGAGAAAATTGAATTTAAAAATATTCCCGTCACTCGATCGATGCAAACTCGTGACGGTTGTTAACGCTTCTGAAGTGAACAGCGGTGGAGCACAGCCTCTGGGATCCACGTCCATAAATCGGTGTCAGTGCTCGCATTTTACTTGCGCAATCAGCCAGCGGTGGCGACGTGTATTCCAATCTGTGTTCTTTCCTAGCTTATAGACACTCAGTTTCTGGAGAGAGCAGTCTCTTTGTTTTTCGAACACAGTACCCTGTTGATGTTGATACGGGACAGCTTCAATTTATCCTGAGTGTCCCTTCAGGTGTGCTAGTCTGATGCTGATGCATACACTTGAAAGAACGCCATTCCTCTCCTTCAGGTGGGATGCTAGCCATGAGGACAAAAGGAAATGCTTGTAAATGAAGGAGAGCAGCTTTTGTTTGTTTTTTATTGTGTTTCATATAAATATGAATTTTTTAGGTTTAAGTTTTTGGGGGCTTAACATCCCAAAAAGTGAGTGGGTGAGGGAACAAACACCCTAGTTGAAATCAAGAGGAAGAAATGGGCTTGGGCAGGACATGTAATCCGAAGGCAAGATAACCGGTGGTCCTTAAGGGTAACGGAGTGGATTCTAAGAGAAGGCAAGCGTAGCAGGGGGCGGCAGAAAGTAAGGTGGGCGGGTGAAAGTTTGCGGGGATACGGTGGCCGCAACTGACAAAGAACAGGGTTAATTGGAGATACATAGCGGAGGCTTTTGCCCTGCAGTGGGTGTAGTTGGGCTGCTGCTGCTGATGATGATGATAAAGAACATGCCAAAGCGACTAGGCTGACATGCTATCATTGGGCTGTTCTGCTGGATTGAGTGAGTGCGGGGCATCACGTGGTCTGCATGTTGATGGCAGCAATACTTTTTCGCACTTGATAAACCTACTTCACCGACTAACTGCTCTAAGCAGCTGATAATAGTGAACAAACACTGTGCCCTCGATAGCCTCAAGTCAATAAAGTGTAAGGACCCTTCTCGGGTAACTCATGGGTCAAAACGAGGGGCGAGAGGTACCATATAAACACATACAGCACTTCTGAAACCGAGCTATGAAAAGTACATTCGTTACTGGCCAAAAGGATTAGGTAATCATCCACAAACCTGAAAACCTTCACTGTAGCTGACGAAGGGAGCTGCTCTTCTATTAGTCGGTCATGATGGGCAAGATAGATATCGCTTAAGATTGGAGCAATGCAGGAGCCGATGCAAACTCCGCTCTTTTGAATAAAATTACGTTCACCCCAGGAAACGAAAGTGGAGCTAAGATAAATGATCAGCAATTCTAAGAAGCCGCCCACCGAGATGCCACAAGAATTCTGAAATGCGACGAATCCGAACGAGTCAATACAACTTTCAACGCACAAAAGAAGCTTGTCATGTGGAAGTGAGCAATAATTAAGGAGTAATAAAAGTGGGCTAAAGGTTACCATTGCACCGTTAAAATTAACATGCGGTTACTACTACTACAACCTCAGAAGTGCACGTAATTTCTGGTTTAGAAAAGGCTTCGTTCGCACAACTTCAAAAACAGGTTGCTGGTTTCACCAGTTAACATGCATTGCTGGAAGTTGTTCTAGTTGTCAAGATGTATAGCTGCAATTTTGCGTGTACACCCATTTACAAGCTTTAAAGCACTTTCAGATGGCAGAGCTGCAATAATAGGGCCTCTGCACTGGCTGTTTCTTTAAAGGTCTCTCCAACTTTCTGGAGTTGTGAATGAATATCTTTCTTAAGACATTACTGGCAGGGCCCTTTGCAGAGTGTGGTAGCTGGCTCTTCCACATAATAATGCTGCCACTCAATCCCTGCAGGAGAGCTCTTTGCCCGGCATCAAGCTATAGGCCACAATGACTCGCTGGGCACGAAGCAAGAGCATCCTCAAGCATGAGCGGCAGCCAGGGGAGGCCACAACATGGTCCGAGTTTGTGGCCCAACGACAACAACAACCTGCGAACAGGCAGCAGCAGGAAGGTGCAACAAAACGAGGTGGTGCACAGGGCAGTTCTGGAACTGCTGGAAAGCTCGCCAAGCACAACAGTGCCATTTTCATCAAGAAGAATGTGACAAGTGCAAATGCTGCCATTGTCGGACCAATTGACAGTGGTGCAGCTTGCACAGAAAGAACAGTAACGAAATTGGGTGACCAGCCATTGCAGTGGTGCATCAAGAATAAGGCTCCGTTGCAGGTAAAGTCTGTTCAACTGTTGTATATTTCCCGTAATTTATCTGTTGTAGAATAATGATACTGCTGCGAATCTTTGTAGTGTTTGTTCATTCTTCACTTTATCGCTTTGTTTGTGAGGCATGACGTGACAAGATTTATCTCAATTGATTGCATCCAGGCGGAGGACGTTGTTCCATCATGTTCTAGTAACTTTCTACGTTTTATCTTGAAAGTCCGCTATCAGCTTTAGAATGAGCAGGGCCAAGAGCGGCAGGCATTCTGTTGGTACGCCGCCGCCGAGTCATTCAGTTCTTTACGGGCGCAAGTCAGCCCAAATAAAGAGTTTTGCTTAGAAGCCATTTTTGCTGTCTTCCTGGTCTCTGGACTGCAGTCACCACTACATGACAATACGAATCTCATGGGATCGCGAAAAAATATTTATCATCGTCCAAAATTTCTTATCATCCAGAAGGAACAAAATGAGTATGCAAGTGTGCTCACACAGATCTGTTTACGTCTGACGGGATTTATTTATGGCCACGTGGCCACAGCTCGCTACTCGCGGTGTGTACAGTGCGACTGGTGATTGCGACGTCTGCAATGTACGGGCTGTGCACTACCGCCGACTGCTCCTGATTGGTATGGCTTAATTGGTGATCGCGGCATAAGCAATGTGAGGGCGGCACGCCACTGCTCACTGCTCGCGGTGTATACTGCATGACTAGAGACCGCAGCGTCAGCGATATATGGACAACATGTAGGCTCAAGACTGCGGTTGCGGCTTGCACGTTCATACCATCCATAGTGGCTCAAAAGAGTGGAACATCCAAGAGTGTTGGAACATCCATAGTTCTTCACGTTGCACATAATATAGTCTGGCTGGGGAATTTCATGAACTCGTAGTATCCCAAAATTCGTATCAACTGATTTTGTATCATGGAAATTCTGCTGTGTTGTGCAAATGGACTTTTTTTTTTTTTTTTTTTAAGAGTTGCTGCATTATTCTTGCATTTGTTAT
The DNA here is from genome assembly GCF_055824585.1 of Amblyomma mixtum. NCBI lineage: Eukaryota > Metazoa > Arthropoda > Arachnida > Ixodida > Ixodidae > Amblyomma > Amblyomma mixtum. The sequence goes on along the minus strand of NC_143016.1, from coordinate 36,546,124 downwards.
GTGCAAGGGATCCTCTTCTTGGGCACACTAGCAATGATTCGAGAGTTGGTTGTATAGAAGTAATGTTATTTGTAACATGCAGCAAAACCTCGGTAATTCGAAATCCCGGATAATTCAAAGTCCGAGGTTCCGTAATTTCTAATCTAAATTTGACCGGATAAGTTGAAGATCTGAAGTGCTGCGCCAAGAATGTCCGATCACGATTTATTCACAACTCGATGAAGCGATGGCCTCTCGAAGCTACGAGGTGGCGTTGCAGAGCAATGCCGATTAGTAATATCGATGCTCGATATGCGAAGCGCTTCAGCGTTAGTACCCCGAGCACAAAAGACAATTGGTACGGTTTGCGGATGCTTCACTGCAACACAGGCGCAGATACCAGTTTCAAAGCAATGTGCTTTCAGTGCTTTGCTAGACTGGAGGCAATGGTGCACGTGCTCATCGCTCCTCCAGCCTGGTCGTGGTTAGAGATGTGAAGGCCTGAAAAAAACACTGAAATTTTGGAAAAAAACCGGTTTTTTTCGTTTTTTTCAGACGACAAAAAATGGAAAAAAACATCGAAAATTTCACAATGCAATTTCAAGGTTTTAGGATTGCTTGCTTTCAGTTTGGGTTTTTGTTTTTGCTTTGAAAACCATTACAGCGTGCATCGTTGAATGATTGGAGAGCAGTTGTCATCGCCGGTGCCAGGTAGTGCTTTTAAAATGTTCGGGCTGCGAGTAAGCGGGTTGAAGGCCAGGTCACATATAAGACCCGGACATGACTTAAAAACACACTAATACTTGAACTCATGGCTGAAATAGAGCAAAATGACTGCAAATTCTACAGCGCGACACACACGGCATAAATAACATAGGCTGCTGTGCACCTAAGCGGTTTTAGCCAAATACGCCCAGCTTCTTGGCGACAGAGACTGGGTAGGACGGCTACACAATAACACCTGAAACTCTGGTAATACTAAACGAGATCAAGCGTGATGGACTCGCACTGCCATCTAACAAAATGTGGATTGACTTAAGTGGAGAAACGTGGAGTGACTTATAGAGTGAATTATAGATCAGTTTTCATGTTCCCATTCTCAGTGCAATAGAACAAGAAGTTCGTTCCACAAATATGATATTTATATCTCCATATTCGCCTGAAGTGCATATCATTATTTATGTTCTCGATGCAATACAACAAGAAGCTCGTTTCACAATATGACATCTATAACTGCATATGCGACTGAACTTCGGAGCATTATTATTGATCGTTGTGCTGTTGCAAATAAATCTGTTTTTGTCACGTTTTGCAAAATTTCCAATTTTTCATGAAAAAAACCTTGAAAAAAACGGTTTTTTTCATGCCATTCAAAATTTCTTGAAATTTTACATCTCTAGTCGTGGTCAAGGCAACGTCTAGCAGAGGCACTGGCGTCGAAGCTCCTCCCACACTAACAACGCAACGCGACCAGTGCTTATAGTTCAGGGGAGTCTGGGGAGGGTTTCTAGACCCCCCTACCAGTATTGACAGAGGATCTGAGACCCCTGGTGCTAGAATGTTGGGACTGCATGAATCGGAAGCAGGCAACCATTTTTTGTTCTTCTTGTCAGTGATGGTGGGAACATTTCTTCTCTATCATTTAGAAAATTTCTCCACAATTTTAGTAAAAACCATAAACATGTTTTCTAAAACCCAAGACAGAGAAAAATAAAAAGTCGACAGCACTATACAAAGACTGGAAGAAAAAGGGAAACTCGAGTCTGTCAGAGCTGGCCACTCAGCTCCAAGGCTACACATGAACGAGCACATTGGCAGAGCGCGGGGACCGCTTGTTTCAGGTTTGTGTCATAAACTGAGCAAACAATGACCTTAAAAAAACACTTCCCCCCTTTGTATAAAACTATGTGTAAGACAGGCCATCAGTCGCTTTCTCTCTCTCTCCACCTGTGCTCAAATCTCTGAGAGCCCCCTTGGATGGAGCCAGACTTGAAGCACTGGATGTGACAATTCTTGCTACGTGCCTGCCATTTCCTTGGGTAATGTGCCGTGGTTGGAGGGTTAGGTTGACCTTTCATCAAAAAATATAATAACGACCATCCTAAAGTTCAGGGTCGGCCTATTTGCGGAGTCTTTGGACGAGCGCGAGGTAGTATGCGCACCATGCTGGTGCCCATTCCTGGCAGGGCTCATGAGGCTCCCTGCCTCAAAAAAAGTCAATTCTTATACAGGTCTGTGAAGTTAGAATTGCGCCATTAATCTGGCCGTTCGCGCTGGTGGTCACCTCCTCGAAGGAGCAGTAAGTAGTGCGAGGGCTAACTTTCGAGAATCTTAAGGGAATGCATTGCGCTTGAATCCGAAACTACAGGACCATATGCAGTTTAGTTTGCCGCTAGTCAGCCGGGCTGCACGCATGTGGAGACAGGGTGGAATCCCCCATTTTCGCTTTTGGTCTCCATTGGCTGTCGTTGTCGTTGTGATTGCATCATTACGTGTTTGTTGTTTTGAGTTGCACGCACGTCGCGATGACATTCCGCGGGAAACTACCAACAGGACGAAGCACGTGGGGGGTATGTGCCGACTCATGTTTCAAGTAAACTTTATTTTTGGCCAGCATGGGCTACATTTTGGACAGTACACTTTACGCCGCAATATACAATAATTGCAAAGTTCGTCCAGTTTTTTTGCTGTGGTCTGTTCGAAAACCTGGTTATTTCAAGCATTTTTCGCAGTCCCAGTGACTTCGAATTAACAAGGTTTTACTCTATTTAGCTGACCATGAGTCTTCACCTGTATTACAAATTAACATCATTAGCTTTTATATTATAACTCTACTTTGAAGATTGATACAACATAAGCACTGTAGAATGAGGAGATGCGCACAAAACAAGTAGACAGCAAAATGTGATACAAGCAGGTGCCATAGAAGTGCTACACACTAAAATGAGCATCGCAAGCTTTTCCACTAAAAATATGATCTGTTGTCTTCATGGAATTAATGCAGGTGAAGAGAAAAAGTGTTGTCGAAAAAAGAAGTGGCACAGTGGATGATAAAGAAGCAGAATTACTTGAAGCAGTGTTGAAGAGACACAAAATGGTTGAAACAGATGTTCCAGCAGTACAGCGGATCACTGATGTTGCTTCTCAAAAAGGATCTGCCACAGTGTCAAAACAGAGTATGACTGCAACAAAAGCTGAAAGCCATAAAGGTAACACATTATCCAAGAAAACGATGAAAGGAGGATCGCCAAGCATGAAATCAAAGACACAGCTGCCTAAAAGGAAGAAGAATGCTTGTGCTGTGGAAAGTGCTCTGCCTGCTGCAGAAAAAGAACCCTCTGTCTCCGGTGAAAATGAGGGACAGGATGCTACAAAGGAGGAGCAGTCGCCTGCCGTGGTGCGGAAGAAGAGGAAGCGGATGGCTGTGGCGAAAAAAACCAGTGCATCTGCCAGAGAGCAGCTTATGCCTCGTGATGAAAAAGATGGGAAGATGACTAGTGCTCCCTCCAAGAAAACAAGGGTAGTCAAAAGGAAAGCTCTTTCCAAGGAGGCTGCTATAGTGCCAATGGAGGGGAAGCCTTTGCATGCGGATGGGGATGAAGAGCAGGATGATGGCAATGACGGAGATGGTCAGCCAGCACCCAAGCAGCCTAGGACAGGTTCCCACTTCGGCGGCGGCCACAAGGCAGATAGGCTGCAGCGACTACGCCAGGAGCGGGAGGCCAAGGGCATGCTGCTTCTCCCCGAGAAGGTCGAACGGCGCATCTACTTGGCCAAAAAGGCGATGCGCAAGAAGGGCCTAGCCGGTGAGCAGATCAAGGAGGTTGTGCGCAAGATGCGCCGCAAGGAGGAGTTACTCTTCCGCCGGCAGCTGGGCAAGGTGAGAGTCACTGCTGCAGCCTCTTGTAGACAGCCATATCCGGTTGCATCTACTTGCATATATTTGCCTGAAGTTTATTACAAAAGAGCCCTGGCTCAGTAAAACTACAAAGGAGTAAGCCATATAGTGCAGTGGGCTTTCTCTTCACTAGTTTCTTCCATTCCCTCTTCCAAGTCTAGGATAAGACCTTATCATCTGGTAGTCGTTACCACACACTTTTCCGAGGACCTTCTTATCTGGCAAGATGCCAGGGTGAGCGCATAGTATAAAGTCTATTTCATTTTTAATCTTACCACTGGGGCTCTTGCACGTCCATTTCCTGTTTTCTCACTTGCGGAAAAAGGTATTCGTGATCCATGAATTATTTCTCTTTGCGAACTCTACTAACATCCCCCTGCTATTCATAGAGTCTATGCTATAGTCGCCTACTGCCTGGTCTCCAGCCTGCTTCTTCCATACATTAGCACTGAAGTTGCCCATCAGTACAGTGTACTGTGTTTTTACTTTGCTCATTGCCGATTCCACGTCCTGATAGAAGCTTTCTACGATCTGGTCATCACAGCTAGATGTAGGCGAGTAGGCTTGTACCACCTTGAGTTTTTATCTCTTATTAAGACTAATTATGACAGCTGCCACTCTCTCGTTAATACTATAGAACTCCTGTATGTTGCCAGTTATATACTGATTGATGAGGAATCCCACACCTAGTTCTCATCTGTCCGTGACAGCATAGTGCGTGCCTGCCCTATAACACTGTATACGCTTAATCCCATTTAATTCCCGCTAGTTCCTCTGACAGCACTGCTGGACTAGCCTCACTAGATAAGGTTGCCAGGTTCAATTTTCAATGACGGCCTGTCCGGAGCCAGAGATTCTTAGCATCCTCCGCTGCGTCATGGTTCTGACCGCTGCCTTGGTCAGTTGCTCCACATTCGCTGGGAACCGAAGGCCGAGAGTTAATTGGTTTGTTCTTATAGGAGGGTGTGGCCAAGTGCTACACCAGGGTGGCCAAATCTTGTTCTGGTGAGGAAGTGAAGAGGAAGCCCATTAATAGTTAGCGGTTAGGGGGAAAGTAGAGGAATTCAGGATATTGTTCCAGAACAGATATTCTGTTTTAACTGAGGACGACTGCCTTAATGTTGAAACAATGAAGGATAATATCACAGCAATCATTATGCAGTGCACAGTAGAAGTAGGCGGTAGGATGTTAAGAAAAGAAACCTGCAAGCTCTCTCAGGAGACGAAAGATCTGATAAAAAAACGCCAGAGCATGAAAGCCACTAACCCCACCAACAGAATAGAACTGGCAGAGCTATCAAAGCTGATCAGTAAGCGCAAAGTAACTGACATAGGGAAGTTTAATATGGAGAGCATTGAGCATGCTGCAAAAGAACGGAGGTAGCCGTAAAAACGGAGAAGAGGAAACTAGGCATAGGCAAAAACCAAATATATTGTTTTAGAGACAAAGAGGGCAATGTTATTAGCATTATAGATAACATAGTTAAAGTAGCTGAAGAGTTCTGCACAAATCTATACAGTAGCCTATGTAATCAGGAGGTTGAGAGAGGCAGTAGCCCAATGAATGAAAGAAGCAACGAAAGAAGAAGTAAAGAAAGCTTTAGGAGCAATGCAAAGGGAGAAAGCAGCTGGTGAGGATCAGGTAACAGCAGATTTGTTGAAGGACGAAGAGGAGATAGCGCTAGAAAAACTAGCCACCTTGTATACACATTGCCTTATGACCTTGACTGTACCAGAAGCTTGGAAGAACACTAACATCATCTTAATCCATAAAATAGAAGATGTCAAGTACTTGAAAAATTATAGACTGATCAGTTTCCTGTCCGTTTCCTGTAAGGTATTTACTAGGGTAATCGCTAATAAAGTCAGGGAAACCTTAGACTTCAAACCACCAAATGATCAGGCAGGCTTTCATAGAGGGTATTCGGCAATTGATCATATTCACACTATCAGTCATGTGATAGAGTAATGCGCAGTGTATAATCAACCGTTATACATAGCCTTTATAGCTAAAAGCTATAGCTGTAGCTATAGGCTATACATAGCCTTTATACCCACTCGAAACTTCAGCAGTCATGTAGGCATTGTAGAATCAGGGTGTAGAAGAGCCTTATGTAAAAATAAATTGCCGACGATTACATTACTTCGTAATGCCAAATTTGAGTGCAGATCATCAGCTGTTTCAGCTTTTCGATAGATTGAGGCAAAGAATTCGAGCAAGACATGTATGTACAATTACATTCAAATTTTTATTTTTCGCACACTTTACTTCTTCAAGAAACACTCCACTAACAGTTCTTGATTGTTGTGAAGGAAGCCTTGTGGTCGGAGAAACAGATGGATATATGCTCGACTTGTTGCATCAATGCCTGGTTCTTAAACAAGGTCTATGCAAGTATTTCGCGAGGTTGTCACAGACGTGGGGGGTGTTAGGAGCGAGAGGAACAGGATGTTCTCCCACACAAGTCGTAAGAAATTCATGTTTGTCTTTATATGTACATTAAAGACCCCACCCACCCTGCCACACTGGCAGGTGGCAGTTACTAGTTGATGGTGAGAGTTCACTCACCATTAGCACTAATGCATGCAGCCCCTATCTCTCTCTCTCATCACCGCACATACCTATAAGGGTGGGTGATTCAGGCGTCCACTGACCCAGGGAGCCAGTTATGCGCACTTTCTTTTCTTAAAATGATCGAAGTGTAAAAACGTTGTCAATGCCAATGAACACAATGAACGCCATGCCGCGGCATGGGGGAACAGTTGGGTATAAGAGTTAATGGAGAATACCTAAGTAATCTGCGATTCGCTGATGACATTGCCTTGCGAAGTCACTCAGGACATGAACTGCAAAGCATGATCAATGAGTTAGGCAAGCACAGCAGAACGGAGGGTCTAAAAATTCATATGCAGAAAACCAAAGTAATTTTCAACAGTCTCGGAATGGAACTGTAGTTTACAATTGCTAGCGAGGCACTGGAAGTGGTAAGGGAATACGTCTACTTAGGGCAAGTAGTGACCGCTGATCCGGCTCTTGAGTGGGAAATAACTAGAAGAATAAGAATGGGGTGGAGCGCATATGGCAGGTTCTCTCAGATCATGAATGGCAGTTTACCACTATCTCTCAAAAGAAAAGTAATCAACAGCTGTACCTTACCGGTACCATAGTCCTTCAATGCTTTTTTCTGGTCACGAATCTCCCGCCTCAGTTTCATATAGGGTCGGCGCTGGCCGCTAGAGGCGCCGCTGGGCACTGGAGGGCACCGAGCAGCGGCGCAGCCGCCTGCCCGCCCCAGCCGGCTTTGCATCACGCGAGGTATTTTCACCCGATTACTTGAAAATTTCAGCGACAGTCGGTTTAGCTTTCCTTCCAATCTAGTCTAACGAGAATATGACGAACTTTAATCAGGGAGGAAATGGGAAGGAAATGATGACGTAGCGACATACAGATACTTCTCTGAAGCAGACGATTTGTGTAGAACTGCGCAGCTTCTTGTTTATTCTCAAAATGGCCCTGTTACATTTTTGAACGTGATGCAGCACACTAACGCCCTGTAGACGCGATAAAAAGCTAACGATATTGCCAGAAGAAAGCGATACGCGCTACAAAGACAGTTGCTTGTCTCCTGCCTTCGCATCGCTGTTTTCGATCTCAAATCTTGCAGCGCGTAACCGCTAGCTTGCAGTTGGCGAAATACGAGCAGAAACATGACCGCAGTCCCCATTGAACACCTCCCAACTCTGGTCTGACAGCTCAAGCGTGAGTCCGCTTTCAAGACGCGTATACATAGCCGGTGCTTTTGAATTTATAAGGCAGCTTTCTTGTGAGAACTGGGGCCGCGCGATGCCCGTCCGGGCTCGAAAGTAAGCATATGATGGCTTGCTCAACGGGCTTCTTATTTTGCCCCTTTTTGTCGCAGTTTTAAGAGTAGCAAGCATGGCCGTGATGGCTTGATCAACGAAAGACCCCGTGCTCACGGCTGCATATATGTGACACATAAGGAACGCGCGCTAAGTTTCATCGTGTGATTTTTGCTTTAATTCAGCTTACGCGTATGAAAGGGCTCTGTCATTTTTGGCTGTCGTGTATCTAAATCACTAAATCAGCATTCGTGGTCGTTGCAAACATGCGAGCCAATGAGTTTCAGCGCATTTGTTTCTTAATTCACGACAATTTTTTTTAACTTAATTCTTCTTGAACCGATTACAGCTGACACTGTAGTCAGCTTGTCATTAGGAGCCTTGTCATTAGGAGAAACATGAGAACTGCAGCCTTAAAAATATATGCTCCTGTCACTAAATTCGGGACCCCCGCGGTATCCCCTCTGTTTTTCTGGCGCCGGTCGTCGGAATGGGTGGACGGCCTCACCGCGTCCTTCAGCGCTTGCGTCTCCTAAATGCCAAGGACGCAGTCACGCGGGGAATGACCGAATGCGGCTTATAAGGCGGTGTGAAAGTAATTTTGTGGACGGTGCACGTGAGGGTAAAAGATACGGCGGCAGTGTAAGCGCAGGGCCGGACAGAGCATTTGGGCTAGTCGATGCGTGCAGACGGGAGCGTGCATCAGGCAAGGACGTGATCGGCTAGCGATCGGGACTACGATCAGAACCTGCCACGTCAACCCTCGTTACCCCGAGGCCCCATGATAAGCCAACATCAGGCTCTGGTCCTCCAACGTCCTCGCCACTGAATCAGCCCCGCAACGACCTACCCTCCTTCGAATAGGAGATTGCCATCCCTGCAGATAAGCACTCGTTTCCCCTCTATATTAACCTCTCCTTTTTTCCCCTCCCTACATACCTCACTTTCAATTGTTTTACGAGCTAACGTCTTCAAGTCCTTATTGTAGTTGTCACTAGTTCTGTAGGCATTATTCTGATGTCTTATACTTCGAACCCTTACGTTTAACTCGTCTGTATTAAGCATGAAATGCTTTTAGCCCCCGTTGTCGGCAGTGTGGTGACGTCACGCTGAGACCTAGAGCCATCATCCGGGCACTGAAATCCACTCATCCGGGCACTGAAATCCACTCATCCGGGCACTGAATTCCCGTCATCCGGGCACTGAATTCCCGTCATCCGGGCACTGAATTCCCGTCATCCGGGCACTGAATTCCCGTCATCCGGGCACTGAATTCCACTCATCCGGGCACTGAAATCCACTCATCCGGGCACTGAAATCCACTCATCCGGGCACTGAATTCCAGTCATCCGGGCTCTGAAACGAGAACATCCGGGCACCGTACGAGACTTAACGAGATTTAACGAGACTCTCTAAGCCCTCCTACGCGACCGGCATGCAAGCACCGGTTGGTCTCCAAACGAGACAAAAAATAACTGCTGCCAGTGCCTTCTCAATGTTTATCAAGATATCAGTGGAGCTGTGCGTTTGATAATGCACGGAATTATAATTTCCGATTTCTAATAAGGCGTGCAAAAAGCACATAAATGCCACGTTACACTTCGTTGTCATACGTGATCCGGGGGAGAAGCGCTGCGTTCGCGCCGAACTGGCGTTCCTCCCTTCCATTAGGCGCGGTTCGGGTGTCCACCGAGATGGCAGAGAATTACTGCGCCATTTCCTTTCCTCAAAAAACCTTGCGTTCAAAGGGCAAGGCATCGCGCCGAACGGGTGGTGGTGTTCTGTGGACTCTCTGGCAGCGCTACAACGCGCTGTCGCGTTCCACTCCTAAAGCCGAAGCTTGAGCGTCATTAATTAGCAGTTAATTAGCATTCAGACATTAATCAGTAATTAACAATTAATTAGTGATTTGCCATCACTTAGTAATTATATGTGATGCCACCAGTGCCACAGAAACAGCGAAGGTGGTGCGGAAAACGCTTCCGCCTCTACCCACTTTAGAGAGTCAAAGTGCCCCCTGAACTTTTTAACAGAGTGCATGTATGTTCTGATGACATTCTCTGTTATGGTCTATAATGAACGTAGTTATCAATACGAAAGATGGCGTTTTACACTGAAAGAAGATACATTTCCCTAGCTCGACTGAAATCTTACAGGTCGCAGATTAATAGATTCCTTGTCAGCAGGGAAGCGAAACAACGAGAGCTTCTCTGTCACGCCTTTGTAGCCGGACCGGCACCCTGGTGCGCAACAAGTGTTCGGCATGGTGTCACGCACACGACTTACATTATGTCAACACACAACACAGCAGCAGGCGGTGAAATTCGCACTCTGATAACGAGCGGCGACGCTTTCTGACCGGGCTGTCTGAGCTCGCCGAATGATGCCCTTCAGTGCCCCGTGGCGCCGCGCCGCGGCAGGCGCGGGCGGTATATGAACCTCTCCCATAGAGTTACGGAGGAGTTTCGTGACCAGAAAAAAGCATTGAAGGACTATGCCGGTACTCACCTATAAGGCAGAAACATGGAGGCTAACAAAGAGGGTTCAGCTTAAGTTAAGGACAACGCAGCGAGCTATGGAAAGAAAAATGACAGGTGTAACATTAACAGACCGGAAGCAGGCGGAGTGTGTGAGGAAAGAAACGTGTGTTAATAACATCCCAGTCAAAATCAAGAGGACAAAATGGGCTTGGGCTGTGCATGTAACGCAAAGGCATAATAACCGATGGTTCTTAAGGGTAACAGACTGAACTCCAAGAGAAGGCAAGCGTAGCAGTGGCAGCAGAAGGTTAGGTAGGCGGTTGAGATTAAGAAGTTTGTGGGGATATGCTGGCAAAGGACAGGGTTCATTAAAGAGATATGGGAGAGGCCTTTGTCTTGCCGTGGGCATAGCTAGGTTGTTGGACGAAGATTATGATAGGGCAATAGGCCCTCTGTTGCTAACAGTGTGGGTTCATTTTTTTCCTTGCAGCTGTGCTTCAAGTGTCGTCAGCCTGGCCACAAGGTGTCGGACTGTCCTCAGATGCTTCAGGACTCCAGCGAGGCTGTTGGAATCTGCTTCAAGTGTGGGTCAACAGAGCACTTCTCATCTGCCTGCAGTGTTCAGACGAGCAAAGACAATGGTATGTGAATGAAATGTCTTTGCATGCACTGCAGTAGAATCAAGTGTCTGGTTCAGTAGCTACATCTGAGCGTAGGTGTGCGCAGGGTTCTCCATTAGGGGGAGGTAAGTTTCACTGCAGCCTCCCCCCCCCCCACCCCCCCCCCCCCCCCAACCGAGGCCCCAACTGCCCAATGGTCAAAGCGCAGCAGAAAGATGAGGAATTGTTATAAAATATTCCTTGTGTAAATAGTCCATGTACTGCTGAAGCATCAGTGTAATAACGTGCTTCCAAAGGAGTTTTAATTCTCTCTAAACCACAGAAAATATACGACACATCTGTCTTTTGTCAACTGCAAAAAAGAACCTGAAAAAATTGCCTGAAAGTGACCAGGCAAGTAAACAGTTCTTGGAATGCAGCATCACTGTTCCTCGGCTGCCAGCATCATCAAAAAACGTGCATGCCCATAACACTGCGCTACGTATGAGCAATGACGGGACAGGTTCGACAGTGTAAAGGTATGGGGCAGACTTGGCACCCCCTTTAGATGATTTGGGGGGTGAGGCTGTACCCCCTTCCCTGTGCGCACACCTGTGCATCTCAGGCTCGTAGATTTTGCTCGCATTTATCTTCTCAGATTTTTGCAAGTAACAGATAATGAGCTGTCACTGAGTATATGTAGTACGGACTCACTGGTGAAACTGGAGGCAGTTCATCTCACCTGTCTAAAGATGGATTATTGGTGCAAAAGTGCAGTGGGGCCAGCCATTTAATAAATACCCCATTTCTGCGTATTGAGTATGAGCTCTGCAAATCAGTATTATTTGCAGCACTTTTGTCTCAGCCAGCATTTTAGGTTTGCGAAGGTCTTATTTTGTAGTCAAATTGGTGCACTTCTTATGGTATCTGGGCTAAACCTGATATTAAAATTACATTTAAGGTTTCATTAATTGTTGGCTAGCATTCATCTGGAAGCAACACAAGCTTTGCACAGTCATTGGGTAGGCTTCTAATAGATAAGTTTTATTTTCTGATGTGCCTTTCTCGCTATTTGCATGTCTTTTATGGCTGGCAACTCAGAAGTCTGAGTGGCAACATCTTCCATCATTGTTGTCACTCTGTAATTGTAATATGCTCTCAGCCATTGGAACTTTGCCTTTTATTGTAGCGTGACAACGGTTGCCTTGTTAGACATTATGCATGTCAGATAAGGAAAGCCATGCACTGCTGCATGATTTAGTACAAGAGGTGACCACAGCTGAGGCTTTCTTCATTTTTGAACTACTATAACATGACTGAGCTGTGCAGGCCTGGTATATTGTTTTGATGTTTGCCAGGGACTGGTGATAAGGCTCTCAAGGTCAGCTATGCTAGTGATATTTTGTTATTAATTCCCCGGAGTGTTGTGTTCTTGCCCCAGCCCCAGCGTTGAATTCTCATGGTTCCTTTCCAACAGAGTTCCCATTTGCCAAGTGTTTCATCTGCAAGCAGCAGGGACACCTCAGTCGAAAATGCCCGCGCAACGAAAAAGGGGCCTTCCCAAAAGGTTCGCACCGATTACCTGGAGACATTTTTTTCTTCTTTTCTAGTTAACTTTGAAAGATTGGATTGAAGTGCACTGCAGTGTAGTTATTGTGAGTTAGGATATACACTGCGTGTTGTACAACTGGATACCTGGAGGCTCCAGCCTTAAATGTTATTGTATAGTTTTACTATGTCAATAAGAGATTATGCTTGCACACTTCACATGAAAGGTTGATTCCAAAGAAGCACTCATAGCACGTGTTCTTAAATAGTTAAGTTTTCTTTGATGCAGCACCATGCACAAGTGTTTTTAGTTTTTTCCTAATAGCGGGGGCAAAGACAACACTGAAATACCTTTGTTTCTGTTTTGCATTTTCTTACCAAACCTTCTAATCTTTCTTCACAAGCTCAGTGCTGCTTTAAGGGGGAACCTGGTTTGTCTCAACATAAAGGAATGCAATAAGGGTAAAATTATCATCCTACCTGTCATAGAACTAGAGATATAGGGTTCTGAAGTTGCCACTCCAGAAAAAAATATAAACCTTTCACCCTGTTTATACAGCGTCACCTTCAGCACCCCATAACTCACTCTCGGTGTTCAAACTCGTGCTGCCATGGCGGATAAATGAAACAAGTTGGAGAGACTAGACTAGACTTCTGTGTATACCGGGTGTCCCAGCAAAATGTAACCAAGCTTTTAAATAGATGAAGTGTCCTAGGCAAGTGAAACAGACTGAGTGCTGTTGAGAGTTGTGTGGCCTAGTCTGCAACATTTTGTTAATTCCACTAAGGTATTTACATGAGAGCTAACTTTTAAAACATTGGCATCATCGAAAAAGTGTCAATTTAGAAGTTTCAGATCGTGTTGACAAACGGCAGACTGAGAGGTTAACAACAAGGTACCATTTAGGTTGATCTCTTTATTGGCCTCGAAATACAAGGGCACGAGATACAAAAACTACTACGTGATAGTGGTTGTACTCCAGAGCCCCAAGACTTGCTCTCAGAGAATGAAATCAGCTCACCTCTGGAGCGCTGTCCCCAACGCAGCTTTGCATTTGTAACGGCTGCAAAATCTGTGCCAGGCTTTCCTTTTAGGCTGTTAGCTATGCTAACAGCCTAAATTTTTACATAAATGGTATCTTGTTGTAAACATTTCAGTCTGCTGTCTTTAGGCATGCTACAACTTTCGAACCTATTTTCTTTTTTTTCCCCTAAGCCAATATTTAAAATTTTCGCTATTAGTCTTTATTAATCAAGTAACTTTGTAGAAGAAAAAAAAATACTGCTGGGTAGGCCACAGGCCTCAACAATGGTTCTCACTCGCCTTAGACACTGCCTTTTTTTAAAACTTGGTTACATTGAGCTAGGACACCTGGTATGTATTACAATGCTTGCAACACATAATACGCAGCTGGAAGTCACTTAATCAAGCAGCGCCCGATGAATCACATGAACAGAAATGAAGGAGGTCATGCGTTTTGTTACATGCTTTTTTTTTCCCCCTTTACCTTGTCTCATACAGGAGGCCACTGCAACTTTTGTGGAGCTATTGACCATTTCAAGAGAGAATGTCCTGAAATGGAGAAAAACAAAAAGAACAAAGGGAACGAGGAAAGTGAGGTCGCAGCTGACATAGCCAGTGTGGACCAGAGTGCTGATGCTGAAAACGTTGCACCCATGGGGCCCCAAAGCCTTGGGAAGAAGGCAAAGGTGGTTAGCTTTTGAAGCCCCTTTGACAAAGCCCACAAAGGGTAGCCACATAGTTATCTAAAGCGATTTGCTAGTTTTGGAAATAAATTGCTGTTTTAAATTATTGGTTCAACATGACCAAGTGCATTGAAAGAGTTGGTGGAGTAGGAAAACTGTTGTATAAAAGTGCTATAAAGATGACGATGATAAATTTTAATGGCACAAGGGCAAGGGCATCTGCTGCCAAAGAGCGCGATGGCGCAATGCGTTCTTAGTCTACACAAGGTGGGGCCAGGGGCCCATTTTCTAAGCATTGCACCTCACAAGGGCCGAGCACCAGACCAGGAGAAAGCTTGTACCAATTGGAAACCAGTGGGTACCCAGTGGCACTGGGGATCAGACCCCCGCACCTCTCGTATACAAGGTGGATACTAAAACCATTAAGCCACCACTGTGGTCTGATAAAAGTGATTTGGCTGCACACTTTTATACCCAGGGTGTGGCCTACAAGGATGCCTCTTTCGTGGCTCCTTGAGGTTCCTGCGGCTACGCTCTGTACCATCCCCATCTCCCCGCCTCGGAAACCCACACCAGCGGGCCATACCTGCGCCCTCCGGAGGCATTTTCCCTCTAGGCCTTCGCCATTGCGCATTCCCTCCTGTCAATTGCCCTCCTTCCCTCCCTCCTAGAGTACACCATCTATTCCGACCATGATTCTGACTCTCAGGCTGCTATAGGCCATGTACAAGACCGCACCCTACCTTCACACTGCAGCCTTCCACCGTTTTCCTCCGCTGGGTTCCTGGGAATTCAGGGATTGACACCAATGAGCTGGCCCATCGGCTCGCCCGCGACACTCTTTTCTGGGCACCGTTCATCCCCTGGCCCAAGCCCTCTGAGGACGGTGGGAGATTCTCCCTGTGCTGCATCATATAGGAGGTCTTCCTCAAGGTGCACCTCTACAAATGCCTTTACCCTCTTCCTCATCCATCACTCACGGTGCCGGAGGCTCGCCTTCTTCGGCACATCCAAATGAATGCCGTCATCACCCCATCCCGCCTCTTTCTCTATCGCGATCGATCAGACCCTTCCTGTCCCAACTGTCCCTCTACATAGCTATGCATACCTAGCTTATTGCCTTTTCTATTACCCGGCTGCTCAGCAGTCGTGTTCTTATAACCCCCCATCCCTATCTATCACCACCTGGCTAGCGTGGCTTGGCGTTGAAGAGGAGGAAGAACAGCGTTGACATGCTCGGCCTGTAAATTATGGCTAAATAAAGGTCTTGTGTTGCTGCTACTACTACTACTACTACTACTACTACTACTACTACTACTATGAAGGGGGAAGAAGTAGCTCGCAGTGAATGGACTCTATCGTGATGAAACAATTTGTGAAAACGACAGATGTCAGGCAGCTACCATGACCGCGATCAGTAAGCTGCGCAACTTCTGCGGGTCAGGAACCTGCGTCCCCGGCGGTGGGGCCGGTGTGGGAGCGCCGACCATTTAGCATGCAAAAGCGGCCCCTTAACCCAAAGCTGTCAGCTACTGTCCAGTTTCAGTTGTCACTGAATGGAGCGCACTGCTCTGCTACTCTAACAAGGGTGACATAAAATGCCGTCTGCGCACTGCCTGAACGCGGAGATCTGACTAGTCAGGTGATGCACGCCACGTGACCAGGTGGGCCAGCAATTCACACCTCGTGACTGGTATTCAGATCCCTCGAGTCACGGTCTCATTGGTTTATCACCGGCCATGCGCAGTAGTTTCGCTTTCAGCGCTGCTCTTGTCGCGTGCTTACCACGCTTCTCTTTCCGCTTCAAACTCCCATTAGCAGTAAAGGCGGCGTTAGCACTGGCCAGATAGCCACGTCACGCATGGATGTCTGAAATGAAAATATCTAAAAAGGAGACTTGTAATGTGAATTAAGGGTTGGTGCGTATCTCAAACGATTTACTGTAAAAAGTAATTCATTTTACGTAAAGAAAAGGTTCAAATTATTTAAACCCACTACCCGTGGGTCGCCAGGCAGGCACGCTACCGACTGGGCTACGCTGATATGCTTGAACGGTATACAAGTAGAGCTTTTATCTGTATGCGGTGTGGCCTTTCATATAAAGTGGTCTCTTACGGAAATTATTGTGGAAATTGCATAATTATTATGGAAATAGTCGTTAAGCGAGTAGAAAAGTGCACACATGTGGCGTTTCATATCCTCTTTGCTTGATGATGACATATGGCTGTTCCCTTTGTATCGGGTGGATGATGGGGTGGGTGCAGGACTATGCCCGAGCATTCCTTCATAGCCTGAGTTGCTTTGGAATGTAAAACCCCATAAAACCAACCATTGTGGCATAGTGGTGCCGGCATGTGGCAGCCACAGGAAAACCCTAGTCTGATGTACGCCGCTGTCCCAACTGATGGCGCGAGCCGTACAGTTTTTTAATGTGGAACCTGCGTCTAGATGGAACGCTCCTTTGTAGTGATGTGATTGTGTGTAGTTCAGTGAGTACTTATCAATGTGTGTATACAGAACCAAGATTATCTGCGTTAACTGCAGGGTGGAATGGTTCAAAGACAATAATGCAGAAACTGTATTGTGATCAATGAATGTAAACAAAGAACAGTGACTGTGTGTGAAGAGAAACCACTGAAGAGATCCATTAAAGCTCTTGCTTCATACCCTTAAAGGGCCACAGAAAGGGTGTTCAAGCTTGGCTTTTAAAATGCTTGCACTATGTAGAGTACAGGCCACCGAGCGTTCATGGCGTGTACAAGACCTTAAAAGCGAGTGGGAAATTTACAAATACATTTTAAAGATTCCCGCTTTCGTGCGAAACCTGGCGTATGATGTCACGCCGTGCAAGTGACGCCAGCATTGGTTCACTGCGCCAAATTCAAACATCACGCAGCTTCATGGTCGCGGCCACTCCGCACGCGCCGGCAGCTGGCGGAGGCAGGGGAGGGGCTCAGTGGGTGTGGCCGGCAGAGTAGCTCCAACGTTTTGGTGCGAACATTGACTAGAGGAGAGGGAGAGGCGCGAAGATGCGGAAGTTCAAATTTTGACTGCATGTAACTCATCTTCCACAAAACGCATTAAAAAAATGCTTGCTGGGGGAGATTTGTGAAGTGGCGTCCTTTAACATCACAGACATACCGCAACTTTACGGAGAGCCATCATTCAGTTGATAAAACTGAAATGAAAACAACATAAGAGAAGAAATTCAATTACAAATTATTTAGTGGTCGTAGGTGAATACCATGTGGTGATCTATGTATTCCAATGTCTAACGCATCATATTAAAGAAATCTTGCAATGAAAATAGGTGTCTATATATTAAATTAAAAACCAAGTGTTGGCATTACAGTCGCATGTCAAGTGGCACGTTTGTGTCCCATACCTTTCACAGCGACAGCTGTTAAGCGAACGTGCCCTGGCTTTCACGTTGTAGTTGTAGTATAGTGAACTAGATTGGTAGTGCGTATCCAGAGGATGGCTGCTGCGGGGACCACTCGAAGGGTGGTTATCGTGGAAGGAGGAGGGTGACAATGGGGGAGGAATGCATATGCAGAAGGTGCCCGTGCACTGTGCGATGTCAGTGCATGTTCAAGATCCCCAGGTGGTGAAATTCCGGAGCCCTCCACTACGGCACCACTCTTTCATTCTCCACTTCCTCTCTTCCCTTACGGCGCGATTCGGGTGTCCACTGAGATGAGACAATTACTGGGTGGTTTCATATAAGATCGAACAAAGGGTGGCTGGTCAACCTCCTAAATTTATTTGACTCATCACGTCATCATCATAACTGCTCATCGCAAATTGTACTGTAACAAGTGGATTTTCTAGCCTGAAAAAGCTGTTCAGAATTTCAATACTGAGGGTGCCAAGTATATTTTTTCTTTCATGGTGTCTTGAGATCTCGGCACAAAACTTGCTCATCTCATACAAACCAGGTGTTGTGCACAGAAATCAGATGTGCGGCATTTAGCTGTTTTTTTTTTTTTGCCATTGAATTAGTGATGGTCGGTGTACCTATCAGATCAGTCTGCATCTCCAGGAAGAGCTCAGGGCATAGGACACATACACAAGCCCAAACTTCAGCTCCAGGCCTCCTGTTTAAGACGCATAGTAAGACAGTATAGAGTTTAGGAAGCAGTAAGCTTTCCTTTTAGAAGCAAAGCATTGCTTCTTCACATCATTCAGATGGTCACCTCACCACTGGGTGCCTTCCGAAATGTAAAGCACCATTTATTATGCAAATGAGGAAATCACTTTTCACCCCCTTTCTGTTTTGGGAGATAAAACATTTCAGAATGTCATAAGTCATTTTTGTGTTATAGAATTCATCACAGTCATTGAAGTTAAGTTTACTGCAGTACAAATGCGTCTCCGGTGATCTCTAATTGCCTACCTTGAGCCAGCCACTGTCACTATCGCAGCAAATTTTCAAACATCAGATCACCCGACTCTCCACTGCCCTTCGACTACAAGGCTTCTCTTGGTATTCGTTCACTCACTCCTGAGATGGACCACCAGTTAGGTGCTGACAGAGAATTGTAATGGTCCTGTCCTGCATATTTCTTGTCTCAACATGGCTTGTAGAATATGGCCACCAACTTCCTTTTGTTTTTCACTCCACACTACTCTCTTTCAGTTCCTTAGTACTATGCCATAAATCTTTTTTGTTGCTCACTCTACTGTCACCAGTCTTATATCAAGCATTTCTACTTACTTCCAAGTTCCAGCTTCATAGATGAGTACTAGCATAGTTCCTCAACTATGCAATTTTTTTTTTAATTGAGTTGTTGCTCATAGCTATGGAGTGCCTGTGTAATTAGGTCGTCCTTAAAAGGTATTAGAAGGAAGTGGCAGCTTGAAGGTCCAGCAGCAAAGTCAGCACCTAGCAAGTCTAAAGTTCAATTGTTTAAAAAGGCCAACTGCCCCCCCCCCCCCCAAAAAAATGAATACAGAATCACTTCATCATGTGGACAAAGTCTGCACGGAAACACATTCAACAAGACACAAAATGCCAAAACAGCCATGTTGAACAAAAAGTTCATCGACAGTTTATGGCACAACACTATAACTGTAAAAAAACAAGTTTATAATCAGTGCTAGAGTAATAAAAAACTCCACTGCAATTTCATTACAACACTACTACAACAGTACCTAACATGAACGATTAAAAAAGCTTGCTGAAAGTAAGGAAAAAAAAGTACAGCTCTAGGGGTAAGGAAATCTCAAATATTGCAAAATTAAAAGCACTCTGCGCTCTCATTGGCAAACGGTGAATCTTGGTTTTCATCGTATGTGAAGATATTGTGTAACTCATCATGTTGGTGCAGTGCCAAGTGTACATGTTGTATTGTAGCCTGCTATACAAAAGCCTTTAACTAGGCATTGAATACAGGCACTTTAGATTTCATACCCAACACAAGCAATGCATTTTTTTTTTTCATAATTAGCCCTAATTTAGAGAGGACGGGCTATGAGAGCATCACGCAGAAGCAATACCCATGCTGGTGTTGTTATCCCAAGCGACTTTACGCAGGACAGCTTTGGAACCTCATTTTGTGTTAATCATTGGTATAAAAAAGAAGCTGGAAAAGAAGAAGGAATGACTGAAGGCACCAGTTAGGTCAATGATTATGATTATGAAAGCCATTCAAGCAGTGGAACCCCGATTATGTGACGACCCGCATGTTACGACGAATTGGCGCGGGACCGGCGAATCTCAAATGGGAATAATGCATTAAAAGCCTCGATTATACGACGAAAAAATATGCACGCCCCACTTCGTACGACAGCTGGTGGGAACCGTCCGGAAAGAGACTGGCTAGACCACAGCAGGCGCAGGAAAACAAAACACTAATATCACAGTGCAGGAAAGTACATTACCTGCATATTTCTGACTAGAGGCGCACATACATACAAACTTCAGAAGCTTAGGCTTGCCGACAGCAAAGTGATTGGCCAGCTAGATACAGACAACACTCGGCAACAGCCACACTGTCTGAGCTTGCTTGCAGTGCATCGAGGCTTGCATCACAGTTAAAGCACTCCACTCTGTCATGGTGTCACAGATGGGCTGGTTACAATGTTGTAGTGAAACAATACATAATGACACAATGCAACATGGCGAAACAAGACAATCAGTGAAAAATTCCGCTAGATCGGTCACATTCGCGAACATACAGAAAGCCGCAGCTGCTTCTATCAACACTTGTTTCCCCCGAACCAACCATGCTATGGTTGATGATGCTGCCTTGATTGTCAAGCATGTTATCAGGAAAGTATACGAAATAAAACTTGAGTCCAACATGTGCATTTCAAGAGGCAATGATTTGCTTCTTCAAATATATCGTATCATTAGCCTAAACTTATGCATGCTCAATTTTTCAAGTTCAGATCATTGCTTGATGCTAACTGGTCAGCTAAATCTGAGGAGAGCCTTGCCTTGTGCAGCAGCCAGAAAAGCCCATATGTCTGAGCTATAGTTGCACAACACTGATCCTGTTCAGATTACCTGCAAGCTGTTTAAACATTTCTCTTTTTTGACATATACAGCTAGTGTGTGGTCTGGTCTGCTACACAGTGGCAAATCTGTGGGGTAGCTTACAGGTGCTTGACTATGAATAAGTTATAGCAGTGCCAATGCACAACAGCACTGGAGTCGTGCTGGCCCCTAGAGTCAGGGCAAGAAAGCATCTGCAATGTGCCGTGCATGCAGCCACTCGGCAACAGCCGTTCTTTCAGCAAGAACGGGCACTGTCCACAGGGCATCATCAGTGAGGGAAAGACACCAGCAGTGCAGTGACAGCACCAACACCCAAGACAATGCAGAGGACTTTAAACAGCCTGTTTCGTGTGTGGCTCATTTCGTGGGGCAGCACCTCGAAAAAAGTCACATAGAGGAATGTCCCACATGCCAGCCCCTGCAGGATGCCATTCAGAAGTGCTGCCTCCCTGTTGTCCTCCTGGATGAGCACGATGGCAAACACCATGCCTAGTGGGGCCATGACCGAAAAGGCCAGCCCACTCACGGCAATGCCGCAGCGTCCAAGCCGACTGTGGGCCAGGTTGAGCCCCAAGGTGAAGGCCAGGATGCTCTTGTGGATGGTCACAGCTGCGAGGATCTGCAGTAGCATCTGCACGCTTGGCTGGAGGCCAATGGCAACACCTTCAAACACAGAGTGCAGGGAGAGGGACAGCACGAGCACTACGGACCGCAGGCTGGAGTGGGAGTTGGGGTCGCCATGCATTGACTGAATGGCACGCTCGTCCATGTCCTCGGCTTCCTCGCCATGGTCGTCGGCCACATCATGCTCGTGTCTATCACCATGCGGGGCCGACTGCTGGACACTGCCATAGTTTGCAACAGGTGCGTCCCAACCAAATGGAGTCGATGCATCAGATGCAGGAGGGGCCCTTGAATGGGATTCCTTCCAGAAAAGTGTCACCTATGAAGCAGGGAAGCGTTTTAGCCTAGAAGCAGTCTTGCTGGCTGCAGTGGCAGCAGCCAGATGAGGCATCCAGTCACATATCTTTAGTGTGCCTCAAATCTCGGGATATATTGGTTTGGCTATTGTTAAAGGGTGCCATAGCAATAGCACTCGTTTCACTATAAGATTGGAGCAAAACACATAAGGACAGTTGCCACATGCCAACAGCACACTGACACCGATAACACACATTTTCTCAAGCAAGGGATGCAAGAGGCATGGTTAGGGTGGAGCTTGCTATGTTGCCTTCCCATCCCTGCATTGTATGTTCAACCTCATGTACATGACATATTTTTCATCTCATCACCTCAATTCCTTCTTCAAGGTCTGGAGATATCACCATGCAGTATTCCCCACCCAAAAAAAACAGAGAATGGCAACTGTACATTGATCTTCATTATGGTACTAACAAAAACCTACCCTTAATCAGTGATCGCTGAAGTTATGGTCACTTTTTGGAACAGTACTGCATGGTGCTCATTGCCAGTCAATGGTTATTCAAAGCCTGAGAGAAAGCTTAGGATCGAACACTTACCTGCTCAATCACAAGAACGATAAGGAGTCCTACGATGCAAAGGAACTCAATAAATGGGAAATCTGGAACTGTCCCCCAATGGTCGAGGATGCCTTTGTTATACTGGCTGCGAGCTTCAGGAAGCAGGTGGAGCAGGCATGTGGCAATAAAGACGCCACCACCAAAGCAGCTTACTAAAGACACCGCAGTCTCATAAACATGCCTGGAAAAACAAACAGTGAAGAAAATAATGTCGAGTTGTATTAGGCAGAGTACAGCTGCATTAAGGTGGCTGTAGTTTGTGTTCACACCAATGAATATTATAGAGAACAGCAGTTGCACACAACTGGATTACACCTCATTGAGATAGAAATGTGAAGCCCTAGAAAGATGCTTGCACATGTTATGCTGACCAGTAAGCAAGATTTATTCCACTTTTCATTGAAGTGAGACTGTC
Organism: Amblyomma mixtum; assembly: GCF_055824585.1. Lineage (NCBI taxonomy): Eukaryota > Metazoa > Arthropoda > Arachnida > Ixodida > Ixodidae > Amblyomma > Amblyomma mixtum. Next base: position 36,523,594 of record NC_143016.1, on the reverse strand, counting down.
GTCAGCCTATGCCCCTTGGCACTGGCCGGTCACAATGCAAAATTATCCCACAAAAATTTTGACGATTCTGATACGGCTAACCATAGCAAAGTATAAGGGTCCCTAGCAATAACTCTGGTGTGACTTGTACAATCGTCCACACACCTGTCTACGGCGCTCAAACGGCACACTGGGGCGTACACTTGTGTCATTTACCAGTGACCTAGGACACGAAACCTGTCCATATGGTGCATGTACATTCCCATGGATTGTGTTTAACTCATCATGTCTTTAAAAGCTGCACTGGGCATCATCATCATCAGCAGCAGCAGCAGCAGCAGCAGCGGCAATGCTGCAGCCTTTGCAAGCAGTAAGTCTTGTCTTCTACCACCACAGTTATTCCTAGGGATTCATCCTTTGCTTTGGTTTGACATGTCAGAATAGTCTAAATTTTGGTAGGATAATTTTGCACTGTGACCAGAAAATCCTCATTTTTTTTTTTATGGAGTTTAACGTCCCAAAGCGCCTCGGGCTATGAAGGATGCCATAGGGAAGGGCTCTGGAAATTTCGACCACCTGTGGTTTTTTAACATGCACCGATATCTCTCAATGCATGGGCCTCTGGAATTTCGCCTCGATTGAAATTTGACTGCCGCGGCCGGGATCGAACTTGCGTCTTTCGGGTCAGCAGCAGAGCACCATAACCACTGAGCCACCGCAGCGACTGCTGCTCCACCTTGAGAGATCCCCTTGAATGCATGGTATTTAACCTGTGTGCCTTTGAAATGTAGGAAAGCTTTTTTTTTTCTGTTAATTTTCTTCATGTTAGGAACAAACTTCAGAAGTCAAACACATATACATCATGTGAGCATGTGGAGAAGATTCCCGCCTGGACAAAAGCCACATGACAGTCACACTGCTACTTATTGACAAAACGTGTATTGTTCACAATGCCCATGCAGACAGCAGAAGGCAAAGCAAGTTCAAGACATGAAATATTTTCCATCTCAAGCATCTCAAGCATTTCAGGCCGCACCATGATGCGCTTACTTGTAATGGCAAACTTTATCCCTTGGTGATCCAATGTTTAGGAAAATCTTCAAAAGGTGCAATAGATTTGTTATAAGGAAGTAATTACTAATTAGCATCCACTGAAATGCAGCCATTGCTATGCAGCTTTCATAGAAACTTTATAGCTAAAAAAATGTGTCCTGGCGTGCGGTACGAACTCAGGACCACTATCTGTCCAGGGAAATTGCTCGACCAAGTAAGCTAGCCAGGAAGGCTAGGAAGGGCGAGAGCGAATTCATCAGCAACTCGAAGTGGGAATGGTACCGGTCCAATGCTTAGGAGAATCCCCCAAGGTGGAGTAGCTGTTATCCAAATAATGTATTTGGCTGATGTCATCATGTGAAGGGAAGGTGAGCCACTTCTGGTATTTCAACAACTGATGAACTTCAGTTCTCGACGAGCACTATATCTACTGCAAATGATAATAACTTCAAATCGACAAATTACAGCTGTTATCTTGCAGGAATGGGCAGTATTGAAGATGCACGTATCTTCTATAGTATCTTTCAGTACATTTTGTGTATCGGTTTTAGCTACCGCCTGCCAAAAATGAAAGTATCATAGTATCGGTATCAAAAATACATTTTTAGTGTATCATGTATTTTAACAATACTCGATACTGAAAAAAAAAAAGGAGTGTGCAGCAGATTTTGAGGCTTCTGTGAGTCAGACTTTGGGTTGGCGGTGCTCACTCGGGCAGTAACTAACTGAATAAGGGAAGAATTAAAAAGAGGAGATGCCAATGCCGTTGGCCTAGTCAGTCGTCTTTCTTCCTATGTTCACTGTTTGCTGACACTCAGTGACAGAAGGGGTGAGGAGATAGGCCCACCATTATGGTAGAAACAACACTCCTTCACCCCTATTTCAAGTTGTGGCAGTTGCCACGAGAAATGGAAGACTTTTGCCGTCATGTTCAGGAGTTTACAAGACATATGTTGCTTCCCCGTAAGCACGATAAAGGCGGCCCACCCTACCACACGCGGATCAATTGGGTCATCAGTGCCAGCAGTGTCAAATGCATCAACTCACACATTCCTTTCCTTTGGAGAAGCAATGTTACCACAAGCCGTAATTCTCAAGAGGCGCTAGTGAAACTTGAAGTTTCTTAACTGTATACATTGAGGATCCTTGAGTCGATGTAGCTATGCTTCAATCTCATCTGTTGATAAAAGACACCTTAATAAAATACAACACAGCTATATGCTAGTGTGCTCCTATATATATGCTAGTGTGCTTTTTTTTCCATCTGCTTCGCTTAAAGCATCGCCGCATTGCAGGGCTCTTTCAGACTGGTGGTTTGAGGACATGCTGTCATTTACTACCATTAAGTAAAATAACATCTAAACAGCAGGGATGCGCAAAATAATAAAAACTTTCAGTCCTTTTATTTGTTGTTTTCCTTCTAGCCTTCAACGAAGAATGTTCAACTTGAAACATCTGTTAAACGTAGTGTTGAGGCAAAAACTGTTCGGATTCGGAGCCTGCAACTTTTAGCACAGGACAAAGGCAGAGGCAACCTATACAAACTGCAGTAACAAACAAAGAGGATCAGAAACAGTTTCAAGTTCATTCATATGAGGTGCTCAGAGACTGGTTTGCATGAAGAACATTGGCTAAAGATTTTGCTAGGCTGCTTATCGAAGTGATCGTTTCAACTTAATCATTACTTCATTCCAATGCTTAAGCTTTAACGAAACCAGCTGCACCGACAGTGAAGCTTAAAGAAACTGTAGCTCAAAGAAAATCATGCAGCTGGATTCATTCAAGTCCTTTCAAATACAGTGCATATATTAGACATGCTAAATATTCTAGAAACCATGGAGAAGTTTCTTAACCTTGCATATTATATTACCAACTTTTCTAATATTGGCTTATCGCAAAATATTGGCGCAGTATTGGTGTATCTAAGCATCGACAATACAGTTTTGAGCATCTGTATCAGAAATAAATTTTGGTCCAGTTATCTTCAAGTTTATTGGGTACTAAGAATACAAACAAAACAAGTACAAGGAATTAGTATTGTAGGGGGTCCCACAGTTAAAAAGACTGTCGCTATCAGAAATACAATTTTTGAGGGTACCGGGTATCGGTATCGAAGGTATCTTTTTCAAGTACCATGCCCAGCCCTGGTATCTAGGCAATGAGGTGTGTGCATCTGCATCTGGATAACATTTCAAAAAAGCTACAGGCTGCATGTAACATCAGACATGAACATGGAATCTGTCGGCATATGTGGATCAACACCAGTGCCTCGCTCTCTTCACATGGCAAACAAGCCAGACTGGCCCCACCTGTTACAAAATAACAGCAGCCACATTTTCACATCTTGTGTTTATATTGTGTTGCTCTTTTTTGAAATGTTGCGTTTTTTTTCTCTCTTGATTGACTTGTTCACTCACCCTGCTTGGACTCAGTGTTTGCAGTATTTTGTAAATAAATAAATAAATAAAATAATCTAGATCTGCTTTGGCCTCTGAACAGCAAGAGACGGGCAAAAATGTCAACAGAGGTGGATTTATGGGTCACTCTTGGAGCAGGTGGTGGTCCAATTTGAACCATATATTTTCTTTTTTTTAGTAAAAAAAAACAATGTGATTCAATGCGGTCTGCCCATGCAAAATTTTTCGCTAGGGGGTGGAGAGGATACTGCCCCATTAAACCTGCCCCTGAATGCCAAGCCAAATTTCGTAATGACAGGACCCATCATGTGGCCTTACCACCATGGTGACCCAGCAATCGCTGTCCAACCCCCAATTCTTGCATGGATCTAGCATATGCTCCCTACCCTTCATAATAAGCTCACAGTGCTGAAAAAACAAGGTCAAGGAAAAATTGTACAAGCACTGACACTATTAAAGATCGTCCAGCAGTGTGGCACTTGTGATGACTTTTCCCGCTTCAGCCCGTTTTATGTTGTGAATCACGGTTTCGTACCAACTTCCCTATCTTTTTGGCCTCCTATAACCTTCCCCATTTTATGCCATAATATCATGTGTTCAGTAAAGTGCCCTTCATCATAATCAGTCTCCCTAATCATTATCAAAACAGTGAATGCTCACATCAAAGGGTATGACAAGTTGTCAGAAGATCAATTAAGCAGTAATGAGACTTCTTTGCATCGTGGGTATCAGTGAAGGTACATAGCCTTTTTGACATGAATTTTTGACATGAATAGCAGACAGCCCTGGGTGCAGTGACTGCAGATGTGAGCTGATCACCACACACATACAACGCTACTATCCCTGTTTCATTGGGAAGCTTGGTGGGCACCAAACCTTTATTGGAAACTAATCGCATGAACTGTGGTCTCATTGTGCCATGGCTACAAAAGCCTATTGCACTACGTATACATGTGTTTGAAATGTGGTCTGTCTGTGTCACATATTTTTGTCCTTTTATTTCCCCTTCCCCCACTGCACGGTAGCCAACCGCACATATGTTATAATCTGCGTCCTACTTTTAAAACTACAAACCTTTACTGTCGGCTTCATACTTACAATTATAAAAAGGCAATGCAACAGCTCTACAATTACATAGCCTGAATTAAGCCGCAATATATTATATTGTGATGTCAAGTGGCAGGTTGCACTGAAAAACTAGGACAGTTACTATGATGAGAAGCCAAGAAATAGAAATCCTTATTGCGCATATGTGAATAATTTTGAATGCATCTCACGACATGCAAATTTCACTTTAACTTTTTGCACACACAAACAACAGGCAATTTCATGCGTTGTGTGAGCGCTGAACATACAATTTTGTCAGCGACGAGATTCAGCTGGCAGTCGTTAAGTGCAGCTATTCTCTTGATGCATACGTTTTTCTTCCATGATGGCGCACAGCGAAAGTAGTCAGTCACACGCACCGTGACTCACTCGACTTGACTCACCTGCGCCTGGGGTCTCGCACGTGACGGATCCGGTCCGAGAGGCTGACAGGTAGGAATACCATTGTTGCCGAAAAGGCGAAAAACACGAAGACCATAAGGTACTTGAGCGGCCGAAGTTCCATCTTTGCGAACTGGACTGGAGTGCAGCTTCCGACTGACCGACCAGGACGACACAGACTCGTAAATAGGCGCGATTATGAACTGCAGCCGAGAACAGAATCTGCCACCTGTGTGAAGAGATGAAGACACTGAATGCCTTACGCGCGTGACTAATCGATAAGCTTCTGCACACGAAACACCGGACGTATGCATGCAGTGCAGTTCAATGCAGCAAAGTGCGGTGCGTAGAAGCTTCAATTAAAATGTCACGTCAGAAGGCCAGAAACAAATGCTGTTGAACGCAGCAACTATGACACATGAAAACGCTTGAAATACGCAGGAATAATGATAGTTCACTTCGTGCAATATGCGTTTGCAAATGACAATCACGTTTCGGCCAGTGAAACTAGTCAGCGCAAAGCGACAGCTGAGCGCAGTTTGCGCGGCGACATGTTTCGGCCAGTGAAACTAGTCAGCGCAAAGCGACAGCTGAGCACTGTTTGCGCGGCGACGGAGGAGCGCAATTTGCATGGACTCGCGTCGCGAGTCAGAGCAAGCAGAACGTAGCAAACGTTAAAAATTTCGCGTACACAACTTCGACCAACACCGTAGGACGCACTAGCAGCAACTTCCTCGCCGTTCCGTGGCAGGCTTGTTGTTGTCGGACCGCTTCGTGTCATCACTCCCTTTTTTCTTAACGGCGACGAGTAATTTTGCAAGAAGCGAACGTCTACTCGTGGCCCGCCCCGGAAGGCAGACGATGTTTTTGGACGTCGACGTTAATGGGGACGCATTGGGGACCAACGTTGTTGGCATGGTTGTTGGGGACGGCACCTTAGAAGAAAAAAGAAAAAGATAGCATGTTAGACATTCAAATAATATTAATTAAACAAAACAACCGTGTAATATTGTGAAATAACTGCAAATCAAAAAGGCGGAAATTTAAGCATTCATCTATTCCACTAATCTTCATTCATACATTCATCTATACATAAAAAAAAAAAAACTCAAGAGAGAGCTTGGCGTTCATAAAGTTTCCAACCTAAAACCAAACCTAACCTAAAACTTAACCTAAAAACTAACCTTAAACGTAACCTAACCTAACGAGCACCGTGCTAACGAGTGAAAGCTGGCGGCGCTGCACTTCAGCCACCATGGACGCTCAAACCTCTCAAAGCGTTAAAGCAACAAATTTTTTTAAACGCATTTATTTTTAAAAGAGCGCCTGCTAAGCACGAAATATTAGTTTTTGTAATGTTCTCTTATTTTGGACAAACTTTGCATTTACATGCTTTTATGCTCGTTTGTTGAGCATTCTTGAATGTTGAACAGGGTTTATTTTTGCATTATTTTTTGGCCAAAAGTTGTGGTTCTGCAGTCGGCAGAGAAGCGTTTGGGGGCAGGCAGGCTGGAAACGCTGATTGGTCGATGGGATGCGCTTCTCCGTGACGTTTTTTGGCTTCGCTTCGCCCATAGAGTTTCTTACTACTACCTAGAGGGAAAGCTGGCGGCGCTGCACTTCAGCCAACATGGACGCTCAAAGCATCATGGGGCGGTGAGCTACTTGTTGCGGCACAGTCGTAGTTTTTCGGGAACACAGAGTGGCAGTACTAAGGCGCTTCATTCCGAAAACGTAGTTCGTGTGTGCGCAGACGACCATAGAGTTTCTTACTATTACCTAGAGGGAAAGCTGGCGGCGCTGCACTTCAGCCACCATGGACGCCCAAAGCATCATGGGGCGGTGAGCTACTTGTTGCGGCACAGTCGTAATTTTTCGGGAACATGGAGTGGCACTACTAAAATTTTTCATTCCGAAAACGCTGTTCGTGTGTGCGCAGACGACTTTCGCGCGAACGCAGTGGGCAAAGCTCATAGTAGTGAAAACGCGACGACACACGACGCCAATAAAAGGTATCACTTCTCCGTAATGCCATTAAAAAACCTCTTATAGTATTTAAGCAACAACATCTTTTTTGAAAACATATTTACTTTTAAAAGTGCGCCTGTTAAGTACGAAATATTATTTTTTATAGTGTTCATTACTAGGCCAATAGGAGAGCGAGTCGTCTCTAATTTTGGGCGAACTTTGCACTTAAATGCTTTTCTGCTCGTTTGTTGCAATCATTAGACAAGATTTTCAATGTTAGGACGTTTGTAGTTATCAAACAGCCTTATTTTTCTATTATTTTTTGGCCAAAAGTTGCAGTTCCGCAACAAGTAGCTCACCGCCCCATGATGCTTTGAGCGCCCATGGTGGCTGAAGTGGTCTCGAGGGGTCGCCATGTAAACTCCCATAGACGGGCTGCCAGCTTTCCCTCTAGGTAATAGTAAGAAACTCTATGCAGACGACTTTCGCGCGAACGCAGTGTGCAAAAGCCATAGTAGTGAAGACGCGACGACACACGACGCCAATAAAAGGTTTTACTCTTCCGAAATGCCATTAAAAAACCTCTTAAAGTATCTAAGCAACAACATTTTTTCTGAAAACATATTTCCTTTCAAAAGTGCGCCTGTTGAGCACAAAATATTAGTTTTTATAATGTTCAATACTTGGCCAATAAAAGAGCGAATCGTCTCTTATTTTGGACAAACTTTGCACTTAAATGCTTTTCTGCTCGTTTGTTGCAATCGTTAGACAAGATATTGAATGTTAGGGCGTTTGTAGTTATCAAACAGCTTTATTTTTCTATTATTTTTTGGCCAAAAGTTACAGTTCCGCAACAAGTAGCTCACCGCCCCATGATGCTTTGAGCGCCCATGGTGGCTGAGGTGGTCACGTGGGGTCTCCATGCAAACTCCCATAGACGGCTTGCCAGCTTTCCCTCTAGGTAATAGTAAGAAACTCTATGGCTTCGCCCTCGTTCTCAACCGGACGTGGCGCCACCATGGCACCTCCAATATATGGCCAATATATGCCAATATATGGCATCTCCATGAGAGAAAACACGCCTGCCTCCAACCAAACATGACATCACTAAATTAGACGTAACCTTTGACATCACATGTATGACGTCACATTTTTTGACCAATCGGCGTTTTTAGCTTACCTACCCGCAAACGCTTGTGTGTTGTCGCCGTTCGCATCAACGGTTCGCATGGTCTTTTGGCTGCGGCGTGGTGTTTTGCACGTGCTTGAAGTTCTGGGCTGTACGTAAAGATGACAGAAGAAATTGACGCATCCGACAAAAGTGACAGCGAGGACGAGGTAACTGAAGCCTTCGTTTTCGACCCTTGGCTTTGTTTTTATGGAGAGCTCGGCGGTTTCATGCTTGCCCTCCAAATCGCGCTGTGGCCACTTCTGGATGTGGATTGACGCTCGTATATGTCTTACTCTTGGAGACACTTTCGCAAGATCTACCTGACATCTTTTATGTGTTCACTTTCCCAGCATTACTATTATTGCCCGCCTGACCCATGCTACAGTTGCGAGTGACAGTTGAGTTGTGTGTATCTCTTGCGTGTGTTACAACAGACGATGTGCTCGGCTCATCGTCTGTTGTTTCTTTTTCGCACTTTTTTAAAGGCATTTTTTCTCTCTCCGCTCCCCCCTTTTTTCCCCTCTCGTTAATTACTAGCGTCAGCGTCGCCCGTGCCCTATTCCCACCTGATCACTGTCCTTTGACAGCAGCTGTCGCCTACATGACTTTCATTAGTCGGGCCGTCACGTCCAACAAGTTGCTAAGTGCTTGATAAAAACATTGTCGTATATATGCCCCTTAAATCCCATTTTGAGAACCATTATACTTACATTCAAACAGTGCTAGGGAGCTGTTTGCCAGCGAACGCATAAATTTTTACGAAAACTTGAGGTGGCGATCATAATGATCGGGTTTATTTCACCCAAGAGATCACGTTAGTCAGACGGTCATAATCGGTGACTGCAAGCAACTGGTTAAACCAGCTCCAGTACTGGTCGCATGTTGCCGTTGTGTTCGAAGTTTTTGCTTTAGACAAGTTAAATATTGGTTCAGAGTTGGCTTGCTTGCTTTAGATGGTCATCTTGCAGAGACAATAAGAGCCATGTTTTCGAACATGTGTATAACTTTGTGTTTACAGTATAATGGTTGGCAATTAGCTGGCAAGGCTTTGTCTTTGTTAGCGCCGTCTCTGGTTTGTGCTACCAATTGGCGGTTGTGATTTCAGTTCTTAGTGGACAGCAGTGTTGTCGGTAACGCGTTACAAGTAACGGCGTTACCGATTACGCATTACTTTTTTCGGTAACTTATTAATGTACTCGTTATAATTTTGGAACTGTAACTGGTAACGTACTTACATCAACATTTTCCGGTAACCTGAGGTGTCACGTTACTGGTTACTTTTTATGTCAATTGTCCCCCTCTGCCTCTTTTTCAGAAAAAAAAAAACGCCGAAAATGATGTTGCAAACAAACAAAATCTACAGGTGTTCTCGACGACCCTTGTTGCGGCTCGCATGCATGCCAGAAAACACCTTCCCTTGACGACGCACTCAACTAAAAAAAAAAGCACGAACACGCATTCACATACTTGTCTTCACCCAAAAACCACTCACACACACACAACTCTCTAAAGAGTGGACACATGCCGAGCCACCAATGGACTATTTTCAGAAATCTGTAGGTCAGTTTCTCCGTAAGCTTGTTTCCCAACCAAAAGGTCTCTTTCACGGGCGATACTCTCGCATTCTTTGTGGAAGCAGTTTCCTCTTCGGAGTAAACTCAGGAATGTCGCCAGTTTACTTCAAGATGGCCCCAAGAGAGCGGTCGAAAGAGTACAATGGTACAGCACAGAAACGGGGATTGCAGTCAACCGGCTGTAGCACCGAAGTAGAGGAAAAAGAAGAAAATGGGCCTTTGATGCTGTGCCTGCAGTAGAGAGCTACCTCATACTAAACTTTCTAAAAATTTTCTGCTCAACAACACTGTCGCTCCAACTTTCTCTCGTCATAGTCATACCCCCCCCCCCCCTCCCCTCCCCTAGCCAGAACAAGGAACAACGCACTCCCCACAGCACTGTGACTAAGGACGGCCTCCCTCGTTTTCCTGCTTAGACTATGTTGCAAGCAGAGTGCGACCATCCGGAGTTTCCTTTCGCTTGAAGAATATGAGCGTGTCGTCAGGGTTTGAGATTTTTTGGTTGGAAAACAAGCCTTGCAGAGAAGACGAGTTTTAGGTTACAGTTACAGCGAAGACGCACTGATTACAATTTATGGCCGTGGAGTAATGGCAAAGTAACGTACAATACTTTTTTTCGGTTACGGTAACGCGTTAGCTTTTTTTGTAGGTAACGTAGGGCGGTAACGCGTTCTTTTTTTTTTAGCGTAACGAGTAACGTATTTAGTTACTTTTTTCAGTAATGCCTACAACACTGATGGACAGGGAGCATAGAGCTTGATCCTACTGGCAGTCGAGAGCATTTTCTTGTGCTATTTGAGGGAGAAACTGTGGACTGCTGTAATATGTATTTTGGTTGTGAATGTGTTTGAATACCAACTGTATAAAATTTTTCGAAAAATATTGCAGCAAATGGGTGCAAGAAAGAGGACATGGGCTCCTAACAGTCCTACCTCTCTGTTTTATAGTTTGCCTTTTCGTCTGGCTTCCATTTTGTGGACACCGCTGCAGAGTACTTTCATGACACATGGAACGACCTAACAAAGCTTGTCAAGAAGAAGAAGTCAGTAAAAATAGATGAAAAAATATCGAAAGCAATAGAAAAACGCAAGGTATGTGCCTATGTATCATTATGTGCTTTAGGACAAATGCTACTTTCTGTGATCTTCAGTTACTGGAGTCCTGTACCAGCCATAATGATTTGTTCCGTAACGTCATTGGTGTGCCTGAAACTGTGCCATGCTTTACCGCATTTTCTTTCCTTTAGCATGTGCACTCTTGGTTCGTTAGACAAGGGGTGATTGGGTTTGTGCACTACACGTCCGGCCCTACTCCATTTCTTCCTCCTAATTTCAACTTTGGTGTACTCATTAATTATTAGCATTGTTTAATGCTAGCAGGCAATCACAGGTTTAAGATCAATATACACTCCTGGTGCAGTTCAGCATCCCTGTCTGATGCAAGTGACAGTGTAGGTTTTAACTAGTTTTTCTTTGCTTGGATTACTGAGGCAGTTGTTACTCTGATTCCAAGTCTGAAGTACCAATTCAGGCTAGGAACACCAGTTTCATTCCACTGCACTGTTACTCATTGTGTTCCTTCTTTGAGTATGTGTTCACTCCGTGTGTGCATTTCACTGCTTGCATATTTATGTTCTCAGTCTAAGGATCTGGAACCTGCTGTGGAACAAAATAGATATGCAGATGAAGCAAAGGAAAATGTTAAAGGTGAGTTGTTTTTTAACATTTTTTTTTTCATTTGCATACCTAATTTTATGTGTGTTTAACAACAACCGCACTAATCACTTATTTGAACATATAAATAGCTGCCATTGATCACAGTCCAGGTAAGACATTTTGCCACTGTTCCAGCATTACTTATTGTTGCATGTCGAAATCCCAGAGCTGTTGAATATGTGTTCCTGAAACTACCTAGCTGTGGTGCTCTCATGTGAAACAACTATATGCCACTAAGAAAACATAAGGTGGCCATCATAATGGTCGCATTTATCTCATGCAAGTTTGAATTTGCATTCTGAGCATTTGATTTGATTTAAATCTGTGGGCAAGCTCTATTTTGTGTCAGGTACTTTTGGGCACCAGGACACCTGTAATAGTTCACATGATGTCCTTTAAAGGCGCAATCACTAACAGAAATGTTTCATGAGGTTATACTGGAAATGAAAAGACCTTGCCTCATATTGTGAGGATTGTGCGCTTCAGTATCCAAGAAAAAGGGATTTATAATTTTAATTGGGTGTTGAAAATTGCATGAAACAAACTGAAGTGCCATCTTGCAACGAAACCTTGTCTTGGTGAAATGTCACTGATTTGTTTTAAGTGCAGAGTATTTTTATTTTTTTCAGGCATATTTGTCATGTTTTATTACAGTTTATGCTCTCCTCACTGTGTCTTTCAATGAAAAAAAAAAAAAAAAACTCAGCCTCTGCATCACCAGTGATTTGATTTTAGCTTTTGGCACTAGATTGCAGCACACTGGTTTTCATTTCTTGGATGAAGCAGTAACCACGGTCCGCTAAGACTTTCTTCAATGAGGCTTACACCACTGTGCCGTAACTGCTTTAGCTTTGGAAGCTGAAATGGACGCTGCTGTGTGCCAAATATGTCTAGTTACTGTCTGGTGGGCGAGATTTGTATTAGTTTTTGGTACATTGCTTTTGCCGACGTGCAGTTGCCATCGTGCTCACTGATAATAGTTTCCAGCATCGATGTACATAAAAACGGGTGCATGCATCGGCATCGATTGAAAAATTCTCAGTAAAAATGTTGCATATCGTTTCTAATAAAAGCATTGCGGAATCTGTCACCTTAGACAGCAAGCTTTCGATTTCGGCAAACAAATTTGGAGCTTAAAATTTAGTGGTCAGTAGCTTTAATATTTTACTGCTTTGAATGGTACCTTGAAAAACCTATGATATGTATTTTGAGGTTTTTTTAATAGCACATAACTGATTGTGGCACATTACGGGTGTTATGAAAGAATAAGATTCATTTTTTGTTCTGTATTGGGTTTCAAAATGGGTAGGAGGCTTACATTTAGCCGAGCCATCAGGCCTTAATGTTGTCAGGTCTTGTATCTGTGTGAGCAATTTGTGCACAACTGGTAATATTGGTTTTTAAGGTGGAGAAATTTGCAAGCTTGGGTAGTTTTTTTACTAGGCATATGTCCAGTAAATATTGGTTAATAATCTTCATATAAAGCTTTGCTTGTGTGATGGCAGATACACTTCGGACAAAGAAGAAGAAAGGGAAAGACCCTCGGGAAAAGCGGAAAGCCATCACTGTGGAGGGGATGGAGGTATGTACTGATTTTACAGTGTTCGTGTGTTACACAAGGCCATAAAGCTTTATAAACACATGCCTTTGAACTTCGCCAAAGCACAGTGGGAGTACATTACTGATCTGCAGTCTCTTGTCAAGTAATTAGTAACGACATGGAAGTAATGTGTACTTCCTTTCTTCGTGTGTGGTGTTTATTTTTCGGCTGTATTTCTGGTCATGTTCCAGCAACTAGCTCAGAAATGAAATGCTTATCGCACTGTTTTCGAGTGGCAGATAGGTGATAAGGCCTTGCTATATGCAGGGTAAAGTGCTTATAGTCTTTGTGCTTCTGAAAAAACTGTGCTAAAAGAGTAGTATGTGCTTAAAATATGCGTCACATTCAAGGCCGATAATAAGTCACCATTGCTGCTATTATTCTGGTTGAACACCTGCATGTCCTTGTATTAGACACAAATGCAATCAAAACATGACAGTGGCTTCAAATTTTTTCCGAGAATGTCTTAACGTCGTGCACAAGCAATAAAACTTCAAAACAATTTTCGTGTTTTCGTCACTTTTGTGGTAGCTATAAATACATACAGTATAAACCTGTATGATTGTGCCCTTGGGACACTTCAAAAGTGTGCTTTACAAAATTGCACCAGTTTAATGGTTCACGTGAGCTAGATTTTTTGCCTTTATTGTGTCATTATGTAGCTCAACAAAGGTCCCTGAGCATTTCAGCTTACCATAAGACTCAGCTTAACAGAGATTGCTTTGAAGGAAGCCTTATGTAAATAAAAAAACTTCAATAGCTGACCTATAAAGTATACTTCACTAAGCTAGCCTTTCTGTGTCTCCAGCTTATGATAAGTACCTGTCAAACTCTTAGTTCTGTGTTCCGGGGACAAGCTTTTACAGAGCACAAACTTCAGTTAAGTACAGTTTAGTCTTGTTTATGAAATGCTGCCTCAAACATCTGTCTGTTATCACTTTGAAAAGGTAGCAATCTGTGGCTGCTGTCTGTTATCATATGATTGACTATGCCCAGTGCATGCATGCTAAAGACCTCTCATATCTCTCCAATTAACATGGTCGTGTGCCAGCTGCGGCACTTTATCTCCGCAAACTTCTTAATCTCATCCACCCATATGAATTTCTGCCACCGTGTGCTATGCTTGACTTCACTTGGGATCCATTCCGTTACCCTAAGGGACCATCAATTTTCTTGCCTTCACATTGCATGCCTTTGCCATGCCCTTTTCTTCTTCTTGATTTCGACTCTGACCCATTGTGCTCTCCTCCAGTCTCTTGAAGATGCACTAAAGAGGAATCTGAAATCGCCTTTTTACCATGGGAACTCTATCTGCACACTCCGTGCAGTCTTAGAAACTTTGAAATTATTATCCTGTGCGGTTGATTTCCCTATTAGGTCAGACTAAATGTCCCGGCTCTGTTTTTTTTCTTTTTTACCTGACCTCCAACAGTAGAAGGAGTTAATCATTTCGTGGAGGTCCTTTCAGACAGTCGCGCGGCGGCTTCGCTTTTGCTTTTGGTTTTATTTTGTTTTTTAGGTTTTCATGAATGAATAGTTTCAGTTGCAGACTACATAGCAGCAAATTAGGCCCATGGAAATAAAAATACGCTGTTTGCTTTTGCCGATTGCTACGTATCACTCGCCGACGGTAGAGCGGCAAGCCAACATGGGACTGGCTGAAAAAGCACTCCAAGTATTGGCTGACTCTTCCTCTTTTTGGAGGCAAGTTAAAAAAAAAAAAAAGAAAGCGAGAGCCGGAATGTTTAATTCGATTTAATAAGGAAATCGTTTGCACAAGACAATAATTCGAAGTTTCTTAGAATGCTCGGAGCGTGCAGATCGAGTTTCCGTGGTAAACAGATGAGCCCAGAATCCTCTTTAGTGCACCTTCAATGTTGCACCTATTATTTTCCTTCCCATAGCTCACTGCATTGCCCTTAATTCAAGTCCAACCCTATACGTTAGCCTCCGTCCCAGTAAGATACTTCTAAGCTAGAGCCGTTATGATGGTCATTTGAGCTAGCCTGAATAGGTTTTCAGACTCATTTTCCTTGCATTTCTCCATTATTTTCTACCACTGTGTACTTGCTCTCACAGGTTCTAGGTGGCACTTAAAATATTTGTCTGGGCATAGCTACACCTCTGTCTAGCTGTCGCCAGCCACGCTGCCGGCGTCATGGGTCTTTTAGGCATGAATGTTTGAGTGTGGTGGGGTCGTGGGGGCCCCAGGGTTCCTAGGAGGCCCGAATTCCTCTGCAAAATAAAGTTTCTCTCTCTCTCTCTATGTGTTAAGTTCAGAGAGAACAATGCACTTATGACTGGTTTTCTCTTTATACAGTGGAAACTCGCAGCTTTTTTTTTTAATTGTGCTCTAGCCAGCACTAGTTTCTTCGTTTCAGATGAATTTGCCGCCCTTCAACTTGCGAACAGGATGCTTTTTATGCCAACTATCTATCGCACCAAGAAATACTTTACAAAACAGTGAGCTTGGTAGCATATCTTCCATTATTTTCTTGCTGACAAATTTTGGCACCAGTACTAATGTTTATTTTTATCCTGGATTTCTTGCATCATGTGCACCTTTGAAACTCGAAATGATTCCAGGATTCCTTGGGTGTTAATTCAATTTATCCTAGTGCTTTAATATAACAGTTTTAAACTATTTAGATAGTTTGCACAAAATTTTGTATGAGCATGTAAAAAATTTTTTGTTGGTGTTTACTGTTGGAAAAGTAATGAATTGGCTTTCTTGAGGACTATATTTTCTATTTAGGCTGAAAAGTTTTTTTTTTGATTCGGAATGACAAGTGGTGCCTGAAAGAGTTATTAAAATCGATGACCTCTGTCCTTTTTGACGTGCCAACCAGAATGAGGAAGAGGAAGAGGATGATGTGACAAAAGCATTTTTTGGCGATGGAGATGTCTCCTTTCAACAGATGAATTTATCCAGGCCTCTACTAAAGGTATGTCCTCAACTAATGTTTCTCAGTAGTATGTCTGTATGATTGAAGGCATTGACTCGACTGCCACTGAACTGTTAGCAGGAGCACTTGTGACATGAATGACCGTTCTCTTTGTCATCCCAGGCATTGACCGCAATGAACTTTATCTACCCGACACCCATTCAAGCATCTACTATACCAATGGCATTGTTGGGCAGAGACATCTATGCTTGTGCTGCTACAGGAACAGGTGAGATGATGCATGCAGCTTAGCTGAGGGTACTGTCACCCAATTTTCATTCTTTTGAAAATGTTATGAGTGTTTGAGGCGTGACGCTTATGATTCTCTTTGGCATGGTACACATAACTTCATTGCCGGTTAAGGCTTGGAATAAGGTGCATTCTTAACTATGTTGTCAAGACCTCTTCAGTGTTAGTTGCTTCTATTCTTACAAATTGAGTAATATTGTGTACTTTTGGGCTCTAAAAAAAAAAAAGAAAGTAACCCTGGAACACTGTTGTTTAACATGTGATGGGGCTTGTTTAATGCAGGCAAAACTGCTGCCTTCATGTTGCCTGTGCTTGAGCGACTTCTGTTCCGACCTAAGCAGGACTTGGTTACTAGGGTGCTGGTGGTCGTGCCCACCCGAGAGCTGGCCGTGCAGGTCTACCAGGTCAGCCTCCAGCTGGCTCAGTTCACCAATGTGATGATCACCTTGTCTGCTGGTGAGCTTCATCTTCATGCCTGTTGATTTCTCCCTTCCTTCGTATAGTTTTCATCGAACATAGTAGCAGAGCCTTACAAGTGTGGGCTTGATTCATGTGTGAAGAGCTTTGTTACATCATACAGAAGCTGTATGGCTTCCCTTTGTAGCCGCATGGCTGCGCTTGGGTGGATGCCAGTGAGTAATTGCTCTCTTATTATGGTTAGCTTTAAAATGAACTGGGCAAGGAAATGGATGGGTTGTGGCACGCATGGGTTTACATAAGCTGAGGGAACCCAAGAGTTGGTCAAATGTTTAGGGGAATCCCCCAAGGTGGAGTAGATTTATAATAAGGGAGTAATTACTCATTTGCATCCACCCGAGCGCAGCCATACGGCTACAAATGAAAGCTATACAGCTTTCTCAGAAACTTCGTAGTTAAAGAAAAATTCGTCCTGGTCCGGGGTTCGAACCCAGGACCACCGCTACACCGGAGCAGTCGCTCTACCAATTGAGCTAACCAGGACGGCAAGCTTATGGTAGGACGAGAGCGAATTGATCAATAACTCGATCCCCCAAGGTGGAGTAGATTTATAATAAGGGAGTAATAACTCATTTGCATCCACCCGAGCGCAGCCATACGGCTACAAAGGAAAGCTATACAGCTTTCTCAGAAACTTCGTAGTTAAAGAAAAATTCGTCCTGGTCCGGGGTTCGAAACCAGGACCACCGCTACACCGGAGCAGTCGCTCTACCAATTGAGCTAACCAGGACGGCAAGCTTATGGTAGGACGAGACACAGTTCCCACTTCGAGTTATTGATCAATTCGCTCTCGTCCTACCATAAGCTTGCCGTCCTGGTTAGCTCAATTGGTAGAGCGACTGCTCCGGTGAAGCGGTGGTCCCGGGCTCGAACCCCGGACCAGGACGAATTTTTCTTTAACTACGAAGTTTCTGAGAAAGCTGTATAGCTTTCCTTTGTAGCCGTATGGCTGCGCTCGGGTGGATGCAAATGAGTAATTACTCCCTTATTATGAACCCGAGAGTACTTGAAGGAACACAAGAGCTGAGTGGAGTTTGCTTTGAGAACCCCTACCCTAGTGTTTCCTGCCGTGCAGGTGGTCTGGACCTGAAGGCCCAGGAAGCTGCACTGCGTAAGGTGCCAGACATCATCATTGCCACCCCGGGTCGCCTCATTGACCACCTGGAAAACACGCCAGGCTTTGACCTCCGGAATATCGAAGTGCTCATCCTAGATGAAGCTGACAAGTGAGGAGCCAAAAACTGTTTAGCAGTGTACTTTTACCAGCAAAGTCCTGTAGTCATTTCTGCGATTTAGCTGATTTCTTGTGCAAGCATATTGGAAGTGCATGAAGATTAGTGTAAACAGTTATGATGTTTGTAAGAAATGATTAAAGTGGTGCAGGCTGTTTCTTGTACCTAAGTAAGAACCTTGTGGCAGGTAAAAAGATGGATGAGACGTTAGCTGCCATAGCACTATATAAGTGCAAGCTAGGAAGCAACGTAAAAAAGCGAGTGTGCCCAGGCCAAGAGCTCCACTGGCACCTGCTTTATTACTGCTACAGCAGGCAGGTTGTACCGGTCATTGGAATTGGGTGTATCTAGGTTCTGGCATTAATATTGAAAATGGTACTGGGTATAATTTATATCTCAGAGCTCAAACAAAAGGGAAACAAGCAAAAAGAGACATGACCTTCAGGGCGGAGAAACTGGATCTTGTGAATGTGTTGTTCTTGCTCCAGCTTTCAGTAGCGAGATACTCATTTCAATGGAGGCGATATTCTAAACGCCCGTGTACTGTGCGATGTCAATGCACGTTTCTGGAGCCCTTCATTACGGCTTCCCTCATAGCCTGAGTTGCGTTGGGATGTTAAACCCCTCTAAAACCAAACCAAGCTTCCCTGCTCCTTGTTTACCATTCTGGGACACAAAGCTTTCTATAGTCGGATACAATTTAAGTCTGCAGTGAAGCTCCGCTCACATTCAGGACCGCGGCACAGAATTCAACCACGACAATACAGTAGTCTGTTGTCAAAACTTTTCTTGTTACCTGAGCAAAAAGATAATCGCCACAAAAATGTTACAAGCTCTAGAATTTTGATACATGGTTTGTTTCATACAATTAAGCATTAGAAAGCTGGTTTCGTTTACTTATGTGACTGGCTAACGGAGTAATTCAGTACGCCGCGGACAGTGGCCTAGTGTTAACTGCTGTTTCTTTAAGTTGTATCCTAATATAAGGTGGAATGATTTTATAGCCATGTAGTTTCAGTACAGTGGCACCTATATTAGAGCACCTATGCAGAGCAGTTACCATGTTCCAGCCTGCACAACTCAGTTGGGAGCAGGACAGCAGATGGAGAGACAGCACAGTGCATGTGTTGTCTCTATCTGCTGGCGTGTTCTTTGCACTGTTACAAAATGACCATACATCAGGGCACATAACTGTGGCTCCTGTCCTATTAGAGCTCAGAATATTGTCATTGTTCTGCTGCATCTGTGACTCTGGAGTAGCTTTCTATAGAAAGTGCACGGGAGCTGTAGAAGCATGCAGGTCAAATGCACTTTCTTTTGCAAGGTTACTTTTTACACCTGGAGTGAGGTTGCTTTGCAGCTGTGATTACCTGTTCTATGTGAAGTTTTGTGTTGATACCTTAAAAAAAGGGTGTCAGGTTTTTCCTTGATGGCCTAAACTTTTCGCATGTGTATGTTCTGTTGTTGTGTTGTTCTCAACCAGTTTATTTCAGTGAGGCCCTTGCTTGCTGTTATATTATCACTTCTCGCTTTTGTCCATGTCTTCAGGATGCTGGATGAAACCTTTGCATCCCAGATGAAGGAGATCATCAGGCAGTGTGCTCCAACAAGGCAGACTATGCTGTTTTCAGCCACCATGACAGAGGAGGTTGGCGTTCCTGTGTGGAGTTACATGCATGCATTTTACACTGGTGCACATATACATGAGCACTGTTATACAGCTGAAAGTACCTTGATGGGTGCTAGTGCCATCACAGCGATGACGTAGAGGTAAAGCGTCCGCCTCGTGTGCAAGACCGGGGTTTGTGCCCTAGTTCTGCGCAATTCTTGTCTGCATTTAAAAGAAGAGAGAAAAAAAAATCCATGTGTCGATGGAATTGCATAGCCAGGCATCTTGGTGACTGGATCAGACAATGCACTCCCTTAACAGAACAGGATTTGAGCACTCTGGTGTAGTACTTGGCCACAACCTCATATATGAATATACATAGTCTCCAGATGATTATTTGGACTCAGCAGGACCCAGAAATGGTCCAAATAACTAAACAGTCTGAAAAATTTGTGAACTTCA
Source organism: Amblyomma mixtum (assembly GCF_055824585.1). Classification (NCBI taxonomy): domain Eukaryota; kingdom Metazoa; phylum Arthropoda; class Arachnida; order Ixodida; family Ixodidae; genus Amblyomma; species Amblyomma mixtum. The sequence continues at coordinate 36,503,655 of NC_143016.1, read as the reverse complement.
AAAAAAATAATCTGAAAAACCAGCTGTATGAGGTCTGGTTTTTGTACGGTCATATATAAGCCTCACATTTTTTGTGCGATAAAAATGTTAATGCTGAAAACAGCAGTTGAACATGGCAGTGACTGTATAAACTGTTAGGGGCCCTTCTAACGTGTTGCTCATTCTCCTTGTTGCCTGGACTGAAGGAGGTACAGTAGCCGGCCGATATTTCGGACTTCAATAATTCCGACTAGCGCGATATTTTGGTCTTCGCTGAGGAACCGTCGCGCACCTCGTAGGAACATGTACATTTTCACGATCGATATTTCGGACTTTACGGAGTCTTAAAAGTTTGAATTTTCGGACTTAAATAGATGCCAACAATGTTGTGGTGATCACTTTTCAACCGAAAGTTTGTTATTTCGGCCTAATATAGACGTAAGTGGGCATCGCTGCCACTACCAGCCCATTTGCCGCCCCCGTGAAAGGCGCCATCTTGGATTTAAACTGAATCGGCTCGGCTTCGGCGGGGCACTATCGGACTGGTTGCCATTAGAGATAATGAGATGCTCTCCATTGCCGTCGAGATGGCCTACAAAGGGTGCACGATCGCATTGAAAACGGAGCGGAACAGCTGCAGCGTCCGCGGCTTGACAGTGCAGTCCGCGGTGCGGGGCAGCAAACGCGGTAGACGGGGGGAGGGGGGGACTGCATTCGGAGGCGCTCGCCTCCGCCCGCGTCTTCCCGTGGGTTACCCATGGGTGACCTCTCGGTCTTCACGAACGTCACTGCCCCATGCAAACTGACCGTTCTTGCTTCGCGTAGCGAGTGCATTCATTCGCGGCATGACCACGGTCGCATCCCACTATCTGGTATGATGTAGGGTGTGGACATGAAGACAGCACGGCTATGACTCGGATAGAGTCTAATATTATCGCTTGTAGGTGGAACATGGGGAGCGGCAATTTTTGCAATTTTGAAAACCAGTTTTTCGCAGAAAAGTTCATTTTTTTTCATGTTCACGGATTTTTCGGACTGTTCGATTATTCAGACCATTTTTCGGGTCCCGCCGAGTCCGAAAAATTGGTGGGCGACTGTATGTGGTACTATTGGGCTGTGCTCACAGAAAACCCGAAGTACCTCTTCATGAACAACCAACCACTCATGCCTTTGGAAGAACCTGCGGCCTTTATAAACAAGGCAAGAGTTGCTCAGAAGCTGCGTCTACAGAAGTATCTCTGAAATCACAGTAGCAAACACTACTAGTCCAGCACTACTGTTTAAACTATTTACTTTAAATGCTAATGAACAGAGTTGTGATAACTTTTTTGATAATGGTACTGTCAGTGAGCCAAATGAGTAACATTGCTGAGAGTGCTGTTTGTAGATCACGGTGTTCCGTTTGATAATTTGATTCAATGCAAAAAGAGAAATAATTGTCATTAATGTGCATCTCAGCTGATATTTGATGCAATGCATAAAGAGACATTATTGTCAGAAATGTGTGTATCAGCTGCTTGTAGTGAATGATGTGTCTTACCTACTAGCAACCTTAAATTTTAGAAAGTTTTGTGTCAAGAAATGCCTGTGGCCGAGTCAGCTAAAGCTGGGAATGCAGGTGAAAGACCTGGCTGCTGTGTCGCTCCAGAAGCCAGTCAAGCTGTTCCTAAACAATAACACCGACGTGGCACTCAACCTTAGGCAAGAGTTCATTCGGATCCGACCTCAAAGGGAGGGAGATCGGGAGGCAATCCTTGCTGGTGAGTAGTAGTTGTCTGTGAATATGCGTTCAAGCTAGACTTGCAATTGTGTGCACATTGTCTTGGCGAGATCCCAAGCAGTACCAAATCTAGATACATTGAATTCATAATGTATTGCAGGTAGTTTTGTATAGTGTCAGTAATTTGATGTATGAAAGTATGCTGAAGTGAGGTACAGTAGAATCCCGGTGATACTAACCCCCACAGGGCCACGAAATAAAAGGACCTCTCATACCAAGAAAACCAAATCCACGTGTGGAAGCATGGGGAACACATTCAGGGATATCCGTTTACGGCACGACTGATGACCACGATAATGTATTTTGCGCCACCGCTGCGGCGTTGACACGGGGTGGGACTGCGTGTAGTCGTGGCTGGTATGTTCGTATCATTCGTAGTGGCGTGGAGTGTCCAGATCGCCTGAAATTCTGCACATTGTAAAACACAATGCCCTCTGGCCAGGGAACTTTATTAATTCATATCATCCCGAAATCCGTATTAACCTTGATTTTATCATCTAGATTTTGCTATATATAATCAAGAAGTACGCATGTGCGAATGGTGAATTTTCAGTTCGAAGTGAATACGAAGCGAATTGTTATTTTGTTTGAATAGTTTCAAAGCGAAGCAAATAGTTTTAAGCCGAAGCGAATAGTTAGTGACTTGAAATGTGATAGAAAAAAAAAAGATGCAGTTCATTAGAATAGCATACACTGAAAGGCATGGTATGCAGAGTTTACTAGGGGAATCTGAAATAAAAAGTGAAGCAAACTAAAAGTCAGTGCCTTCAAACTTACGTTACGCATTGACTAAACAGCAGCAAGCCAAGGTGCACTAAGCGTCATAGTACTTGAAATGTGATAGAAAAAAAAAAAGATGCAGTTCATTAGAATAGCATACACTGAAAGGCATGGTATGCAGAGTTTACTAGGGGAATCTGAAATAAAAAGTGAAGCAAACTAAAAGTCAGTGCCTTCAAACTTACGTTACGCATTGACTAAACAGCAGCAAGCCAAGGTGCACTAAGCGCCATAGTCTCTATCCCTTACCATGTGATTCTAGAATTACAAGCTGCTGATTTTAAAAATAAAAAGCTGCTGGGTAGATTCAAACATCTTTTCTCGTTCCTCGAAGTTGAAACTACTAAAGAGCTTTTTCTGTATAAATGGCTTCAACTATAGGAGTAAACCTTTATCTGCCCCCTCTTCATTATTCTTTCAGCACTTGTGTTGCGGACATTCCACGACCACACCATTGTGTTCGTGCAAACAAAGAAACTCGCCCACCGGCTGCGCATTCTTCTGGGCCTACTGGGTGCTCGAGTGGATGAGTTGCATGGCAACCTGAACCAGTCACAGCGCCTCGAAGCCCTGCACCGGTTCAAGGAGATGGAGGTCGATGTGCTTGTCACCACTGACTTGGTTGCACGTGGCCTCGACATCAAAGATGTAAAAACGGTATGTGCACCTTTCAGGCTTACGGAGTGCAACAAGTGAGGAGGTCCTATTTTTGAAGGGTTTTCAGTGCTGGAATTACATCTACTATTGCGCTCAATGTGACCCGCAGTGCACAAGATGTGGGAGGAGTTCAGTTTACAAAGTTGTGCAAGCCCAGTGGTGCTCGAATGTTGTGCACTCAGCTGCAGATGAAGAGAACAGAGTACCCTGAATAGTTGTGCTTGTTTTGCGCTCTCTGTTAGTGCGCATTGGTTTACTACACAGCGGAAACCTCCGTTAATTTACTGCAGAAGTGTTGCAGGTTATGTGGAGTGCAGTAGTATACCTGCATGAGCTTTGCTCACTGTGGCTAAGTATTGTTGGTTTTGACTCGGTTCTTTTTTTTATTCTGGTCAAATGTTAAGCGTTTAGAGAGTAGAAGCAGTCTGCTGCAGTGTTGTGCTTGTCAGAGTAGTATAATTTTTTTACAGTCAACTTATGCCTGGTGTGTGTTTTTAATGCAGGTAATAAACTTCACATTGCCTCATACTGTTCAGCACTACGTGCACCGTGTGGGCCGTACAGCTCGTGCTGGAAAGAGTGGACGGTATGTGATGCTGTTCCTTCTCCTATTTAGTTGTGAACCACATTGTGACCTTCACGGGTAATAGTGCAAATAGTGAATTTATGTCATGCGCTGCTGGCTACAAAAGCTTGTGGACTAGGTAAACCATAACAATCTTAATCTTTGTTGGCAGCCTAGGCATGCAGTCAGAAAGTGGGATATATTTTCTGTAACATTATTATTTTTTGCCTCTGCTGTGCACGTCTTAATTTCAATGTGCATGCCCAGGACATATGAAAATTTCAAAGAGAGGGCCCATATTTTAGCATAGGCTTACTATTGTGCTTTGAATGCCAGATTTTTTAGTAGCCACGTATGGTAGATTGTTGATGCAGAGCCTCTTTGGAGTCAGTGCTGAGCTAGTGTTGAGTGTGCAATAATTTTTTTCCACGATTTATGCACCTGCTTTCGACTGAAGGAGTAAGAAAGCATTATGCAATGTGGAAAGCAAAAATTCAGCGCACATGGATGAAGGAGACATCGCTAACCCAACCTGCTGTTCTTATACAATGCGTAATTGCTAGTTTAGTCACAGGCATTGGAAGCAGTATGTACAGCCTTTAGTGTGTACTTTTCACAGCCAGTTGTTTTTCTGGAAAGAAGAGCAGTCTTTGTCAAAGAGAAGTAGGTTTTTATCCCTTGCCATGGCTAGAACAAGCACCTCTGTTGCCTGCAGGTCAGTCTCGATGGTTGGCGAGCAGGAGAGGAAGCTCCTCAAGGAGATTGTCAAGCAGGCCAGGACACCTGTGAAGCAACGTATCCTGCCACCTGGTGAGGCTTTTTTGGCACGGTTTTCTTTTATTTGGAGCAGCCCTTTAAAATTGTGCCCTTCGGTACCGCAGTAATTTCTTGAAACCTTTGGTACCTTGTTTACAAACGGTGAATGTAGGGCTTATAGATGTGCATAAGTTAATGGAACGTGATCCTAGCGAAGAAATTTAATGTTTTGCATCCAGGGTACATTGCTTGAGATTTATTGGTGCACCGCTTAATTGCACACTCTGAACTGGGCTACATGTAAAGGCAGTGATCACATTAAGTGTTTAGAGCAGCTCTTCTTAGCTCTTTCCTCGTTTTTACGGCGTCGGCATTCACAAGCCAGTTGTGGCTCTTCTGGCTATCTTGGCTGCACGCAAAGTTGCTATTGCGCCACTATCGGCACTTTGCTGAGTGTGCTGGCGATGATGGCTCACATGGTGAACTTTGCTCCAATCCACTCTCACCTGCCAGGCTCATGAGGTCTGAGGAAAAGCCACCTTTTCGATGACCCTGCCCATCGCGGCAAAGAATGCAGGAGGCACTGGCTAGAAAGAGTTTCGCTGAACGGGGGAAAAATGTGGCGCGGGCCTTTGTGAAAGCGAAGGTAGTGAAACAGCCTTGAGGAATATGTAAGGGGGGAAGAATGGGCAGATGGCCACAAGGCTGTGCAGCACGAAACACGAAGCAGTGAGCCAAAAAGCTGTGGAGCGGCGGCTGCTGCTGCAGCACCGAGGACTGCATGTGCCAACGTGTGGGAGGCTTCCTGCGTAATGCTGCAGATTTTTTGTTCTCAGTCCGCAAAGTTTCATATTTTCTGCGGCAGAAATTTACGGACCTGCTTTTCCCTGCCTTTAGTGTGGCCCTTTCCGCTGGTGAGGTGATGTCGCTGTCGCCTATTTTTGAGATTGACATGTGTGTTGTTATGAAGCGGCATCTTATTTTATTTAGATGCTACAAGTGCTGGATAGCATGGGCAGTTCATTTACTTTAGTTGTGCATGTCTGAAGCAGTTGGAGCAGTTACTTGAATGTTGCTAAATAAATTCAAATCAGTGTTTATTTTTGACTCCACGGAGCAGTGGGTGTCAAGAAAAAAAGCTTGAACAAGCCTGATGAGCTCCTGAGCCCTACAGTATCAGCAGCTTTCTGACGGTAACCTTGCATAACTGGAATTTCGTGCGGAGGAAATGCTCAGGATATGGATGTTAAACATTTAAGCATTCAGAAGGGTAGGAAGGCTGTGCTGGAATATTTGCTAGCCATAATTTTTACATGGTGCACTCACATGAGTTTTTCTTGAAACCATTCTGCAAACTCACTATAGCATTACATTTTTCGATAAAACGGGATACAAATATGCAGAGTCTTGTTTTTCAAGGCCTTTGAAAAAAACTGGGTGTAAAATTATTGGCCCACAGTTCGCTAGGTCATTTTGGTTACCCTTCTTGAAAGCAAGTTGTAACTTTTGCAGCCTGCCTCGGATTCTGGGCAGAGATTAAAAATACAAGTCACCATTGGAGCAGTTAAATCAATAACATCTTTGATTAGGGAGGTCTGAAAGTCGCCTATGCCACAGGGCGTACTGTGCATACTAAATTGTGCAATTTTTGGAAGCCACAGAACAGGTTGACTATGATGGGGGTGTTGCAAATTTGACATGGCTCTCCTTTCATCTGACGTACCTTGCAAGACTGTTCTTTATAGTATCTAGATTGTCGGTGTTAAGTACTAACTGCAAACGTCTTGTTTCCGGTTGGTGTGCAGATGTAGTGGCACACTTCCGGGAGAAAATAGCCGGCCTGGAGCAAGAGTTGGAGACCATTCTGGAGGAAGAGAAGGCCGAGAAGGAGCTGGGCATTATTGAGAAGGAGGTTGACAAAGCAACGGACCTGGTCAATAAGAAAGCAGCTGCCAAGGAGCCACAGCGTACCTGGTTCCAGACACCCAAGGAAAAGTTCCGAGAACAAGGTGGGCAGCTTCACCTTTTGCATGACAGGTATTACCGTATTTACTCGCGTAATGAACCCACTTTTTTTCCCGAAAAATTGACTTCAAGTTGGGGGGGGGGGGGGGGGGTTCATTATGTGGGAAAAGTTTTTTTCCGAAATTTTTCGGGCGATTAAATTTCATATCACAACATCGATAAAAAATGCAATCGCAGCCTTACCTCTATAGAAAAACCACGGATGCGATGTGAATAAAAAAATTGATTTCACACACTGCTCGGCTCGGTCTCGCATTATCATTCGGCCTCGCTCTCAGAGTCTAGGCTTTCGCTCGCATCGCTCGCAACTTCGTCGTCGTCGTCGTCATTGTCCCACAACGCGTCATCTTCTGTGCCGTCCAAGAAGTTTGAGATTCCAGTTTTCTTGAAGCTGCGGACGATCACCTCGGGGGTAATTAAATTCCACGCTTCCAAAATCCATCGGCAAAGCATGTCGATGGTTGGCCTTTGTATCTTGCCAGTCGATGTCAGGTCGTGGTTGCCCGCTGCCATCCACTCAGTGTACAGCCGCTGCACGTTGTCCTTAAATGGTTTGTTGACAGAGACGTCAAGTGGGTGCAGCACTGAGGTTAGGCCACCTGGAATTACGGCGATGTCTGTTCACAGCTCGCTCATTTGGCGGCAGACGTCTTTGTCTAGGTGGCCACGAAAACTATCTAAGACAAGGAGCGACGGCAGAAGAAGGGCCCCTGGTCGCCGTCCCCAGACTGTCTTGAGGCAGTCGACCATCAATTGTGCCGACATCCACCCTTTCTCTTGGGCACGAATATGAATCCCAGCCGGAAAGGTGCCTTTTCGAAAAGTTTTCCTCTTAAATATAACGAACGGCGGCAGTTTTCTGCCATCCGCCGTTACAGCGAGCATTACGGTGCACCGCTGTGTCTTGGCGCCCGTTGTCCTCACGTGCACGCTTTTTGCTCCTTTCAGGTCCACAGTGCTGTTCCGCGGCATATCAAAGTTTATCGCCGTTTGGTCGGCATTCCCAATATGTGAGAGCAGGAACTACTTCTCCTCCCGGATACGTATCACAAAGCGATGAAAGTCGTGCACTTTGTCCTCACAGTCCGCCGGCAGCCGCTGACATAGTGTCGTATGCCTTCTCAGGCATAGCCCGTTCTGATGCATAAAACGAGTTGTCCAACCACTGCTGGGCCGCCGTGGTGGCTCAGTGGCTATGGTGCTCGGCTGCTGACCCAAAAGACACGGGTTCGATCCCGGCCGCGGCGGCTAGAATTTCTTTGGAGGAGAAATTCTAGAGGCCCGTGTACTGTGCGATGTCAGTGCACGTTAAAGAACCCCAGGTGGTCGAAATTTCCGGAGCCCTTCACTACGGCGTCTCTCATAGCCTTAGTCGCTTTGGGACGTTAAACCCCACAAAACCAACCAACCAACCAACCACTGCTGGCTTTAAATTCGAGAACAGAAATGCCGTGACTCCTTGCAGTGGCCCGCGCGTGGTTCTGAATGAGCTTGTGAGAGACAGCTCATCCTTCGTTGCGCAGCCTCTTCACGTAGTTCAGCACTTCTTCCTCCACGTGAGGGAACTTCCCTTGTTTGGGCCCTCGAAATGCGCGCCGATCTTTTCCGGTAGCCCTCAGTTCGTCCTCTTGTTTACACCAGTAGCGCACACGCACCGGGTCGACATTGAAGAGTCGCCCGGCCGCTCGGTTGCCGTACTCCAAGGCATGCTCCACAACTTTTACCTTGAAACCCGCCGTGTAGCTGGCGTAACGACCCATTACCACAACGCACAAGTCAAAGCACACAGAGCACTCACACGCAGCTCCAGCAATATGGCGGGTGGCTGACGTCCAAATGCGTTGTCTTTACTTTGTTTTGCTGTTGCTGCGCACAAACGGCGCTATGAGCAAGGTTTTGTTTTGCGTTTGACAGATGGCGCTAAGCAACCAATTTAAGATCATCATCATCCTCTGCAAAAGCGCGCGGTCTCCAAGTTTCGTTTCCGCGTCACCTGCGCTCATGTCTCCGGCGTTTCTCTCGCATTAGACAATAATAATCATGCAGTTATGGCAAAGGAAAGATGTGGCAATTGCCACTCTCACTAGGAGGTCACCTGAGCTGCGCTGTGAGCGAAGGGAAGAAGAGCCGTTGTGAAGGGTTCCAGAATACTGAGCTACCCCGCCGGTGCATCTCTCATTAAAAGAAACTGGCTGCATCACGTCGCGAACTGTCGACTTTGTTATCGTCCGGCCAATCGTGCCGAGATAATGTGAGCATGCTCCAATATGGCCCTGAAGATCGGCACGCAGCTTTTACATGAGAAAAAAAAAATCTCATTTTTCGAGGCGAAAAGTAGGGGGGGGGGGGGGGGGGGGTTCATTATGTGAGTGGGTTCATTACGTGAGTATATACGGTATCTTCTGCCATAGGTGCCCACCTGCATGATCAAGATTTTACAAACATTGAAGGCAAGGTACAAATCCAGTAGTCATCTACCATGAACATAGCTGGGGCTCCTTGAGTACCGAAAATAAAAAAGGGTGAACAAAAGCCGAGGGCACAGAAGGTAGAACTTTTAAGACTGCAGGCATTAGGTTATATGACACATAGTAATCACAGTTTGGGGCAGATTTCTTAGCATGGACAGAAGAGCACTTGCCAAAAAATTGCAAGAGTTCACTTTGCTAGTTCTTTGAAATGCAGCAGTGGAATGTTACATGATTGCTCTTGAAGCACAAGGTCATGGATAGGTGCAGTCAAATTGACCTGGTGGATTGGAACAACCATATGTAGAGTTCTTTGTTCAGACTCATCGCACCTTTCCATCCAAGTGATGGAAAGTGCTTTGTTAAAGAGCAAGAAGTTGTTTTTTTTTTGCCCCAGAAGTGCTGTCAACAACTTTACAGGGCCTGTAGACATTTTTCAGGACTGCGATTCTCAACTAAGCTCTGAGGGAAAGTGCAGATTGCATGGGTATGACTTTTGATGCTTCAAATGTTCCGTAAAATTAGAGTTTTGTAAAGGTACACAGCACTCATATATCTTTTATACATGAGATTTTTAATGGGATATTTCAGATGCTTGACTTATGATTCTAAATATTCAAGTTTAAATCCAGCAGGTGCGATTGTATACTACATTACTACTGTATGTCATCAGCAATGAAATCATCCCTACTATTACATCAGTCATGATGAATACTTGCAGCAGTATGGACTAATCAAAAATAGCTTAAATATTTTCACTTACCTGAAAAAGGTTGAGACCTAAGGTATTCCATAAAGGAAAGGCACACGTGAAAGGTTTTATTCACTCAAGAGCACAGCACAGAAGTCCATTATTTCTGCTTGCTGCTGAGGCCACCTCACAGCTACTAGTCCAGCCTCAGAGGCAGTTTTAAACCCAGACCAAATGGCGTCGTTAGGCCCTATTTTGGGGCGGACAGGTGCAGCACTCCTAGTGTGCTCACTCTTTCTCCAGCTGTATGGCCCGAGCTGTCTTCGGCTTGCTTGCCATCAGTACTGCTTGCAATGAGTTGAAGTTTTGTCAGTGTTGCAAGAATGTCACTGCTTCTCTCAGTGGTGCGCCTTGAGATGCTGAGGGCAACTCAGACCATCTAATTTTTGTTCTTTTTGTGTATGTAATAGTTGTCTGGCAGCAAAAGCTGCATTTATTACTGAGAAAATTGCATTTAAAATCTTTTCTGCCAATCTGTTCATACCTGTGACATCTGCATTGAAAAGGACTAGTGGTAGTTAACAGCAGTGTTGCCTAGCCTCTGGGATCTGCGCCTGAAAAGGCATGGTTTGCTTGCGAAAACGGCCAGTGGTGGCAGCACCTGTATTTTATTTCTTGGTCTCTTCTACCTTAAGAAAGCGCAGTTTTGATTCAGAGTGATTGTAACGCTGTAATCTCAATGCAGGCCAACTTCAATTTGTCCTCCGATTTCTGTAAGCAAGTATGACTTAAGTTAGGTTTTCCTATTTGTGCTAGGCTCTGCAAGGTGTCTGCATTTTTGCATAAACAATAAGCCGTGCTTCTGCACTGAAGTGCGTAAGTTTTATGTGTGTTTTTACTGCACTGTTACCACTCCTTCTGGAAGTTTGGTTTCGACGTGCCTCTCTGTGCACTTATCTTTCACTACCATCTTGACCCAATTGGTTACATGTTAAAGTAAGTATACTTCAGTCTAAGAGCATGGTTTACACATTCCCATCTCTTTTCATGGTTGTGCAGTTCTTGTGAAAACAAACATTTTTTTTCATTCTTCTTAACTTCTGTTGATACGCAGGTTGATTTTACATCGTTTTGCACAGATGACGAAAGACAAGAAATTTACAGATCTTATTTCCTTACTGTACATGCTTGGAAAATGCTGTGTGCAGACATGTAAGTTATGTACATCTCATTTCAGTGCAACTGAAGCTTGGCAAGCACAGCAAGCACACACTGAAGAGGATGAAGATACCACCACGTGCGCAAAATGTGAGCATTTCCAACATGGTACTAAATGCGGAAACCAAACATTGCTACTCAATTTCCGACATGGTACCAAGTGCAGAAACCAAACATTGCTGCTCATTTTTAATGTCTCCACAAAGCCCCCTGAAAGCTTGACCTTTGATTTTCTGGAACATGAAAGGGACATTTTGTGCTCTTATGTTGGTGGCTGCACAAATTTCACAAAGCCTGCTGTGTTAGAGAAGCATAACCATCATTTTGCTTATGTTTCTTGAAGGTGGTGCCAGTATTACTAAAGGCGGGAGCACATGAGTTAACCATCTGTTTTGCATATGTCATACAGTCGAGCCCACATGTAGTGAACTCTAAAAAAGCCGCCGACGAGATCGACATAACGCGTAATTCGATATAATAGTAGCGGTAGATTGAACAACATACAAATGCATTTAGATAGAAAAAATTTACTTCTGTGGCAGCCACTTACTGCGCACAGATTACCATGCAAAATGGTCATGAATTTTTTAGTTTCTTTATCTTCATTACCTTGGAGAAAACACATTTTTCGGTGTTATTAATGGACTCTGAACAGGTGAGATCACAGCCTTCTATCAACGTGCAGTAGCAACGATCCATGCTGAGCGCTTGGAGTACATTGAAGCATGTGGGCACAGGTTTTCTCAAGTCCTCGTCACAGTTCGTATCAGCGGTGTCCAGGTTATCCGCTATGTCGGCAGTGATGTCTTCATCCGCAAGGTCCCCTGCGGCCTTAACGTCGTCGTCTCCCACGGAAACAAAGTTGCCTGCAGCTGCTTCATCACAAATAGCACCAGGAAATTTAGACAGCTGGTTCCACAAATTATTAAGACCAGCAATAGCTTCGTCAAGCTCACCCGACAAAGTATTTGCTCCGTCTGTCCGTCATTCCACGACCCACTCAGCATAGACATATAGAGTGCCTGCGTGGTTGATTTTTAGGTCTCTTCCAGTCCTCAGGTTCTGTTGGAGCCTTTCAGTTGGACATTTCTTAGAACCAGCCTTCACTGCACGGATATTTTCTGTGGTCCAAAGGTTTAAGCACCGACATAGCGTTCGGGGGCTGGAAGCGGAAGCTCAGTGTTGCTGAAATTAGCAGCCCAGCAGTGGGCAGAGCAGTTGTCAACGAGAAGACAGTCGTTGCGATTTTGGAGTACCAAGTCGTCTTTCCAAGACTTCAGCCACTTGGCAAAAAGTTTGCCAGCCGTCCACGCTGTTCGCTTGTACGTGTTGGTCACTGGAACCGAAAGCGCGTTCTGCAAACATTGCAAAGACTTACTATTTCTGATCATGAGTGGTCAAAGGTTTGTCGATCCATCCATGTTGGTGGCGAGCAACACTGATATTCTAGCTGTGCTTATTTTTCCATCGTGGGTGTTGTCTTCACAAAACGCTAATGTCTTGTTCAGAAGCGTCTGCCAAAATAACAGAGTTTCATCTCCATTGGAAGTATCACGGTGTTGGTACCTTGCTGTAATGTTGCCCCAAGTTTCCTCAATCCACTTGTTCACAGCGTCAATGACCACAGTACGGCTTTCACCAGTGATTGCCCTGCCAACGATTTCATGACACTCTTTATAGCGCTGCAGCCAACCACAGCCACCGCGGAAGTCTGTTCTGTTGAGAACAAAAGCAGTCCTTTTCCTTTGCAAGAAAAGTAAGCACTGTCTGGAGACGTTAAAACGTGTGCATCGCTATCCATTGAATTGTTTTGCTGGCAAAATGAACGAAAGTGATGGTCAAGCGTGTTGTTATCGTCACCTTCAACATTTTCAAAAACAAGGTTTGAGTAACAAGTGCAGCACTGCTGCCACGGTCACTCCAGTTCGTGCAGCCACTGACCACCCTCTGAGCGCTGCTTCTGCTGCGATTAGCATTGCACCCCTCGAGACTGTGTAGTGGCGCCTTTGTTTCCTTCAGCTCAACACAATAAACTAAACAGCAGAAATCTACCGCAGTCGAGTATAGTGTCAATCAAGGTGCAGAGTAAAGTGGGCTGTCTTGCAAACGATGCCACGGTGGACTACAACCAAGATGATGGTTGGCTACCTCCGGTAAACGCGCACATGCGCAGTAGGCTTTGTGAAATCCATCTTTATTTCCTCCATGGTGAAATTGGTCTATTGCCGATGGCAATTTTCATGCGGTGTTCATTGGCGTGACAACGTGGGCACAGCTGGCGCAACGCGCTGAAAACGCATGTTCTGTGTGCGCTCGCTGCCTATGTCATGGAAATCCAGGTCATCTATGCTGCGGGAAAGCTAACCTCCAGGGATGTGCTGAGGGAAAGCCAGCTTCTTGAGTCAACCAGTGTTGCCCAAAGTTCGATTTATCCGATATGACTGCTAATTTTTGTACGATGTAGCCACACATTTTCCTATACATTCACATTGTAACTTTACAGTGGTTAGAAATTCTTGATGTAAAGGATAATTCTATCTTACCGATTTCGATATAATTGTGGTCGACTGTAGTGTGCACATGGCATTGTTTCAGCTGGAGCAGTGGAGCCAGACATGACATAACTTAATTGGGAGCATGCTTTTCTGTTGCTAGCTTCTGCTGATAGATACCAGTGTGACATACCAGTTTGACAGCTCAGATACCAGTGTGACAGCTCATGTAGAACCCACGCACCCCTACGGTCTTTGAGGTATTGCGAATAAATAAATAAACAATTGATTGCATTTAATGAAGCATCGGTCTGTAGCATTTTAAACTTCCATATAAGAGCACATTCTTATTGATGATAATGCTGACTAGTGGAGGTAAGAGTTAGGGCATACAAAATTATTGTTCTCTTAACTCTCAGAACCACACAGAAACAGCGTGCAATTTTTCAGTATCTGTAAAGAAATTGCTATAAATGTTATCTTATTCAAAAGGTAGCTGTACTAAAAATTGGCTAGCATCAATCCTTGTACCGAGCAGGGCTCTTAATCTTTATTTTCTTCTTACTCCCTCATGCCTCCCCTGCCCTGCTTAGGCTGAAGACCGTGTCTCTAGGGAGTTGGAGAAGACGGCACAGTACCAGGCTCGCATGGCCAAGCGGGCCAAGAAGCCCAAGCGCATACGGGCCATCAGTGATGATGATGGTGCGAAGAAGATGAACGCACGTGAGTTTGATGTGGTTTTGTGTGTTCAGGTCACAGTCCAAGGTTATTCATTTCAGGCAGGCATAGCTGTGGCTCCCTTTGGAGCTGCGTAGTAGTATTCTGGGGCCCTGTCGCTGCTTTTCTTTTTCATGTGCACCTCGGAAACAGCAGCACCCAGCTTCCTTTGGTAGTTGTAATTAGTGGATATCTTTGTCACCTGATGCAATTTTGAGGTGTGTTTCAAATATAGCTAGCTCTGTCTAGAGAAAGTACATAGGTATATGGTCACACATAATTGTGCTTTTGAGATAACTTGGGACAACCCCCTTAATGTACAAAAGTATAGTTGGCTAGCGCTTTGCGGAACGGGCGCTGAAAGAGAAAGAGCAAGATGGGAGAGATTGCAAAAAAAAAAATGCTGCCACAAGGGCAACTCTCTCGCTTTGGCCTGTAGCACTTCTGTGGTCACTAAAAGTGCCACTGATCTCCATGATTTCACGAACTTTGCGAATGCTGATTCCACTTCAGGCCTGGGAAGACGCAAAAAAAAAAACAAAAAAACGCTGCCACAAGGGCAACTCTCTCGCTTTGGCCTGTAGCACTTCTGTGGTCACTAAAAGTGCCACTGATCTCCATGATTTCACGAACTTTGCGAATGCTGATTCCACTTCAGGCCTGGGAAGACGCAAAAAAAAAAAAAAAACGCTGCCACAAGGGCAACTCTCTCGCTTTGGCCTGTAGCACTTCTGTGGTCACTAAAAGTGCCACTGATCTCCATGATTTCACGAACTTTGCGAATGCTGATTCCACTTCAGGCTTGGGAAGACGCAAAAAAAAAAAAAAAAAAACGCTGCCACAAGGGCAACTCTTTCGCTTTGGCCTGTAGCACTTCTGTGGTCACTAAAAGTGCCACTGATCTCCATGATTTCACGAACTTTGCGAATGCTGATTCCACTTCAGGCCTGGGAAGACCCTCCTCATTGTGGTGAAAGCAAAAAGTTAATCACGCTACCCCCTCCAACGAGGAACATTCTTTTCATCCATGTCGAAGTCTCAACCAGTTTGCAGGTTTAAAGGCTGCTTTGCAGCGAGCACAACTTTTCACTTGAAGGCAGCACTACAATGACATTGTCTGCTTAGTGCCATGATGTTGGTGAAAAACCGCGTGTGAAAAACTTGCACTGCCACGGAACATGTCCATGCCACCACACGAAGAGAAAATGAGGTCAAAATGGCAGCCAGTGCTTGTGCGTGCTCTTATCGGCATCAGCTGGGGACAGGACATCAGTTAGGCGCCACCTGCGTGCTGCTTTTTTGTTTTGTTTCTGTGTCTTGTCATCATATTTTATAAATAACGACAAAATCCTCGAGTCTAAGCTGACCTAAGAGTTTCATATTTCTAGTTTTTGAAATGACTATTGGCCTAGACTCAAACAAATATGGTATGTCTCTTCACAGTCTTTTTGTGAAGACTGGAGACAGTTATTTGTGTTTAAAGCTCACCATATTGACCAGACATCTGTTTGCAGTATTATTTTCCACAATTTTTTTACCTATTTAATTAGCGTGGTGCTTGTTTCTGCCGTAATATCTCAATGTGACCTGCTTTTCTTGCAGCTAAAGGCAAGAAGGGTGGCAAGAAGCGCAAGAGCTTTGATGCTGAGCTTGTGGACACCAGTCAGAAGGCCGTCAAGAAATTCCGCTATGGGTATGTTGCTTCACAAACAAACCTTTGGCTCCGGTAGGGTAGGAGTTGCCTTAATTAAAGGACCATGGAACAGTATTTACTGAGGTTAAGAAAAGCGGGCTAGTGATAGACACCCTATTTACTCGCATAATGAACCCGAGTTTTTTTCCAGAAAAGTTTACATCAATTTGGGGGGAGGGTTCATTATGCCGGGAAAACAAAGTTTCGACATTTTTTTGTAAGGGTCGAAATTTTATATGTCGTACATCTGCCCGCTCGCCCGCCAGCCCAGCTCTCTGTCAGTCGATGCATCCATACATCCATCAATAACAAAATTGTGCAGTTAAATTTTGTCCCTGGGTCACCCGTGTTCGTGTTGCTGGTGTTAGCATGTTCGCTTCAAGAGGTGTGTGCTATATCATGCTGTGATCCTGTGATTTTGTGATAGTCGACGGTGCCGGCTAATTGCGATGATATACAGTGAACATAATGAACTGGCTCTGAAGGTCAGGTGCATGTTTTTTACGCAAGGTTAGAAGGAAAGTAAATTTTAATGACAAAATTGGGGGAAGGGTTCATTACCTGAGTAAATACGGTGTTCCATCACTTCTCACCCCACTGCAAGAATTTTTCAGCTAGCTTCAAATTGATGCTCCTTTTCGCCCTCCTCAACCCATACACTTCGACATGCCAGAAAAAAAATAATGAAGGTTGGAAGTACACGTCGCCCGTGAATATGTCACTTGTTGGTGCCCAGTTTGCCTACTTCTGGCGATTATCGGACGCTGACAGTCTGATGCATTCCAGGCAGCTTGCTCACCATGTCTTGAATAACATGCCTGAGTTTGATGCTTCGCCAGTTCCTGGTTTTCCAGCTGGCAACGCAGACAGGCATATTCACCTTGAGTGGAAAGTCTGTGAATGACTCTGGAAGCATGCGCAAAGGAATTGACCTCCCGCATTCCCAAGGGGTTCACGCATCTACACCAGCAGATGACCCTTGCAGCTACCGGAAGTGTGCCTGTTATATTGAGGCTGTGAATGGCAGTGTCTGGCTGTGTGTGGTAGCCTTTTGCTCACCGTGACTTCACTGGTACTTGTGATGTACACTCTCGAGACAGTAGTTTTAAATCCTTTACCCATGTGACAAGGTGCAGACCACATACATTCACGTTTTTTTAGGTGTTTATCAAGAAAAACCATTCCACTTTGGTGAACGAGAGAAATGGCTTTTCTTGATGCGCATCTACAAACACGTGAATGTTTGCGGTCCGCACCTTGGCGCACGGGTAAAGGAGCTGGTATATAAATGCTCTTCGTCCAGTAAAAATAGTTCCAAAAACCGTCACTACGTGGTGGCAAATCAGTCCACAAATTTGAAATATTATGATTTCTTGAATTATTAACTCATTGCCAGCTCCACTCCAATGACTCACAGTCAATGTGAATGCTCAAAAGCGTTCATTCTGTGCGTTGAATACATTTACCGATGGTCTTCAAAACTGTCTTAAGGTCGCCTTAAAGGGCCTGTTACACGAGTGCTGGCGCAAGCTACTGTATATAAGGCCAACTGACCTGTGCTGCAAATCGCAAGGATGCTACAAATCCCTAGCCTTTGTTTGAGCTACTCACTACAGCAGTTGCAAGTGCGGTAGTATTACAAAAATGTGGTCACTGTCTTGGTCACCATTGGGAGGCCTGAATGATGAGGTGTATTACGTATATGTTCTATTTTGACAGTTGAGGTGTTAAAATATTTTTTCTGTTTTTTTCAAGGCCTACTTACAAGGAGAAAGTGGAGATGGGTCTGGTCAAGAAGAGCAAAGGTCCGGTGAAGAAATTCAAGTCGAAGAGTCGATATCGGAGAAAATAATTACACTGGGAATGTAGTTCACTCTTGTCATATATTTGTGAATAACATATGAACTTTTCAGCGACAAGCATTCATAATATTTGAATGAATCGAAATTAAAAGGAAGATCTGTCGTGATAGAGTTCATTTATATCCACAGAGGAAAGGCAATGTGGACATGGGGGGCACCTCACATTTGCTCAGGAGATGCTGTCCAGCAAATATACTTATTTCCTGTGCTGCCAGCTTGATTGTCTTACCTGCATGGTGGCATCGGGAACAGTTGTACAGGAGACCCTCATTGAGACAAACTCAGTTAAGACGAATTCTCCGATAAGCCGAACAATGGGAGAACATTGGATTATGGGGGTTTAACGTCCCAAAGCGACTCTGGCTATGAGGGACGCCGTAGTGAAGGTCTCCGGAAATTTCGGCACACCTGGGGTTCATTAACGTGCACTGACATCGCACAGTACACAGGCCTTTAGATTTTGCCGCCATCGAAATTTGACCGCCGCGGCTGGGATTGAACCCGCATCTACCAGGCAAGCAGGCGGGTGCCATAACCACTGAGCCACCGGGGCGGCGAACATGCGTTGATCTTCCATAGACTTCCATAGAAAACAATTCGCCGTGGCGAAAAACTTCCGGCGTCGGTCAGTTGAACTTTCTCAGCGAGCTTTCTCCACACAAGCAAGGAAGAAAGAAAAGTGGTCTAATTATAACATAGTTCAACCGAGTAAATATGCGAAAGCATGTGTTTACGCTGCTATCGAAATGATTTCAGCAAGAGTCCTTGCAGCTGTGCCGCCACCAGAGCGGCGCTTGCGTCAACAACAGCGTTTTCGGAGTCTTGTAGTGGGCGAAGCCAGCACAAGGTGCGAAGGCCCAGGAAGCGCACGCGCAGTCCTGGTGGCACATACTGAATGAGGCGATAACGGCGCGTGAGCTGCCATCATTACGCAATGCGCGCACTGGCGACATAAGCGACATAGGTCCCATGGTGCCATCTACCAGCATGGCCAGTAAGTAACCAGCTCCGGTCATGCGGGTCGCCCTCAAGGTCAAGCTCCGCACAATTTTCTTGGCTGGCGTTTGCCCGTCAAATAGTGCTTTCGCACTAAAATAACGCTTCCTCGCAAGAAGGTCTTTCTGCACGCGAAGGTGCGCGGAAGCGCTCTTGTGTGCGCGACGAAGGCACGCACCATCGAGCGTGCCTGCGCGCCTCGCAGATTTTACATGTCCGGAACGTTGCGTCACTTGTCACGTGCCGTGCGTTGCCCCCGGTGGGCGAAAAGTCGCGGTGTGCACTTGCTTGTTGGCTTGAAGCTTCAGCAGTTTTTCAAATGACGCAGCGTCGGAACACGCGTTACAGTGGATATCGGCGCTGGACGTGCGTAGCCTACTGCATACAGAAAGGTTTTCCTACTTGCTCGTGGAGTTAGTAACGGCTGCGCTGCGGAATGATTGATTGATTACAAACATCTTTATTTCTTCAATATTCTCAGAACATGTGGGTGGGCCGCCTAGTCCGGTAGTCCACTGGCTGTTGCTGCTGCGCTGGCCCTCCCCACCAGCCAGTGCTGACGGTCAGGATCATCGCTGAGCAGAATAGCCTCCCACTGCTCCTCCGAGGGGTTGGGAATGGGGTCAACAGAGGGATTATATTGGCATGCCCACACCATATGGTAGAGGTTAGCTACCGCTCCTCAATGTGGACACTGCGGAGAGTATAGTGTAGGGTACCACTGGTGTAATTTAGCTGGTGTTGGGTATGTGTTGGTTTGTAGTCTCCTAATGGTGTTCTCTTCTAACTTGAGGGATTTGTGTGGTGTTGGGTACTCCTTTCTGGCTGTTCTGTATGGCGCAAGATTGTCAGCATACACTGCTAAACCTATCAGGTCGCGGCACCCTTCGTGGTCATCAGGGGAAGACGCCCGGTATAGAAGAGCTCGGGTATGCCTGTGGGCGGCTTCGTTTCCTCCTGGTAGTTCCAGGTGACCGGGGAACCAGGTGACTGAGACTTGGTTGGGTGGATGCTTAGTCAGCAATGACAACCCTGACTTGTGAATTAATCCCTGCTGCGTCCACGTAAAGGGTGTTAATTTGCTTGTCGGGACGAGATAAGAGCGAGAGAAAAAGGCGTCGAGCTGGCGGGTGATCGTACGATGTCAAGCCTGGCTCGCATGGGGCACCTTTGCCACGCGGCAGCGTGCCGCGTGCGAAAAACGCTCCATGCGAGCCAGGCGTTACGCCGCCGCAGGTCTCCGTTAGCTGTAGTGGTTGCGCAGGGCCGCTCGGCGTGAAAGGCAACAACCAGTTCGCACAAAAGTTTCCACTGAAGGATGTAGGTTGATGGATGGGTGAGCAACCCCTAGCTTTTACCTTCATTTTTAGTGCGTTAGCACTAGAAGACCCCTTCCTCTACGATTTCACCACTGTCTGTCCGGCGACGCGACAGGCAAGAGCAACCTGGATCTCGCTTCACAACCCCCACAGGTGGCAGCACCTACCATCGCAGGGCTGTAGCGCATCGCTTAACCGCTGGGTCATTCCACCTGAAAGGAGACGCGCCAATTTCTTGACACTTGGCTGAAACAATTCATGTCAGTAAAAACAAGCCTCAATATAAGCAGTGATGGGAATGCTGCGCCAATTGCGCCAATCTGCGCCATTTCGATAAAGCTGCTACATGCTGCTCCAAAAAGGGGCCTTTTTGCAAAATTGCGCCAAAGCTGCGCCAAAACGAGCCGTCGCCAACGTCAGGTACTGCCCTGTGAGGGAACTATGCTTGCGACTGTTGTCCGCCATTGAAGTCTGAGAGTAGCCGGTAAAATCCAATACGATCCAGTTCTCAGTCTTCGTCTGGAGTGCTCCGCATGGTGCTCCGTCTACTTCGTCTCTGATGGGAGAGTGTGACTGAGTGAGGGTGTCGTGAACGCGTCACGCTTTCCACCGCGTCCGAGCTCCGAGCGTTTCCGGTGGGCCGGCACCGGAGGCGAGTAGTTGGTGGAGTGGGCCGTGGCTAGGCCTTGGCGCGTCGGTGCGCGCTCTTGCACTTTCCCGCCGCTCGTTCGCCTCGACTGCGTGGTTTCAGCGGTTTCAGCGGCGTCGTGGCGGCGTCACGATGGCGCTCTCGAAACTGAAAGGTAAGCTTTTTCTCGTTTTTTGCGCCTTTTAGTTTATTCAAATGAGTCTTTCTGGACATAAGAGCTGATGAGTCAGTGTGGCGGGGTTCAAATTTAGAAACTGAACATGACTTAACAGTAGCAAATTGAGCGAATGGCGGTGGATGCACGTTGCAGAACCGCGGTAGTTTGAGCCTGCAAGAGAGGGTGCTGTTAATTCCCGGTTTGTTTACTTTTTATGAAAGAGTACTTGTAGTTTTGTGGCGTTCGTCTTACGCTAGTATCAGCTTCGAAAGCCCTGGAGCACGTGGCGTGCTGGGCAGCCGTGTAACGTCGCTCAGTAATTTCATATTGCCATCCGCAGTTCTACGAATTCCGTGGTTGAAATAAAGCTACAGTGACGTCCGGGCTGCCCATAACAATCTTGCGGCACGAAATGCATAAAACTCGCCGGCGACCGGGCCATTCACGCGCTCCTTTATTCACTCGGCATGCGAGGGCGCTTGGTAGTTTCGGATTGTCCGGCTGCGGAGCCTACGGAATGCGTTTTCCTGACATCACTTGGCTGATTGAAAGACGTCCTTAAAGCGGTGCCTTTGCAGCTTGAGCTGAAAGTGTTATATGGATATGAGCACTGAACTCATGCTAAGGAGTTTTATGTAGCGGCTTCTGAAATAAAGTGTATACCGCGGACGTATATGACGCCGTACATTTCTCACGGAGTTGGTGGGCCTTCTGGCCTTCGTGCTCGTGTTGCTGCCGTAATTAAAAAAACTTCCGAGGCGAAAATGAAAGAAAGTTCCACGGAACGCGGTATTTTGCAGCCTTCCGGCTATACGATGAAGCAACAAGCGTCTTCTGGCGCGCCCGCTACGTTCGTACGATTTTGGCGCTGCGCTGACGGCCCTGTCTGTTGTCGAAGCTTGGCAGGCTTCGCGAATTTACGGCGGAAGCTTTCAAAAAGTAAGGGGAAACAAGGTCGTTTTTCAGGGCAGCAATTAACGGGCGGGTAAGGGATACGTGGGAGAAAGCCTCCACCCTTCCTCGGCGGTCGAGGACTGCATGATAGCGCGATCGCGCGCTCAAAGCAGGTGCGCTCTTTGTCGGCGAAAGTGGTACTGCTTTTATAATTACACGTGTCCGGTTTTTAGAATGGAGCTTGCTCTGCCAAACATCTAGACAGAAGCCTTCAATACTTTGCAATTAGTGAGCTGCAAATTTTTGGCACTTTGCTTATTCTGGATTTATAACAAACTGCTCTTTTGTTTTTACGTGTTCAAATTAACGT
The DNA here is from genome assembly GCF_055824585.1 of Amblyomma mixtum. NCBI lineage: Eukaryota > Metazoa > Arthropoda > Arachnida > Ixodida > Ixodidae > Amblyomma > Amblyomma mixtum. The sequence continues at coordinate 36,481,587 of NC_143016.1, read as the reverse complement.
TTATCCAAATTAACGTTTATTCATCAAATTAGTGCAGGAAAGATTGCCGGTATGTGCAGCTCAGGTGCTCTGAAAGCCCTGAAAAAGCTACTTTTGCAGCTATTAGTGCAACAGCTACAACCTAAGGACGCTGCAGTGAAGGGCTCTGGAAATTTCGACCACCTAGGTATCTTTAACGTGCACTGACATCGCACGGCCCTCTGGAATTTTGCCTCCATTGAAATTTTGTTAAAGTTAATTTTTAATATTCAGTTCTGTATCGAGGAACGTGTTTCTATAACTTGTACTGCCACGTTTGAATGAAGTGTATAATTGTTAACCATGACTGTTGTGGGAAAAGAACCGTAGTGTTTCCTGGGTCTTTATTTTTTTTTTTAGAATATGTTTAAGCACTCTACAATTATTCTCTAATTTACAGGATCATATTGCTTGCATAACAGCTTTTTATTTCATCAAACTAACATTATTATTTATCGTTTGCAGGACGCAACAGCAAATTTAACTCTGGCATATTGAAAGATGTCGACTGCAATGGAGATTGCTTCGAGGTGTGGTGCAGACCAGGAAAAAGGGAAGAAAATGCTTATTGCATTATTTGTAACCAGACAATCAACTGCTCACAGCATGGTGTCACAGCAGTGAAACGGCATTCACAGAGTAAAAAGCACTTGGAGCTGACCAGCAAGCTTCGGGGCCCTGACGGGAGGCTGAAGAGGCCAGCTGCTGTTCAAGCATCGTTGGATTTTTCATCGACAGGCACGATGACCCATGCAGACCGTGTCACAGCTAGCGAAGCACTTTTTGTTTTGGCATTGACGATAAAAGGTCTCCCATACTCATGGGCGGATACGGCTACACCCCTTCATCGCTTGATGTTTTCCGACTCAAAGGTGGCTAAAGACTTCTCCTGTAGTAGGAAAAAAGTGTCTTACGTTGTGTCAGATGGGCTTGGGCCTTATTTCAAGGGACTTGTGCATGAGGAACTGAATCGTCCTGGTGTGTTTTACAGTATCAGTGTAGATGAAACACCACTGCCAGAACAGCGGTGCCAGCAGTTTGATGTTCTCGTGCGCTACTTTTCTGGTGCTGAAAAAGGAGTAGTGGTCGAGCACCTGCAGTCGTTTCGTTTGGGGAGGGCAACGGCTGATATCCTTTTGAAATGTGTAAATGAAGCCACTGAAAATATTCCTCGAGCAGGGTTTTTTTCATTTTTCAGTGATGGTCCAAATGTAATGAAGTGTTTAAAGAAAAAATTGACCCAGGAAAACGGCCCCTTAATGGAAATCGGAGAGTGCTCGCTGCACAAGGTGCACAACGCGTTTTCATGTGCTCTTGATTCATTTGGTAGTGAAGTTGAAACTGTAGTCAGTGACGTGTATTACTTTTTCAAGACATCTTCGGTGCAAAGTGCCCAGCTCCAAGAAAAACAAGAGGCTCTTGGATTGCCTGAAACTGTGTTTTTGCGTCATGTCAACTGTCGCTGGTTGTCTCTTGTACCAGCCGTGGAAAGACTAGTCGAGCAGTTTTCTGCCCTAAAGAGCATCCTAGACTCCCAGAAACCAGTGCGTGCTGCAGGTAGCATGAGGGCGAGACTAAACAGAAACCTGAATGACAAAAGTTTCTACGCAAAGGCTCTGTTTGTGAAGAATGCAGGTGACCTAGTTGTGGGATTTCTGACGCTGTTTCAAAAGAGTGAACCTTTGCTGCATGTTCTTTATGATGAAATGGTGATGATGTTGAAGAAAATTTTGGGCAGATTTCTGAGGCCTCAGGTGTTCATGTTGAAACAGGGACATGAGCTCGCTTCCATTGATGTCGAAAGTTCGCAGAATTGGAAGGAAAGCATAGTAGTTGGGGCAGATACTGAGGAAGCTATGAAATCTTGGTCTGCTTCAGAGAAAGCTGAATTTCGACTAGGAGCTAGGTCATTTTACATAGCGTGCTCAAAGTACCTTCTGACAAGGCTTCCTCTTCAGAATTTGACACTTCAGCACCTCAGGTGCTTGCACCCAAACACCCACTCCCAGGAGTCTTCAGCAGAATCGTTCAGATATCTTGCAAAATGTGCGCCTCAAGTGATACAACCTAGCCAAGTTTCATCTCTCCTTGATGAGGTGACACTCTTAAGCTCTGAAGCGCTGAATGTGGGCACTGATGGGCCACTTGACAAATACTGGCATAATATATTTATCATCAAGGGCGCTCAAGGTGAGAGAAAATATCCGCTTTTGACTAAGCTTGTCAAGGCCCTTCTTTCGCTTCCGCATGGGAACGCTGATGTTGAGCGAGGCTTCAGCCAGAATACAAGGGTTTTGAATGAGAGGTCGAACCTTTGTCTGGCAAGCGTGAATGGTATTCGCCAGATTATGTCATTTGCCAGAAGGTACAACAGTGACCCATGCCAGCTTTCAATTTGTCCAAATGTCATTAGGGCCGTTCGAGGCGCATCGAAACGGTATGCAGAGCGCATTGCCTGCGAACAAGAGAAGTCGAAAAGGCCACGTGCAGGTGCGGATCCAGTGCTAGCAAGTGCCAGCTTGTCTAAAGCACAAGCGAAACAGAAGGTAGATGAAGCGCAGCACATGTTCAGAAATGCTGAATTGCTGATTGAGCGGGGCATGAAGCTGAAGAACTTCAGTGACATTGCGAGTGGCCAGGCAATATTGAGCCAAGCTAGGGAAAAAATGAATGATAGTGTCTCTCATCTGGCTGCCTTTAATAAGGGCTCAAAGAAAGGAACATAGGCCTGTCCATCTGATATCAGTATTTTTAAAGCACATGCCTAATTCCCTTTCATTTCTCTTGATTCTTGTGCGAAGGGTTGTCATACATGCTTACTGCAATCCAAGATGGTCAGTTCCTTTTTTTCTCGAAAGCAGGTTTAGTTCAGTGGCTGCTCCTGTTTACACTCATAATTTATTTTAATATTTTGAGTACTTCGGTCTCAGTTCTTTGTTGCTGGTGAAGACAATGTTTCTTTGTCTTGCGGTACAATTACCATGGTAATGATTACCAGTGCTAGTCAATATACACTTTGTGTGTTTCTGTATTGCATTGCATTGATGTATGCTGTTACAAATAAACTATAAATTTGTCTTCTAAGCTTTTTTTTTCGGAAATGCCGGCTCTTGCTACAAAACAAGTGACGCTTGCTACAAAGCGAATATTTTCCTGCTACAAGGCCTGCTACAAAATGGTTTTGGCCATTCCCATCACTGTATAAGTTTAGAAGCCTTCTTTTGAAGAATAATACAATTGGTCTGCAATTGTGCTCTAAAGTGTAAGAGGCCGCCGCGGTGGCTCAGTGGCTATGGTGCTCGGCTGCTGGCCCGAAAGACGCGGGTTCGATCCCGGTCGCGGCGGCTGAATTTCTTTGGAGGAGAAATTCGAGGCCCGTGTACTGTGCGATGTCAGTTTACGTTAAAGAACCCCAGGTGGTCGAAATTTCCGGAGCCCTCCACTACGTCGTCTCTCATAGCCTTAGTCGCTTTGGGACGTTAAACCCCATAAACCAAACTAAACCAAACCAAAGTGTAAGAAGTCGTCTTAATCTGGGCATTTTTTTAGAAATAATTGTTCAGGAACCGTTATTTGCCGAAAAAGTTTGTTTTCACATATAGTCAGGTACTGAGATACGCTATCGTCCCGCAAAATATAAACCGCGGATTGCGCCATTTTGGTTCATAATAGAAGCTCTGGAAAGAGGAAAAATTTCAAGATTTCCGCATTTTTAAAAGCAAATTTGCATTCTAAATTTTAAGACAGAACTTCTTTTACAGTGTTTTCTGAAACCTTGTTATAGCATTGTTTGCGTTTGCGTTAAAGCATGCGCAGCCGGCTTTCTCCAATCTCCAAATCGGTCTCCTGTGGTGTATACTTTGCCACATGGGGGAACAATTGACAGTGAAGCCAGCTTTGACGAACTTTCGAGAGGGTGAAAGTACTTACCGCTGTCTCGGGCTGAGCCAACACCACCTAAAAGTCTAGGTGGTGTTGGCTGAGCGTCCTCGTCCTGCAAATGGCAACTTCGGACTGCGTGCGCCGGTCCGGCGTGGTGGGCGGGTGGCGCTGATGAACACTCTCAAGGTTAGGTTATTTGCAATTCGCGTAATTCGGAGGTCGTGGGTTCGGATCCCACCGGCGGCATGTGGTTGTTTTTTCTTCTGCTTTTCTAATCAATTAGCTTTAAGTGATAACATATTGAGTAATATTCTAAATCGAACAACAGCACAAAATAAATTAATTAAATATCCCCTGTGTGCCTTGGTTTCTATGGCTGTTAGCTTCTCTCATATTTATAACGAGCCCCTCATTCCCCTTGCCTTGTTTGCTTAATTGCTTAGCGAGGGCCTCGGTTATGGCAGCCTTGACGCCATAGGAAGCATAAGAGGGTTCTCACACAGCTTCCATCCTCGCCGTTCGATGGCGTTGTACGTCACATCAGCGGTAACTCTGGACGTGCTACGTCCGCCGCTTAAGAACATGGGTGGCGCTTATGAACACTTTCAAGGTTAGGTTGTTTGTAAACATAAATACCCCCGAAAGCAGAAGATTTGACAGCCGTCGCCGTAGCTCAGCGGTAGAGCACCGGACGCGTAATTTGGAGGTCGTGGGTTCGGATCCCACCGGCGGCATGTGGTTGTTTTTTTCTTCTGCTTTTCTAATCAATTAGCTTTAAGTGATAACATATTGAGTAATATTCTAAATCGAACAACAGCACAAAATAAATAAATAAAAAATCCCCTGTAACTGTTGAATATATATATATATATATTTATTTATTTCAAAGCCGAACAAGTGACTCCGCGTAGTGGAGGGCTTAGGATTTTTTAACGTACACTAAAATGTAAATATAAATAAAGGCCTGTATTTGCATTTTCCCGCAATCGCTGTCGCCGCGTCCAGGGTTGAACCCGCAGCCTCGATAGTTCCAGCACAGCGCAGACTTACTGGCATAGATGCATACCGGAACAGCCGATCACCTGCTGCGCGTTCGCAGCGGCCAGGTTGAGACAAGCGCTTTCCTGCATTGCGCATGCGCAGATGACACACGACTTGGTCCCGTATGCGTATAGGAGGTATTCACATGACGTCATCCGCAAGGGGCGCTAGCGGCCGGCGCGGCATTCGCCATGTTGGTGGTCGCGCGCGCGGCCGCCGCAGCCAGCCGCAGCGTTTGAATAGCTGGTGATGGGTGAAATGTGAGTGTATTTCGCGTCTCGCTGCACGTAATTTCTGTCCGACCCGTGCCGCCGCGTGACTGAGTGAATACTTCGTGAACTGTGCGAAGCAGAAAAGAGCGGGCACGCTCAGAAGGTTCTACTTTGTGAAAAGGTCGACCCCCCCGTAGGAATGCGGAGGCACCGGCATGGTGTGCGACGTATACAAGACTGCCGCCGCGCGTTGAATTCACCGGTATCGAGGCCCACCTTGTGCACGGCTTAAGTTTGCTGGCGGGCCAAGGAATTAAAGGATATAAACCTATGAGAGGGTGCAATTACTTGACAAGCGGGTGAGTCTAAGAGCCGTGCTGTGGGTGCCGACGTCCGCGGTGCCGACGGCCGAAGTGCCGTTTTTGAAGAGGTGAGTAATTCGAAGGGTCTGTTCACTTAGCTGTAGCTTAACTTGTCACCTCTACCTGCTGAAAGTGACGTGTTACAACTGAATCTAGCGGAATGGCTGCACACTGCGTTGCTGCGAAAACGGTCTTGTGCATACGAAGCAGCGCTACGTAGCTACAATCAAAACTGCAAAACATTCTCGCTGTGTCTGCCGTTCGTGCTGCGAGCGCATGGCAGTATTTGTTCTGTCGGGTAAATAAGGCAGCTATGACGTTTTGCCTTTCTGCTGAAAGACCGTACGTCTGAGAAGCGTCAGCAGTTCGCGGACTACAGCTAGGCGCTTGAATTATCAATTTCTGCGGTGGCAGTTCTGGAATTTCGGTAATTAATCGTGCTGTTTATCCACGATGTGCCCTGCATGACTAGCTGACAGTTATCAACTGATATTAAAAGCTGCAAGTTGTGTACGTTCTTGCGTGCAGCGCAGCCAGCCAGTTTTGCTGCCGAGTTGAGGCAGCTCGGTTATATCACGGCGCAGAATTCTGCTGCAAACTTCATGCACAATACGCGTTCCACAAAGATAAGTGGTCGCTGACGTATTCAACAACGTACAAATATGTTACGGATCACTAACAGTTCAGGCCGGGTACCTCACGGCGCACCGTGACACTGCGCGAGCTCGCCTGAAACGACCGCAAACATGGCGCGCCTGCCGCGACGACGCTCGCGCCGTCTGGTAGCGCGGCCTCAGTGAATACCTCCGCTGCGCCATAGCTCCATATTTCCAACACGCAGTAACAGAGGGCAACGCAACTCGCCCGCAGTGCATTCACTGCCCATACACTGCGACAGAAAGGACAGAACACGTGTACTTGTTTCCTTTATTTCCGAGGAAAGGGCAGAGCGATGAAGGACTATCGTGCGAAAAAGAATCGGATGGAAAAAGAAAGAGTAACAAAGGGAAGAGTTTATGGCGACATACACTTCGCTTTGATGTCGTCCTGGGGGACGTTTCAGTTGACATTTGTTAGGCAGCGCCACACACATACGCTCTTGAAGGAACACCGGTTCCGTTGTGCATGCTTAAGATTGTGTTACTTTGTTTCAGCACTGGACAGCAACCTTTGCTCAGAAATCCCTGGCCACGCGCATCTTTCTTTTCTGTTTCTTTCTTAAACATTTTTATGGACCCTTTGTTGTTTTATGTGCGCAGACGAGGCAAAATCATCCGCAAGACGAGCAGCAAGTGAATAAGTACACAAATACGCGAGAGCACTCGTGTAACAAGGTAGGCTGGGATCGTCGTTCAAGCATTCTTTTAATTGTCTGTCTGGTAATAAGATCTGTTGTATATGATAACTGTTGTGAAATGTCATGAACAGCAAACAAAAAAAAAGCCTAGGAAAGATACGCCGAAAAGAAGCAGCAGATGTAAAAACAATACGAGTGCATGGCGGCCAGAGAACGGCAAATATTCAGTAAGGGAGTGGCACTAAGAAGACTTGAAAACAACTCGTTAAGAGCTCCTGTTAGTTAGCCTTACGTAATGCGTTACAAAGTTTTGAACTCATTGAGGTGGCGTAATGCAAAATGCTCAGTCTAGCGTTCAAGACACAGATGTTATATCCAAACCAAGGCAAAAGTAAGATGCTTGACCAAAATAATCTTTGCCCTGTCATTTGGAATATTTTGAAGGATGACCCGACTATGCCTAACCCTGATATCTGCTGATGCCTTATATGATAACCTCAAGAGCTATCATGGTTACAGAAAGGCGTAGTCAATGCAAGCCTAAGCCACGGAGTACCGACTAAGGGTCCATTTCACGTTTCTTTACGGTGTCCTATCGGCGGCGAGGGATGTTCTAAGCACCTTCTTCGCGTTCATTCTGCGGCATTTGCGCCCGGCATACGAACGTGGCCGTACAGACGGCGCGTAACGATTTCAACACTTTCAATGTCCTGAAAGGGGAAGAAATAAAAACGCAACTCGAACGGAAATGAAAATGTGCATCAGAGATCCAGGCACAGGTGCTCACGTTTATACACGACACGCACACGCACGCTCGCATTCACGCAACAACGCACTCGTACATACAGCGCATGCTTCCTCCTCTTCAGCTGGGGGCAACAACAGACGAGAGTATAGCACGAGGAAAGGAGGAACGGGAAGAACGAGTGTTGTCGCATGCTCTCAAAACAAGGCATTTCTCGCGCGGGCTGAAGACTTCTCGCTACAGAGCTCTGTCTCGACGACTGTGTGTGTACAGGTTAATTTCTAAGATTCGGGAACGCTGCAGTCTGTCTCCTTCCCTTCGCGTTTGAAATCTGTAGCTGTACTATAATAGAGTATGCAGCCTCGACATTCCGGTACGAGCCGAAACGCGACGATATATAGCCCAGTGTAACGGAGCGGCAGTTCTCGTTAACTCCAACAGATAGATACGGGTCGAGCATCTCGACAGCAGCTATGTGTTGCTACTGGTCCTCCTTGGGGGCTCAGACCTTGGTGACGTCACGCAACGACGCCGACTGATGCAGTCCGGCGCAGTTGCCAGCACAACACACATTGCGGCCGAGGATTATTATAGCGACGCCACTCCGCGGGATCTACAGTGAAGCTATAGTGCATGCCGTAGTCAACAAGTGCGTATGGTCGATCTTTGCCTACCGTATAATAGCCCCATGAAGCGAAGGCGACGATCTCATGGTGTGGAGAACTCTAGACGGCCTTTCGAGGGAGCTATAAACCACGGGTGATTTTGCTTTTACTCGAGTAAACCCAGCGGCCGTAGTTAGTTCTACTTATGCATGACTTGCTCATACAATACATGCATGCGAGTGGAACAGTGCTTGTCGCCCTCTCTGCGTGCATTGTCAGATAATGCGCCGCCGCGGATTCTTTCTCGCTTACGTCGAGCAACAAATAGTTTACTCGTCTAAGCGCGCAAATACGTACTTCGACAAAGAGAGGCGCAGTCAGAGGTTAATGCAAACGCCGCAAATTTTCATTGCGTTCATGTCCGCACACAGGCTTCTCCATGCAATGCACATTTGTATCGGAGCCTGAATGCTACAGCTCGAAAGATGTCGAACGCGGTGGCGACACTCTTTCGACCCCGGAGAATTAGTCTCCTTTCATGTCTCTGTGCCGTAGCGTTTAACTAGACTCTCAATACATTAGGTCGCTTTTCATTCAAGTCTCTACTATAGGCTCATAAAATGACAGCCTTGTTGGAAATGCAATTTCCAATAGCGGTTAAAGGGCTACTGAAGCGGTTTTAGAATTCGATGAGTTTAAGGTTGTCGAATGTGCGAAACGTGCTGGTAAAGCCTGCGAAATTGTTTTACTCTAGCATTTGAAATGATGGCGTAATCGCCGAATAAAGTCGTCGTCGGCGTTCAGGCTTCTATGAAGTGCACAGCGACGGGCAGAGGCCCCGATAATGACGTCACGTATGACGGCACTACGTTTCCAGCGAAGGAACGGTTATTCATTGGAAGAAAACCGACGCCATCGAACATGAAGCTCACGAAGCATTGTTTGGCGCCATCTGACGACACACAGCAGCATGCAAGCGTAAGCAGCGGACATCTGAAATTTCGGCAACATTGACGTCACTCCCGAGTTTCCCGGCACTACTCCAACGTAGTGAGAAGAAGCCTAAACATCGTCGCGGTTTTAATCGATGATTATGGCACCATTTTAAGTGCTAGTGCAAAAATACTTTTGATGCTTTATCTACAAGCTTGATAGATTCGAATTCTTGAATAACCTCGAATTCTCAAAAAACCGTTTCAGCTTCCCTTTAAGGAACAGCATGGGCAACACGATGCTGCCCCCGTCTTTCTGCGCCTCTCACCATCGCCGTTCATGTTGCATGTTCTTAACGATCCAAGAGTCTTCTTCATTTACGAAGCGCGTAGCCATGGCGACATGTTTCCATCGCATCGGGACTTCCAGGGGGTTTGACAAACACCTACTTGGCGACAGGAGCTGCGGACTGGAGTGTGCTTACATCTCGTCGGATGGGCGTCTTGTCGCGGTAAATCTGCGACAACGCCGGTGTGTCGCGTCTTCCTGTGTGGCCGTGTGTAAACTGCATATAGTCGAGTAAAAATTTCACGAACATCGCGGAGAGAAAGAGCGAAAAAAATAAGATCCCTTATATGTCAGAGAGAGAGAGAGGGGAATAAAAGGCAAATAACGAGGGGTGCGCTCCGTCCACCGCGCTCGCTTCCCCCTCGTGTAAACGGAGACGGCCAAAAGGAGCACGCTGAACCGGTACAAAAGATATAGAGTGAATTCAACGATTGTCTTCGCTTTTTCTTTTCCTCGCTGGTCTTCTCAAACGCGCTCAACGTGAAGATAGCAGGAAAGGGTCAGGTAAGAATAGATACCGTTTTATCTCATATTTCAAGCGTGAGCTCGATTAAAGTCGCCATTCAAAGTGGTACGACGGCGCAAAAGCTTAAGTATCTTCTGCACTGCGAGCAGTCAGGCGTCGATGAACAGGTGTCGCCAGCTGACAAACGAATGCGGATTCTGCTCTGCGGCGTAGCGCTCATACGATTTGGGCTAGGCGCGCGGTCACTTGAACTTCGCGGAACACGTCGTGGCGTTGCTAGAATGCTGTACGCAGTCGCTTTAGCTAGCGCTGAGCTGGTTTAGAGAAAACAAGAGACTCGGAAAGCGCGCAAGCCACGGTGACCGTTTTCTATAAATTTTTATTTTTTGTTTTTTCTCGCTTCGACCCAAATCTCGGTCCTGCACCGGTTCGGCCTCGGCGCGGAGCCCTCTACAATGAGATGACTCACGCCGCTAGACAAAGCACAACCGCCGCGCTACGCAAGACGAGGAGAGGGCAAAACAACAGCAATCGACGTCGTCGCTTAACGGACAGGGGACGCGCATGCACCATTGCGGCAACGAACAGCGAAACGAACACTTGTGGGCCTGGCTGAGAGGGTCTATACTTGAAGACGGCGCCGCGAGGCCGCTTAATTGTACGTGCAGACGTGGCCCAGACTGCGAGAGGACGTAGCTTGGTCGGTCTGCGCCCTGAACCCTCGACGACTCGCGCTTCCCTCGCTTATAGAAGGTACATGCTCCCTGGCAGCCGGTTCGCAGTCGTCTGGAGTGACACGAAGGTCATCGTTTGCCCATTTGACGAATGCGACTGTCGAGCCTTTCCTGCGGCAACGGCATTTCCTCCCAATAGATGGTGACAGCTACAGAAACTACTACTATGCAGGCGTGTTCTGACCGCCTTGTCTCAAAAAGTAAGCGATCATGGTGCGCTTGAATCCACAAAGATGAGCCTGTAGTCGCGTCGAATCGCTCCAGACTGCCAAGCCGACTGCCCCAGCCAATCCAGACCCGTAGCCCTAACGCTTGCGGTAGAACGCAGCGTTGTTAGACGCGAGGTTTGACGCTGCCTAAAAAAAGTTCACCACTTGATGCACTTTAGTGTTGGCTCCTTAAAGAGCATGAGAAGCGATGTGACATCAGTAGAACTCGCGCCTAAATGGGCTCGTGTTCGTATTTTACCAACTCGCTGTGCTTTCTTGCGCTGGGGAGCACCGGTTATCTCACACCTTGGCCGCAAGCGCGGATCACTGGCTACCATTTATAAAGCCCCGGCAGAAGGAAGGTGAGCTCTCATCGACGCGTGGGCCGCACTGTTCCGTTCTTATGCACAGTTGGTCAGCAACTGAGGAAAAGCTTAGAAAGACGCTTGACAAGAGAACGAGCAAAGAGTTCGTGCGACAGATTGAAGGAGGTTTGAGTACAAGATGGATTTAAATTTAAACATCCGTCTCCTTTGGTACTCTCTGCTTCTGCCTGTAGGCACCGCCAAATTTTGCCTCAGGAATCGATTTCTGCTGCACAAGCGATTTCCAAACTTTTCCTCCTGAACCCTGACGGCGCACCTGAACTGCACTCGTCTCAGACAAGCCACACTCAGCTCGAGCCGGCAGTGTTTTTGGTCGGCGCTGAAGCGACGCGGCTTTGCTGCGTTTTAACCGAGCCTTAGCTGTAGTTTCGAGTGCGCCACTAATCTGCTTTTCCGCAAGGGCCCCGTAAGAGAGCCTCGAACCCTTTGAAAAGCCAGGTTTGGTACAGAGTTTATGCGATTGTCTCGGAGCAACTATAGATCGACGAGTGTGCGTAAATAGTATAGCATATCATTAATAGCTCGTACGCTGTCATTTATACCTTCATATAGTATTTATATTTATATATAATATATATTTATATATATGTTAATATGTACAACGAGTAAGATATGTCCCTCGAAATGCACCGTCGGCTCGCTCCCCCTTCCACGAATAAGAAAGCTGCGGTTGCGGCAACTGTACAACAGCCAAGCGACTCTCGCATTCTGCCACCTCCGCTTCGGATCTCGTCGAAGCATCTTTGTTCTCTCTGCTTTTGCTGCTTGAAACCCAGCAGAGTGCGATCTCGCAACAACACTGCTCGCCTAGGCTCACGACACACAAGTCCTACTATTCTGACGACCCCGCGGTTTGGGAAGCTTCCGGAGTAGTCCGACCGTGGCCGCGCGGAGCCATGACAGGAGGAGCGCGCTACTCGAGAAGCTGAGAGTCGCGCCAATATTGACTGCGGACTGAGCTCCTGTCGAGTAGACTTTTTTCTGCTTTTTCTTTTCTTCTGCGGAACAACCAGCAGGAGAGCAGCATCGGAGCAGCATCGTGAAGAGCAACGCCACGCCCGAAGCGTGGCTACGAATTCGGAGGCGTGTACTAGTGCTTAAAACGAAAGCAAGAAAGGGCTTAGCTCGTGAATTCTCGAGCGTTGCCGCACAGCGACAGAGATGATTTTGAGATCACTAGAACCTTCCCTCGAAAAAAAGGCGAAGTTAGGTTACGTAATAAATGTGTCAGTTGCGACTCGCAGCTTTTACCACGCCTGGGGTCAAACAGAATTGTACGACAACGTTCGTTACACAGTGTAGGATTACCTCCGGAAGCCGAGAGAGAAGCAGCACACTTTCTTCCTCGTCCTTCGCCAAACCCCTACTTAAGCTTCCCTAGGACTTCACTCACCACGCAACTCTGAATCTAGAACCGCACCCACACAGCGTCGCAAAGCAAGAAGGTAAGAACGCAGAGGCCGGTAGTCGCCTCGAATTTTTTTTTTTTTTCTAGGCGTATACATACACACGCTACGCTGCCTATTCAAGCACACGGCGCACGCTCACACGGCGCAGGAGGCGGAGAAAAGACAAGAAACTCTCGGGCGCCGGAAAGAGATGATGGCACCAGCCAGGGGGACGAGCGTGTCACCCTTGACAAGCTGAAATTAGTTCTAACCGACTCCACTACGTGCTTCTTTCTCTTCGTATAAGGCTGGCAGGTATGCATTTACAACGGGGGCAGGCGGCGGCGACGCGGCCACAGTGGGGGACTTGGTAAGTGCGTACGGTACGCAGAACCCTTGCGGCGCTCTGCTTCCCCCTTGCTCTCTCCCCCGCGTCGTGTGCACGCTTTGCAGGGGAGGCTGGCGTTACAGGGGGGATGTCTAGTATCTAGGTGATACGTATGTATGCATACGCGGGACGAGGGACTCGTGTAGAAATGCCTTTGTAGTAGCTTTTCCTGTCCAAGTTCAGCGGCGGCGCCTAAAGCAGGGACCAAAGTGCGACTTGTTTCCTGCGTCTTCTCCAATATTTTTTTTTTTTTTTGTTCGCTCTGGAGAGTGCGACTTTTCGCAAAGTCCCAATTATGGTGTGTCTCATTAGAGTTATTGATGAGAGGGTTCTCTTTGAGTTTAGGGGGTACAGATCTGCGGTGGTGCCACACGTCCACGCTGGGCGCCATCTTTCTTTTTTTTAATTTCTCAAAATGTGCACTTCCGGGCATTTAAATAAACACCACCTGGATTTGCGTACATCAGGAGCCGCCAGTAACAGCCTGCTGCAAGTAAAAGTTACGCAATTAAATTCCATGACAACGCCACGTTCTCCATTTCCCTATGCCCGTCCCTATTTTGTTTCCTTGTCCCCAGCGCACGCAGATACCGCAAGTGAGACTGTCAGCATGGATAAATGGTAGCATTTTCTCAGCGTTACTGTAAATTAATTGGTTCGTTTATAGAATAAACCAAATACAAAACCACAAGTCAAACCACCCTATGTTTCTAGGGGAAAAACATCGGGATATGTTCCTGAAGGCTAGCCTTAAAAAACGGGATGCTGGCGAGGGGACGGTGGATAGGAACCACGGACAGGAAACTGATTACAAACTTAAAAATGACGTGAGCTTTTCTTTCGATTTTTTTTTGTTCTTGAGCACAAAATTAAATGCGGCTGCCTAGTCAGACAGCCTTGCGGTTCGTGGTTCGCCCGCGGGATTCTTCCGCTCAGTTACGCGTCCAAATGAGATTTTCCAGCGCTCCTTGCTTGCGACGATGAAGAATCGTGCCTTCCTTTCCAGCAGCTGAATATTCTTGGAAAGAGAGCAGAGCACACAAAGGATGTTCAGACTGCGAGAACACTGCACTGACTCGAGAGTGTCCTCATGGTACCTTTTATTTTTCATTATTACTAATTTTAAAAGAATCCAGTTTTGACCCAGAACGAACGAGTCAGTGCCTGCCTTGTTTGCTGCCAGACCCCGACTCATTGTTTTTTTAGTCTCCAACGGCAGTAGTGCTAGTGTGACTTTCAGCACCTTGGAGATTTCCGTTTTCGGTAACAAGGCTGGTCTTAGGAGTAACATCAGATCGTTGCAGAGGCTATGCGTATGGAGATATAGACAGGAAAGGAGAGAATAAAGAACGAACTGCTCATTTCTTACGTCTTAGAACCAGTTCTCGACAATACTCGTAAGGACTGCTCAAAAATAGGTAAAAGCAGAGCTGAAGCAGACTATGTCTGCATCTTCGGGACTCGAGCCTACAAGGAATTGTTAGCTGCCAGCTCCAAACTCCTCGTTATGCTTCGAGTCAGGGCTCTATGCCACTTCTGCTTCTCTTCTTCTTCGGGATTTCTATGCCTGCAAAGCGTTCCAGGAGAGAGACGCTGATTACAAGACAAAGTGCGCCAATGTAACCTGGCGACGCATTCACAATATCCTGACGACGACTTCCTTGGCCTCCGCGCCGCCAGAAATGGAAACTCGCTTTCTATATTTGGCTCACTTATAAAAGCGTCTACGCGGGCCCCAAACCTGCTAGACTCAACTCCTTCGTGTTCAGGAAACGGCCACGTGTGCCTTCAGCCTGATATCTTCTAGGAACCAATGTCGACAAGAAGAGACCGCATCAGTACAGAGGAAAAAAATAAAAGGGTCCCAGCGCTCAGAATTGCGAAAGTAGAACCGATTTTCGAGCCGGCGAACCCGAGAGCAGCCTCGTGTGATTGAGCGCCAGCCATTTACTTACCTATTAATCTATTTTGCTGCATGTTGTCCTGCTCGCAAGCACGGCTCACCATAGTTCATTTCCATCTTTGGCCGCGTGTTTTTGCTGCTTCTGCCTAGAGCTGCTAAAGGAGAATTAAACCTGGAGACAAAAAAGAAGAAGAAAAAAGTTTCAGAAACCAAGAGGAGATTCGGAAAGGGCAGTACCGAGCGCTAAGGACCAAGCCAGCATCGAACCGGGAAGTGCTGTTCCGCGGCTGCTGGGCAAACGTAGCTGAAAAAATAAAAATAAAAAAAACCCTTCGGCAATCTCACTTGCAGCATCTTTCCTCAATCGATACGGTTTATTGTACCGGTAGTCTCACGCAACTAACCTCTTGCAATAGAGACGGCTACTATCCAGGCTAAGCTGAGATGGCATCGCGAATGGGTTGAAACATGATGACGTGCGACTGCAGAAATGCGGTTTGGAAACACTGCAGTCGAAGTCAGGTTAGCATCTGAACTCATCGACTAACTTATTAAAATGACAGTGAGCGCCGTAATCACTAAAGCTAACTATTATTACTCTTTGGTTTGAGAACATGAAACAGGCTGAACACGAAGGCAGGCACAGGGAAATGGAGAAGTAGAAAGGCAACAGGCCGATAACTGCCACCACAAGAGAGAGAACTTGCTCCAGAAAGGAGACACCCTCAGTTGGCCCCCTTTCCTAACGCGCGCGACTAACAGGGGAATGAACGCACGTGTTCACGCGAAAAGGTACTCCCGGAACGGGCTTCATACATTCTGTTTTCTTATATTCTGTGCTTCTCCCATCGCAGCTGAGCAGATAGAGGGTGGCTCATGGGAGTTCGCGCGCTGTCATCAACGCCCCCGCCCGCCCTCTTTCTGGCCGCCCTTCCACCGCCTCCTCAAAGTACGATTCTTCTAATTAGAAATGATGCAGTTTCCATCTCATATGCCACGTTTCCTAAAGCATGATACGTATTTATCCCCACACCCTCGTGTTCTTGCACATTGCCATTCTAACCTACCGGGAATGTACGTTACGCCAGCCCGGAGACCATCGGTCGTGTCCGTTTGCACGAGATGTCACAACGCGTTGGGGTGTTCCGTTAGAGTAACTTGAGAAAGCTGAAGCCGCTTATCACGTGGTGCTCTTTAGCCAACAACGTTGTGCGCTCGTCTGGTGCCGAGGGATTGCAGCAACATGAAAAGCTCTGAAATAATGGGTACGTGCACAGTACGAAGCGTGCTTAAGTCCCTGCTTAGAGGCCTGCCTCAGTTCCCACATTTTCCCTTCCTGCTTCTCTTTTTATTTGGATTGCGTAAGAGAACCCGTCCGGCGAACATTATGGAAGAAGTCGAACAACTCGCATGGGCGCCCCTGCAGGTCGTCCAGCGAGTTTGCGGCGAGCTTTGGAGGATGCATAGACACCGCGGGAACGCCGACGGACGCTCCGCCACGTCACGCTCTCGAAGAGAGAGAGAGAGAAAAAAAAGATGACAAAGAAGAAAAGTGATGAGAGGAAACAGAGGCGGCACAGAAGCGACCCTCTGAGTGCAAAACGCATGCGCGAACATCCTTGAAGCAAGGTTCACGCCGGTAGCTGAAATCGAGGATAGCAATTCACGGTTACTTCGTTATTTCTGAAGTGCCTGCCTAGCAAAGACGAGCATAAACAAGAGCTCACGAAGGTGTCCACCGAGATATGTGATACAGATACTGCGCCATTTCCTTTCCTCAAAAACCAATTCACCAATTTGTACCGAAAAGACTCATTACACAGCCTTTACGAGAAAACCTGCGGTGGACGTTTCAGCAGCGTCGCTGAAGCTATAAGTACCGTCAAGAATTTGAGCTGAAGCCCAGCCTGAACGAATTATTCACGCAAATGTGATCGGCGAGGGCACTTCAGTAGCTCTTGTTGACAAATGTACCAAACTTCGGTTGGCTGGCTATGGAAGGCCGGCGTGAAACGCTTCAAGAACTTCACAGCGTCTGTCGAGACGTGCCACAGCCGCGCGTAATGAACACATTGAAACACACTGAGTAAAATAGAGAGGGAGAAGAAAACGGAAACAAATCAAGTAGAGCGAATCGGCTCGTGACGCACAAGTAGGCCGGCAACAGAAACGACCGCGACTTCAGGCGATCCGTACTGGCAACCAGGTCGCCATGCGCACCCTGGTTAGGGGCAGGGAGGTGAGCTCGCTAGGCCGCCTCGGCTCACACCGGCAGCTCTTGCAGTCACTTCCTGCCAGAGAACAAAAGGAAGCGGGTTCGAACCCCTTCGTGGCGGTGGGGTGTAGACCCGTGGCCGTCGTCCCGGCAGGAGACGACTCTAACGACCGACTGACCGACCGACCGCGGTCGGCGGCGCGAAGCAGTGTCCGTGGTGTCCCCCGCGTAGTTAGCACCATATCCTACGGCGAGGGACCATGGCCGCCACCACCGCCACCGCGGCGCTGGCGTCTTCTGCCGCGAATGGTGGCAGAGGTAGCAAAGACAGCAGCAGCGGCGGAAGGAGAAGCAGCAGCGCCATCGGCAGTGACAGCAGCGCCCAACCAGGAACCCGCCGCGCAGGAGACGCTCCACTCGTGCACGTGGCCGACATGTTGGGCTGGTTTTCTGCGAAGTCACAAACATGGCGAAACACTGGAACCTAATGCCATAACACTGGCACGGCGGAATACCTGAACAGTGACACCAATACCGGAACAATGACACGGAATACCAGAACACAAGCACAGATCAGAAATATTTAGCGCGATACGATATCGCGATTCGCTTCCGTGAGGACTCAGCTGTGCGTGTGCCGTGGCAGGCGCCCCACCCCTCGGTTCCATCAGCGCATGTTCAGCTGTAGCCTCGCGCAACCGTTTCATAATTGCGGATTACCGATGGCGCTATGCTAAATCTCTCCATTAAGAAGATCCGCGGTCCGCTACCCCAATCCACTTCCGCCGTGAGTTAACTGCTCATGCGCAGATGACTCCGAGCGGCGCACACCTGCCAATGCGCACGCGCAGCTTGGTCCCGGTGTAAGTGGATCCAGGTAGCGGACCGCCCTATGCTAAATCGGGCGCAGCATAACAGACCGACACAAAATTGTGAAACATTAGCACATAATGCCAGAACACCGTGATGTAATTCCGAAACTTTGGCACGGAATAGCAGAACATAGACACGGAATACCGGAACGCCGACATTGAAAACTAGAACACTGGCACGGTGCAGCACGAGAGAAAACGAATGTCGGTGACATAAAAGGAAGTTAAAAGAATTACAGGACGATCAGACATTTGATGCGACAATTCTGAAAAAACAGTTGCATTTACCCTCGACGATTACTTCGATATTTTTTACTCAAAGCGAATTTTTTTATTTCACACATGCGATAAAATTTTTCTGGAGGGTGAAGGTGGGCGGAGGAGGTGGACCGGGGGTTGGTGGGGAGGTGGCTGGTGCTTGTCGAGGGTGGCTGGTGCTTGTCGAGGGCGGCTGGTGCTTGTCGAGGGCGGCTGGCTTTCCCACAGCGTCTTTGAATTTTATCTCGCCGCCGCTTTTACTGAGAGAGCCATTGTACGAAGCCCACTCTGGGTCTTCGTCTGATTAATCCACCCACCGAAGCGCGCTTCGGAGAAGACACCTTCCGTGAACCCGGACGATGCCCGAATGTTGCACCCCCTCCCACACAAACACACACACAGACCACGGCTTCTTCGCCGAAGGGAACTGCCATCTAGGACGGGGTTGGTGCTAAAAAGGCCGTGCAGCAGTGGCAGTGTAGGCAGCATGACTGCAAAGTAGCCGCTGCCTCAGCGTGAGAGCAATTTCAATTTAATTTCAGTTTATTTATTTCCCATGTACACATGGAGAGGGTCGAAGGGCAAAAGCCAGAAATTGTGGCTTGACATGCCCCTCGGCCCCTACACTGCAGGGCAGCAAGTAACATGGAAATTACCTACACAAGTAGCATCGCAAAAATCCAAACAATGGTTGTCAAAAATGGTAGGTGCATCATTAGAAAAAAACAATAATGAATGAAGCGCACAGAGAAAATGATAACAAAAAAGGAACAAAAAAATACCCTTCATAGAAAAATAGGTCTTTGGTTATTCAAATCAAATCGACTCTTTATGGAACGAAAGAGATAAAGAGGCAGTGAAAGCATGGTGAAATCGAAAAAGTAGCACATACATCCTGTACATCTTTGCGGCATGCTCGTGATAGATCAACTTTTGCAGCATGAAACTTACTTAAAAGACGGGGCAACGTGTTTGCTAGGCTAGATATACCATATATTGAGCGGCATGTTGGAATATGCCACAGTTCGCTGTGTCTGCTAGGGTAAACTTGTACATTTAGCGAAAGGTGTGCCGTGTCACGCAAGTGACATGGCACACCTTCTATGATATCCCCGATATCTTTCAGCCAGCCTAACATTATACGTTTCAGATACTTTTATGGCATTGGTTTGGTTTGGTTTGGTTTATTGGGTTTAACGTCCCAAAGCGACACAGGCTATGAGAGACGCCGTAGTGACGGGCTCCGGAAATTTCGACCACCTGGAGTTCTTCCACGTGCACTGACATCGCACAGCACACGGGCCTCTAGAATTTCGCCTTCATCGAAATTCAGCCGCCGCAGCCGGGATCATTGAACTGGCGGAATATTTCAATCGTAGCCTAGCTTAGCCGATAATTATTTTCGATGTGCTGCTGCGCGGGCTTAAGTACAACTCAAGAACGAAGCGGATTTTCCCCGACAAAGGTCCCCATTCAAAGGTGACGACCGATTCCCATACACATATATTAGCGCGACAGTGCAGAGAGTGGACTATGCCCGACCACGGCGAAAGGGGACTACACCCTTCCTTGCACTGTCACACTAGCAGGCTCATTGAGAATCGCCCGACGCTGGAAGGCAGTCCTTTTACGGGGAAAAGCCGCTTGTTTTTTTGAGTTGCATCTGACTTATAGTGGGTGAAAGCCTTCTTCTGGAGGGTGGAGTTGGGTGGGATGGTGGTGGGTAGCACTTCTGGAGGGTACAGTAGGTGGAAGGGGGGGGGGGATGGGTTAAGTGGTTTCATAATACTCAATGCAGCACTTTTGCATAGGAGCAGCCGCGCCACATCGATGTCACGTGCGTCTTTGTCCAAATTAGCCATCGATCATTTTACGGCAAAGGAAAAGACAGCACAGTTATAAATAGATAACTAGCGTAATGAACAGGTTGATAGATGCCGTATAGTGCGCACCGTTACTACGTATGTTATAGAGCAGGACGACGCATGCTTTCTTTGCCCTAAATGGGAGACGGTGTAAATAATGGCAGAGTATTGGAAATAAAAGAAATCTATGGTAAAGGCATGCGCTCGGGAAGTGTATGTGCGCGAAGCAAAGGAAGGCGCAGATGTGTATGAGCTGAGGCTGCGCTCTGGCGTGGGAGTTCAAGCAATGTGTGCGGCAGCTGTCGCACGCGCGGGCTGGTCCAGCCTGTGGCGGCGGCGACGCGTGGAGCGAAGTTTTTCGAGGGGAGAAACATCGATCCGGCTGCTGGTCGATGGATCGCAAAGCAAGAACACTTCCTCCGGCAAGAACGGACATCACCAGGTTTTGGTTGAGCGCGCACGCACGCACACACACACACACAGGCATACAAGCACATATGTACATGTATGCAAGAAAGAATGTAACCACCTTTGAAATTGAGGAAAGCATATGGGGATATTAGAGATAGAAGGTAACAGCCTGAGTTGCTTTGGGAGGTTAAACCCCCATAAACCATAAACCACCCACTCAGTTATACTTAGCAAATCGGAGAATAATAAGGTACTCTGTGTTGCGTCATAGACAAACCACGTCCCCATGACCACGTGATTACGTCACTGGCAGCCTATAAAAAGCTCTCTTAGAATAAATCGTTCGTTCTTGTTGCGTTATTCCTGCATGATGCTGTCAGTGTGTCGCAGCTCGAGTGCGATAGAGCAGTGGCAACGAGACAGCGCTAGGCGAATAGAACTGCGCAAGCGCGAGCACCGGGCTACCACCGGAATTCGCAGATGCAGAAGGCACCGTCTTTGCCACAAATACCTGAGCAGCCGCGACGCCAGCGAGAACGGGCTCGCAGCCGCTGCGGTTTCCGGCGCTGGTGGCTGCGCCCCGGCTGGGAGCGTAAACTGGTTGACGCAAGCCTTCACCCTTGCTCTCCTTCCTTGGATGATAAGTAAGCAGATAGCATTTGCGAAAAGCTATTTCGCGCCTTTGGATGGCTTGGAGCCAGAGTTGCCAGATACCGCCGAGCAAATAAGCAAATAACCACCCCAAAACAAGCCCAAAAAGAAGCGGACGATAACAAACTTTCTCATTCTTGAAAATCGTTTAATTATAGTATCCAAAAATCGCAGAAATACGCAGGGAAGGTTATCAAATTACTTTATTTTGAACAGCGACGATATCCACGAGAATGATCGAAAACACTCATGTACTTTTTTTTAACATTGTCCCCACGGTAGCCTGCACCGTGTTCATTGCGCGTTTGCCAGTATACATGAATGAAGTTTCTTGTTGACTCCTTCCAACGTATGTTTAATTTCACGGCTCAACTACACACAGTCATCGTCGGTAGTGTTCGACCCATCAGGAAAATCCTCCGCCTCCACATTGGAACCATACATGTTTTTAGAGTTGAATAGCTGCAACAGTTTTAATGTCGGTTGAAAGTCCCAGCAGCAAACACCTCATAAGTCGTTTGCCATATTTCGGGCACTTCGAAGCCAATTTGCACAAAGAACACCGGTAACATACTACGACATAGACAACCACGAGTGCTGGCAAGGGGGAAGGCGTCAAATTATTGATGAATGGAGAGGGACTGTTTCGTACTTTGTGACTCCTGCTACTACCGCGTATATTTAACGACAAACGCGCGTGATGGGCATTAAAATAACAATATTTGCAGGAAAAGTGCAAGTAAGCCCCAAAAAACGCGACAAGCGGCTGTAAAAATTTACAAGCGACTCGGTGAAAAAAGAAGCCCAAATTCGCTTATATTAAGCGGAACTGGCAACCCTGCTTGGAGCGCTGTCATACTGAGAGAGGGCGCAGGCTTACGTCAGCCAGCTTACGCTCGCAGCCTGGGAGCAGCGTCTACGCCGGAGACCGCAACGTCACTGCTCGGCTCCCGCTCCGGCTGCCGAGGCGGCCGTTCAGTTACTTTCGATAAAGACGGTACGTGGCCTACGTGTCGTGTTCGTATGGAGGCTTACTTCGAAGCCCATAACATTGCGGAACCAACAATGCGTATGCTTCTCATAGCTTCGTTCACGGACAGTGCGGTGCGGGTGGTGCACGGGAGGTGTCACCCAAAAGGGGGCGAATGAGCTGAGTTACGAAGAGTTCGTCAGGCATTTGGAAGACCACTACGCTCCACAAGTTAACGAGACCGCTGAAATTTATGCTTTCTTCATAAGCCCGCAAATAGACGGTGAAACTGCCCATGACTTCACTGCGGAAGTTAGGCGGCTAGCGGAGAAGTGAAACTTCGGAACGTTGCTGGAGTGCATGTTACGGGACAGAATTGTTGCGGTCTGCAGGATGAAGACGTCGTGGCGCCGGTGGAAACCACCGAATGGGAAACACCAGCGGTACCCGTTTCAGAGGGCGATGGGCGCATCCAGAGTGTGCGGGGACTTTCTTATGACAGTGAATGCGGTCACAGTGATGGAACAGCACCCGTTGCCTCGAGTGGACAAGTTTTGCTAAGCTAAGCGGCGGAGAAGTTTTCACGACGTTGGACTCACGCCAAGCCTACAACCCGTTACCTTTAGAAGGGGGCGCCAAAAAGATAGCAGTCCTCAACACTAAAAAGGGCCTCTTTAGTTTTAACCGACTACCTTTTTGGCATAGTTCTGCTCCAGCCATATTCCAAAGGCGGATGGACAGGCTCATGGGCGATATTCCAGGAGTGCAGGTATACCTGGATGTGATAGCAGCATCGAGGAAAAAAAGGATGAGTTATCAATTCTGAAGAAGGTGCTGCAGAGGCTGCTGGAGTATGGGCTTTGACTGCACAAGGAAAAGTGCAAGTTCCGGCGAGAATAAGTCACCTTCCTCGGCTATCGGATCGCCGCTCAGGGTCTGCGACCGAAGGACAACATCATCGGACCGTTGTTGAAGCACCAAAACCTACTTCGGTGAGCGAGCTGAAAGGGGCCAGGTGGAAGTGGAACAAGAAAAAAAGTTAGGTGATGTGTAACCGCGATAGTACCAAAAGGTCAAGCGACGGCCTTTTGGCAGTGGTTCGGGCCAAATTTGAAGGTCGGCATCGGCACCCCTCCCAATTTAGGATCTTACTGCTTTCCCATGGAAAGCGCGGCCGGTTGTGAAGCCGCTATAGATATTTTCCTTTGTTCATCATGTCCTACTATACTCGCGAAAGGACTGTGTTCTTCGGGAGTGGACACGATTTAAAACTGGAACTGAAACTGGAACTGGAACGGCAAGCGCCTGTGTGCGTATAGGAAATTCGCCAGGCTTGTGGACATACATAACACGCGCACTTTTTATGTTCCGTACAGTGTAGCAAACTGTCCAAAAGTTGTTAAAAATGGTGAAAAGTTGGAGCTTGGCTACGGTGTTCTGTAGCTCTGTAGCTCTGTAGCTTCTGTTCGGTTCTGTGGACTGCTCTGCAGCTAACGCCGTCAGCACCAGGGAGTGAGTGGTCCCTTAGCAACACTTGCACGATGGCGAAAAGTTTGTGTATTCAGATACAGTGTTCGATGATGCGACTCAGCTACAAGCCAGCGATGCAAGGCAGCAGTTCTTGCTAGTACGGCGAATGTTGGCAGAATGCCCTTGCTGCATCCAGGCAAATAACGTTGCCATTAACAACTAGAGGATAGAGCTGAGCTAGCTGGTTTTTGAGGCCTTGTACCATGTTCATGTACTTGTAAGTGGTTTTATATACCAGGGGTCCCAGCTAAATGTAACCAAGCTTTTAAAAAACACGGGGTGTCCTAGCCGTCTGAAACCAAATGAGGGTCCCAAGCAACCACAGATATCCGTCGGACGTACGAGCTAGATCCGAACGTCCTTTGCCGAAATCGGACGTCCATTGGACGTACGAACACAATCCGATTTCGGATATCCGTATTCGTACATCCGCCGGACATACGGGCAGTGTCCACTTTTGTATATCCGCATGAGAGACGAGGTGTACGTCCGAAGGATGTAAGGCCGAGTATTTTCGCAGGCCATATGGACGTTTTTTCACAGAAAATTCGCGTCTTTCGTGTATGTATACTGTTTTATTTGCATCAGTTGGAGGGTTTGACGCGAAGACGTTTGTAAATTGGTGCGATTCCACTCCTACCTGCAGTGCAAGAGCCGCCAACGAGCTAAATTTATCTAAGAGGAGAAGCAGGTGTTGCAGAATTTTGCAAGAACTCAATGACTAGTTTTATATTTATAAAACTTCTCCAAATTAGTGGAGTTGTGCGACATGTCCACCGTTTTGCTAGCTAAACTTGCCATTGAAACCCATTAAAACCATTCGTAAGAATCAAAACTCCCGTGCATTCTGCTATCACCATCATCATAGATGCCAGTTCGCGGTCAGTCCAATCCAATCCATCAGTACGGCTCCGCAGCGCTGTAGTTGATTGGTCACGTAGTGTTGTCGCGCAAAGCTTTATAGCTCTGTTGTTATAATGTGTGGCTTTGTTCGGTCTGTGGACGAAAGTAGTATGTAACTTAAGCAATTCGAAAGATACAGGAAGCGCCTGAAGCTCTTCTGGAACACCGGAATCCCGTACTGCGTCGACCTTGGTGGAAAGAAGGCTTAGTGCATATGTGATTGCCTACGAAGGTATGTATCCAGTACACTTCTTGGAACTTGCTTCTAGGACAATGCAGCATGCTCATATAACATTCGTTCACAGGACAATGGGAGCAGTAAGCGCGAGGAGATGGCTTCCACAAGTGTGTGCTGTTCTCACACTTTCGGGAGCCTACATCACACAGATGCGGGAGCACTCAACTCGCGCGGCTAATTCCCACTCCTCTTCAAAGATGCCGGACGGAGTATTTTCGTATCTTGTTAATTTTTAAGGCATCGCTAGGTTCACTGTGCCTATATAAAGAGTGACAACGCGCGAAAGGCAGCCCATAGGAAGCACGTGTAGTTCGCAGTGGTTCGCAACGGAAGCTTTGCGCCTTTCTGTGCACAGTCGTGTACAGTGCTGCGCAGGTTAGTGCCCTAAGGCCCATGAGAATAAATAAAGAACAGATGCATTGTCAGTTATGGTGTGGAAAAGTGAGAGCTGTTATTGCCTGATACTTATTGAGGTGTTTGTTAAAGTGCATTGTCTGTTATACTTGCAGCATTAAACACTTCTATTAATTGGTTCCAATGTTTTTACTTGGGCTACTGCATTGTGCCATTTGTTTCACATGACTGATGTTTGCCGCGTTCTTTTTTATTTCAGAAATCCTGTGAGTGGGAAGATTGCGGATGTGTGTCCCAAGCTTGCCACATTTGAAGAGTCACATTTTAGAAATTTTCCGAATATAACTCATTGCTCTGCTGCTGCTGATGTATCATCAACCACAATAAAATATGCGTGCTATGCATCAAATTGTTTTTGGTTTTATTGCATCGCGCGGAGTGAAAAAAGCACGCATGCACCATATATGCGAATATTCGAGAAAGATCCGCCAATGGACGTACTCAACTGGACGTCCGTCGGCGGGCGAACCGTATACCTTTGGCCACCTTTCGGACGGCCGACGGACGTCTACCGGCTGTTTGCGGATGTTCAGCGGACGTACAGAACATCCGAAACAGACCTCTGTCGGCCGTCCGAAGGATATCGGTGGTTGCTTGGGGTTGTTTAGAGTCGCATGGCCTAGTCTGCCGTATTTTTTTTGTTCTTCAAGGTTGACTAATTAGTTAAGCTCAATTAACCAACTTTTTAATTATTGACATGAGGAACAAAGTGTGAATAGAAAAGTTGTAGATCGCTTTGAGAAACAGCTTACTGAGACATTTGCAGCAAAGTAACCCAAGCAACCACCGATATCCTTCGGACGGCCGACAGAGGTCTGTTTCGGATGTTCTGTACGTCCGCTGAACATCCGCAAAAAGCCGGTAGACGTCCGTCGGCCGTCCGAAAGGTGGCCAAAGGTATACGGTTCGCCCGTCGACGGACGTCCAATTGAGTACGTCCATTGGCGGATCTTTCTCGAATATTCGCATATATGGTGCATGCGTGCTTTTTTCACTCCGCGCGATGCAATAAAACCAAAAACAATTTGATGCATAGCACGCATATTTTATTGTGGTTGATGATACATCAGCAGAGCAATAGGTTATATTTGGAAAATTTCTTAAATGTGACTCTTTAAATGTAGCAAGCTTGGGACACACATCCGTAATCTTCCCACACACAGGATTTCTGAAATAAAAAGAACGCGGCAAACATCAGTGACGTGAAACAAATGGCACAATGTAGTAGCCCAAGTAAAAACATTGGAACCAATTAATAGAAGTGTTTAATGCTGCAAGTAAAACAGACAATGCACTTTAACAAACACCTCAATAAGTATAAGGCAATAACAGCTCTCACTTTTCCACACCATATTTGACAATGTATCTGTTCTTTATTTATTCTCATGGGCCTTAGGGCACTAACCTGCGCAGCACTGTACGCGACTGTGCACAGAAAGCCGCAAAGCTTCCGTTGCGAACCACTGCGAACTACACGTGCTTCCTATGGTCTGCCTTTCGCGCTTTGTCACTCTTTATATAGGCACAGAAAACCTAGCGATGCCTTAAAAATTAACAAGATGCGAAAATACTCCGTCCAGCAACTTTGAAGAGGAGTGGGAATTAGCCGCGCGAGTTGAGGGCTCCCGCAGCTGTGCAATGTAGGCCCCTGAAAGTGTGAGAACAGCACACACCTGTGGAAGCCATCTCCTCGCTCTTACTGCTCCCACTGTCCTGTGAACGAATGTTATATGAGCATGCTGCATTGTCCTAGAAGCAAGTTCCAAGAAGTGTACTGGATACATACCTTCGTAGGCAATCACATGTGCACTAAGCCTTCTTTAAACCAAGGTCGACGCAGTACGGGATTCCGGTGTTCCAGAAGAGCTTCAGACGCTTCCCGTATCTTTCGAATTGCTTAAGTTACATACTACTTTCGTCCATAGACCGAACAAAGCTACACATTATAATAACAGAGCTATAGCTCTGCGCGACGACACTACGCGACAAATCAACAACAGCGCTACGGAGCCGTACTGATGGATTGGATTGGACTGACCGCGAACTGACATCTATGATGATGGTGATAGCAGACTGCATGGGAGTTTTGATACTTGCGAATGGTTTCAATGGCAAGTTTAGCTAGCAAAACGGTGGACATTTCGCACAACTCCACTAATTTGGAGAAGTTTTATAAATATAAAACTAGTCATTGAGTCCTTGAAAAATTCTGCAACACCTGCTTCTCCTCTTAGATAAATTTAGCTCGTTGGCGGCTCTTGCACTGCAGGAAGGAGTGGAATCGCACCAATTTACAAACATCTTCGCGTCAAACCCTCCAACTGATGCAAATAAAACAGTATACATACACAAAAGACGCGAATTTTCTGTGAAATAAAAAACGTCCATACTCATGGCCTGGGAAAATACTCGGCCTTACATCCTTCGGACGTACACCTCGTCTCTCATGCGGATATACAAAAGTGGACACTGTCCGTACGTCCGGCGGATGTACGAATACGGATATCCGAAATCGGATTGTGTTCGTACGTGCGATGGACGTCCGATCTCGGCAAAGGACGTTCAGATCTAGCTCGTACGTCCGACGGATATCTGTGGTTGCTTGGGAATATTTACGTAAAGTAGTTTTTTTACCGGCCTTTAACCACAACTCGCACAATAAGAAAAAGCTTCCACATGACAACTATGCCACTTCAACGTCCCAAGAGGTGCCTTAAAGAATAAAATCTATTTTTTCTGAAGTCCTGTCCTCGATGAGACTTTGGGTGCACATTGGGGCAGAGAAGTGAGCGAGCAGCTGGTCACGTGACAACGTTCTTTTAAGGGCAATAAATGAAGCTACGTAAATCGTAACTTGACGGAAACAGCACTACTAGCGGTTTTTCGAGGTGATCTAAAAGTTTTGCATTGACACTTTCTTCCTGAAGTTAATAATTAAAAATTTAGCTAATTAAACTTAACTAATTAATTAACTTTGAACAGCGAAAAAAATACTCAGGATTAGGCCACGCGACTATGAACAACCCTGAGTTGGTTTCACTGGACTAGGACACTTCGCCTTTTTTAAAAGTTTGGTTACATTTAGCTGGGACACCCGCTATATAAAAAAATTCCTTCCCTTCCAGTCATGTTGTTCGAATAGTGAAGTAGACGCTTGTGCATACCTGACTGCGCGGATATCGCCAGAAGAATTCTATTTCTGCGCAATACTTAAGTCTAAACGCGAACGAGGTCCGCGTGCGGCGCGCGTGCTATGCGATGTCAGTGCACAGTAAAGATCTCCAGGAGGCCGAAATCATTCCGGATCCCTCCACTGCGGCGCCTCTTTCTCTCTTCCTTCTTTCACTCCCTTCTTCATCTCTTCACCCACGGCGTGGTTCAGGTGTCGACCAAGAATAAGACAGATACTGCCTGTTTCCTCTGGTGGTGGTGGTGGTAGTGGTTTATTTTTAAGAATAAAAGATAAAAAAAGGTGAAGCAAAAGAGTGTTGCCGGCTGCGGCATTTGCTATCTAATATCTTAAGCACCCGAGCTGCAGCCGGCGGAAATGAAAGGGAAAGGGAGATGATAGTGAGGACTCCCAATAACCGATTACTATTCCCGCAACGACGAAGTACAAACTACCGAAGCGTGAGCGGACATTTCTTCAATTTGTCTATTTTTCATCTTTCTTTTCTTTCGTCTGAGAGCACCTTTAATGAAGCAGTAAATACCGCGGGTATATTTGGAGGATTCCCTCCAGTTTTCTCCTTTCCGCGGGTATATTTTGTTTTCTTTTCTCACCTGACTATCCATCATTGCGAACTCATTGTCACCGCGCACCCTAGAGTCAATACCTGCGATACCACAGACGAGGGCGCCAAAGGGTGTCCAACACACGACACTCACTGCGAATCGCACGTCAGCACGGTCGGGGCAGCTACGTCAAGAAAACGCAAAGAAAATGAACAGAACGACAAAGAAAACGGTTCGCGTCATAGCGGAGGCGTCGGGGTCAGTGCCGACGATGATCAGACTGACGACAGGGTGTGGTTTCGGGTACACGAATGAGAGAGGGTAAAGCCCCTCGTAGCAGCAAGCAGGGACGGAAGGTATAAGGGCTATCGAAAGACGGCGCTGTTGAGAAAGCTAGCCAGGAAAGGCGTTTTCCCGAAGACACCGAAAAGTTTCCACGGGCCCACGCTTGCTCCATCCGGGCGCGTAGAGCAGCTGTAAAGATTTGCTTTATCCTTTGTCGCCGTTCGTGCGCGACCGAGCCACTCTTCCTTTCCTTGCTGCCTTTGTTCTCCCTGCACGGGAACCCATTCACGGTCCACCGCCTCCGCTTCTTTTCCCCCGCGCCGGTGCGAAAGGTGAGAGGGAAGGACGGGTTCATCAACGGACGCGGTTGGCTGCCGCCGCCGTGGATCACGCTCCAGGAGACATCGGACGCTGTCATCAATCTCGGGGCAGTGTGCTGCGGAGGCTCGAAAAGTGAAAACTGCTAACGAGTCGCGGGGCGTGCCCTTTTCGGCGCGATGACGGTTAGAGCGAGATTGACGAAGCGGATGACACTCACGGGCGCTGCTCTCGACAGAAGGGGCCGAACTCCAGTTGGTGATTCTATTCTTTTCATCTCGCACACTGTATAGTTCTCGTTCTTGCTTCCCTTCTTTCGCACTTCGTGTAAGTTGTAAAGGTACAGGGAGTATACAAGAAAAGATCTGCGAAAAGGAAAGGTGTACGTTAAAAATCGTTTGTGCGTTTAACGTATCGCGATAAAGCGGTACTAATATTATGCGCTTTCTGCTTTCGATGCTGCAAAATAAAAGGGTGTTGGCTCATGCTTTTGCGTTTTGTACCGCTAGCGCATCTTCAGGGCAACATTCGCAAATTCACAGGACGGCGGAGCGAGCGACGCCACGTGGTTTAGCTGCGAGGGAGATGGCACGATTGTGTGACTTCTCGCGCAAAGTGTGCAGAATGGGCAATGTTCGCTTCGTACCAGAAATGATTGTGGCGTTGGTGTCCGTGGCAGTAAGTAAGAAGTTCTCGAAAATGCCGCCAAAGCATGTCCTCACCCCAGAAGAAATGGAAGAACGCGGTATTTCAATCGCCGAGGAAGCATGACAACCCTATATTTCTCGTTTCTACCATATCACATTAAAGAAAGCCGTTTTTGAATATAACAGGCGTCATCTAGATGTGAGCTACACACGAACCCCGCACAAAAACTATAACCTTCAATCATTAACCTATTTTCTTCAATTTCTCCTTAACAATTATGTATATGAGTCTGTTGACATTACCAGGTTGCCTAAAAAATGTTTGAAAAATGTTGTTCTTGTCATGCCAATATTGTAACAGTGATGAATGTAGTGAGCTAACATCGTAAAATCAGTGTGCTCTTTCTGCATACCCAACGATTCTGGACAAAAGCATTTTTGAGCAGGAAACAGTCTATGAACGCATTTTTTTTATGTAATGCAAGATTTTAGTACAACAAACAATATATCCGCAAACCACCCGACGGCAGTCTTGCGTTTATTTATTTATTTATTTTGCTGTTAACGTTTCTGCTATCGTCAAAAGCGTTCCTAATTGGTTTTCTAAGGCATTCTGAACTGGTGGGTGCGATCGATTGAAAGACGTTAATAGATTTTGTTACACATGAGAAGAATGGACCATTAGCTTCAATACTTCCATAACAGTATCTTAAATTTTTTCAATATTCAAAATTTTAGAGCGCAGCTCCTTGGCGCCCGTTCCTATGTTTACCAGCGTCGCCGTTGTCCCTCGTAACCAGCTCCGGAGCAGCGCGCTGCTCTAGCTGCGCGCGCTCCTGGCGCAAATTCTCTCGAACGCCCAAGCCGAAACGCGTAGCCGCAACCGTTCGCCACTGCGTGTATTTGGAGCGCCTTTTTCGGAGCACTAACACCTCTTAGGAGACCTCGATATAGCACGACGTATTCCGGAACATGCGCCCTATTTTCGGAACGCATGCATTCTATGCATTCCATAGCGCATATTATTGGAGCGGTCGAAACGATATAGTGTGGGTAGTGAGAGGTCCTCTAACGAGATTCTGATCGCGCCGCAGGATGGGAACATCGATTCCCACATCTGCCGTTGCAACGCTCGACGTGGGAACATTACGCCGGCTTTTTTTGTAAAAGAATGGAGAGAAAATGAAACATGAGGCAGGGTTTCGATCATTAAAGGCAGCCATCTGGTATCCTGGGTCGTCTCTCGTACCATCGCATGCACAATGAAAAAAAAAAAGAGGAACGTTGATGGATATACCGCCAAGACGAAAGCGTAGATTTACATCGCGCTGCGTCCATTTTGAGGTACGTCCGCTACATGTCTACGTAGCGCTTCTTCGCGACAAAAAGTTCTGTAACCCTTTAAGGCGCTGTTCACACGTGAGGAGATTTTTTTTTTGTTTCAAAATTAGCCAAATCCAGGAACTGAAATTAAGCCATATGATGCGGTAAAGTTTTTCGCTTGGAAAATCTATGATAATGAAACGGGCCCCGTAACGCCTAGAAAACTGCGCCCAACTTCTATTTGAGATAAAAAAATAAGCCTGATTCTGTTGGTTTACACATCGAAGTGAGCCAAATCCACTCGTGAGAACCATTTTGGTCAGCTTGAGCTCCATAACTCTGACAATTTCGAACGTGGCTTCATTTTATTGCATTAGCACTAGAGGGGCCTGTGCAAGCGGAATTGGTGACGGCCGTCTGTCAGGAGCCAGTTCCAGGTGGCGACCTGCCCATTGGGTTACGAAAGAACATTGACTACCAATACGAACTTATTATGCTACCTCGGATATAATAAAACTTAGTATGCGACCTCGGATATAACGAACTTTCGTGCATTAACGCCGTATATGTATGCCACCTCGAATATAACGCACTTTCATGTCGCGACCGCGGATGTGACGGCCTTAGTGTGCTGACCTCAGATGTAAGAACCTAAGTGTACCACCTTGGGTATAGCAAACAATATATGTAACCTCGGATATAATGAACGTTTGGCTACTTTCGCATTGAAAACACCCACTGAAGATCGCCTAAGAGTTTCATTCCTTCTCCAGCCTACTTTATGATCAACTGCGTAGGATGTGAAGAGATCGGAGGATGAAAATGTGGCAGTAACGAAGAGATTGTTAGCATCGTCGCAAAGAAACAAGGATGCGCCTCTGCTACATTGAGAGAGAGAGAGAGAGAGAGAGAGAGAGAGGGGGGTAAAGGCAGGGATGTTAACCAGAAAGGATTCCGGTTGGCTACCCTGCACAGGGGAAGGGAATGAGGGGAATTAAAGAGGAAAGAGAGAAGTAACGGGAAATAATCACAGTCTGTCAATTAAGGCAGTCGCTCTCAAAAAGCGAAAGAGTGCCTTGTAAGCCTTGATGGCAGTTGACTGTTGTGGCCACGGACCGAGGATCTTGGCCTCTGTGAAAGGGCGAGAGTCCAGGCGGTCCAAAGCACATCGCAACTTAACAGTGTTTATTTGGGCTAGTTGGTATCGGCTTTCTAATTTTTTTTTTTTCTGGAGAAATGGCAGAACGCAGAGAGGGAACAACAGGACTAGCGATTCTCCTGTCGTTTTGTGTCCTGCCTGCGTCTGCTGTTTCGTTACTAATTATTAACTTTGGATACTTCAGTGAAGTAGAATAAATTCTAGATCCCATGCATTCTAGCTTGTTTACTTTTCCGCTGCCAAAATGGGAACGCACGAAAACCAACACTTTGGCAACTAAAGTGTTGAGAGGCGAAAGCCGAGGACATTATAGCGTGACGACTTCCGGTGGATGTGACGTCACATCGTTCCCGTGGCTATATTGATACCCAAATTGTACATCTTTTGGGGATCTTAATTACGCTTAATTACGCATTTTTCAATCTAATTTGACACAAATTCGACGTTTTTTCGACCATTCTGTGACAATTTTCATTATGCCGTGACGACTTCCGGTGGATGTGACGTCACACCTCTCCCGTGGCTGTATCGACGACCGCGCTATTTCGACGCAATTTCGACATTTTTGCCTATAGTTAATTAACTAATAAATCTACCGTCATCGAACTTGGCTTCTAGGTTAATTTTTTCCTCCTATATCAAAAGCTACCATTGGTTTTCTTCTATCTTTTTTAGTTCTCGAGTTGAACGCGTGTGACACGCTTTGTTAACGGACGACAGTATGAGCTAATAAAGGCTTTCGCCTTAAATATGAACGTTGTAGTTATTTGTCTGTTGAATTCATAGCCTAATCATTTTAAATCATTATTTAAATAAACAGAGCTTGAGTTACTACTACGGAAATGAAGTTTTTGGAACAAATCTGTATCAAATCTAGAGTTCGACATCGAAAAGAGCCTAATCCGAAGTCTGCATGCTGATGTTGAACAAACTATTTGCATAATTTTTTATTACATGGTGGTGTGAAGTATCTAGAACTTACGTCTAACGCGTATAATGTAACAGCTTTGACAGCACTGTGGTTTATGCGATAAGAAACTCGTGTTTTTCTCATTTCCTGTTTAGGTGGATTTGACTCATTTCGAGAACGCCTCACATTTGTGTATACACTACAAGCTCGAAGCTGTTTTGAAAATGCGCTTCAGGTAGAAATGATTTCTTTGCTTCAGGCAAATTTAACCTCAACCTTTTTATGATTTTACGGGGTTCAACTTCGCAAAGCGACTCAGGCTTTGGGAGGCACGGTATAGTGGAGGGCTATCGATAATTTCAACCGCCTCGGGTTCTTTAACGTGCACTGACATCGCACAGCACACGGACCTCTAGCTTTTCCGCGGCCGGAATCGAACCCGCGTCTTTCGGATCAGCAGCCGAGCACCATAACCACTGAGCCAACGAGGCAGCTGTTTTTTTTTTTTCGTATCAGCTGGAGAGCGGTGCAGTCGACATTTCGGGAAACAGTGATATTGTAGCACGTGTTTGGTTGTATCCGAGTGGGCAGAATTTGTGAGCCATTGTTATTATTAATATCACTTTTTTTGGGTTCTAGAGTAAAGTGCACCTTCGAACGAAAAAAAAAAAAAATGTGTGATCGTTCGATCCCTCTAGTACTTATATGACACTTACGGGTGTTTAGATAATATAATTTCCGACAATTGCGGCGCTTTGTCCGAAATCTTCTACATGGCTGTAAAAAGATAACAGTTGGTGTTTAGCATCCAATATCTAATGAAATGAAGGCCTGCTGAAAAGAAATTGCTAGCGGCAGCCGAAAAGGTCAAGTGCGCCGATGCCGCACAGCACACGGATGTTTTGAGCTTCATCCGGCCGTTTCGAGATGAAACCGGGACTCGATTCCGCGACCTCAGCAGCAGTCGGAAGCCAATCGGGACGGATAAACCGCAATAAATGACTCCCCATCTTACAAAAAAAGTTTTAGACAGTCTATAGAGTGTCTATAGACTTCTGTCTATAAAGTCTATAGACTGTCTATAGACAAAAGTCTATAGGCAATACAAATGCCATAGACAGTCTATAGACAATCTATAAATTTACAGCCATACACTTTTAGTAGACTTTTGTCTATAGACAGTCTATAGGCTATGAATAGACAAAAAGCAATATCTATAGGAAGTCTATAGAGTCAATAAGAAGTCTATAGACTGTCTATAGACCATTTTTATTAGAGCCACGAGGTCGTGCTGCCGACAAAGTTTAAAGGCGGCTTACAGATATTGACGTAAGACCTGATGAGGAGATGTGGACAGACAGGCAGAAGGAAATTTTCCGGGGTAAGGTGGTGCGGATTGCGCGAGACCGTAATACTTTGAAAGCTTTGTAGTTGGGCTGATGATGATGATGGCACTGGTAGTGGTAGTCATAAAGGGGGGAAGGAAAAATCTTTCCGTAGAATTTACTTGAGGACAAAAATTACCACGAAAAAATTAAGCCACGGGCACACAGAAGTTTCCTCGTGGTTGTTTGATAAGAGAAGAGGCAAGCAACATAACAGGCTTCGGAACTTTGAAAGTTATATTCTTTTCAAGAAGCTGCGGCAACAATTACAATAAAAATGCACAAACTTTATTGTAAATATTAGGAATAGAGATGCGCCGAGATGAAAGGGTGACTAGAAAAAAAAAACTAGTAAGACAATTAAACTGTCAAAACAGTGAGAAGTGATCCTGGCAGAAATAAAACTTCCACAAAATGAGACTGCCACAAATTCAGCTACTTAACTACCGAAAACGACGCCGACAATAATAAAAAAAATGTATAAAGATACATGGGTGAAAATTTGGGTGTAACTTTGGGTGCAACTGCTGCCAAAATGCATTCCCGCCGACTGCATTCTATCGAGGCTATTTTTTTCTGCTATTTTTCCAGCTTTTTTTGTCTTCCAAGCTCACCCGGATAACCTGTGTAACTTGTCCTCCCAGCAACGCGGCCATGATGCAGTATACACTATACTATAGTCATATACCGTCATCATCATCAGCCCATCTACGCCCACTGCAGGACAAATGCCTATACTGTACAGTAATCAACAAAAGTTTGCGGGAAGTGAATTGAGGAAAATTACTATTTCCGCGTTGGCCCGCTATTCATTCAGCTGACATTATTTCTCTAAATGGAGCACGCATTCCCCTCTCGATTTCATACTATTCATTGATCTGCTTTTCCGGAGCGCACGAAAATAACTTCTTTTTCTCCTCGCGAAAACCGCATCCCGCAACCTTTTGCCCATGGATGACTGTACCTCTCCTATTAACCCTGTCCTGTGCGGTCATATATACGTA
This sequence comes from Amblyomma mixtum, assembly GCF_055824585.1. Lineage (NCBI taxonomy): Eukaryota > Metazoa > Arthropoda > Arachnida > Ixodida > Ixodidae > Amblyomma > Amblyomma mixtum. The sequence goes on along the minus strand of NC_143016.1, from coordinate 36,445,577 downwards.
TACAGATTATTCATATAAAGACATGGCTGGTATTTACTCTCATGACGGTGAACCATGCAGTGTGGACGCAGAAATGGGTCCTCAAAACAATGCATTTTCTTGAATTAAAGACAAGGATAAAGAAAGTTTTGAAGACTTAGCGGTCAGTTGACCTGGGTAGGAGAAAATTCACTATAAGACGAAGCGGCCCAACCACGAAGCAAACGAAGAAAAGGCGAAGGAAAAAGGACACAAAGTTCACCAGTTCCTTGGCCCCTGAAGGCATATGGCAGGCTCTGCTCGGCTAAAGCCACTCTAAAATCCCAGCCTTCCGGAGCTATGCTTCCGCACGGAGAGAGCGGATGCTCGCCATTCTGGGGTGTCACGACCAGAGCCGGGAACCCCCGGGTGCGACGCAGGGTTACGAGCGCCGAGCAGCGGCCGGCCGGAAAGTGACCCGCTTCCTTCCGGCGCTGGGGTCGCGCAGCGGACTTTGCGCCCTAACCGCGACGACGCGCCCGGTCGAGAACACCCGCAAGGAGCGGGGAAATCTGCGAGAGCGGAAGCTGACCACGGATGACCAGAAACTTTGCGCTGAACTAAAACGCAACAAAAAAACAACCGACAGATAAACAGCTCCGACTGCGAGGGAACTGCTCCCACGGCCTGGGTCCGAGCATTTCGGAAAGAAGATCGCACGTTTTTGATAGGAGAATAAACAGAATCATCTCTATGAGAGCACGGCTAAAAAGCGGTTAAAGACCAGAAGAGTATGATAAAGTTTCACTAGGCGGAAGGGCTCCTGTGCTGAAACAATCTCACCTCTCTAGGTCGTTAACTCCGCACGTTTCCCAAACGTTCTGCTGAAGACACAGACAGAGTGGAACGCACTGAAGCTGACACAAATTGCATGAGTTCGGCTACACTGCGCATGCTCGCCAGCCGATCATCGAACAGGAAAAAGATAGAAAAATGAGATGGGGACTTAACGTAGTACAACGAATATATATGATGCGAGAAAGTACCTGAGGCAACACCGCCTCATAGGCAATCTCATGCAACACTTTGTAGTCACCCGCCGCTATAGCAGCCGTGCGCGGGGAGGGTGGGCTGTGCCGGTTCGCCCCTTATCGGAAGCCGCTATAGGCGGGAGCGCGCGGGGAGTGTGGGTGTTCCGCGCGAGGCCTCCGCCTCTGGCGCTCCATCAAAGGCCAGAGGTCGAGGCTTCACACATACCTCTGGTTTTTCAGCTTTGCCAGTGAAGTAGTGCTTTCGCACTAATAACTGGCTAAACGAGGCAACGTCCCAGTTAAAGAATTAGCGTGAGCGGGCGGCTTAACTCAAACCTCCGAGACGGCAGTTCCGGAGGTTGAAGGTTCGCCCTCTGCGCGCTGTCGCCGGCTCCGCTCTCGCTGCTGCGAGGCCTTCGTCGCCAGCCGTTCTTCGGTCTGGCTACGCAGTCGATCGGCTTCTCGCTCGGCGGCGAGCACAACCGGGTATTGTCGACGGCGAGCCTCGCGAACACGAGCGCGACGAGCTGCAGACCCCGCGTAGCTGTGCAGTCCTCGGCACCATCTTTCTTTCATTTATATACTTTCAGTATTTCACTAACAAAGGTGAGAAACCTGAGGTATGTGCGAAGCCTCAACCATTGACGGAGCGCCAGCATCGGAACTGCTCCATCAAAGCGCAGAACCGGCATTTCCCTCCCCGCGAGCGGCTGCCGATAGCAGCTGACGATAAGACCTTGCATGCAGTTGCCTTTCACGCGACGTTGCCTGTTGCCTTTTAGCACATCCTACTCGGTTTAACTACATTAAAATTCTACCATTTTTTTTATCTTTCTCTTGAGAGGGTTAATAAAAGGGCAGCCCTGCACTATCCGCGCGCGCTTGTTTTTCGGTTTGTTATTTTGTTCTTCCGGCCGCCCGCAGGAGCTTCTGCACTTCACTTCCGAGCTGAAGCCGCTCGAAAGGGAGTGGAGGGGGGGGGGGGGCGATACCAGCTCCGATAGCGCGGCCTAGATAGCGAGCGGCAGGCGGCATCGCGCGCTGGAAATTTTTCACAGCTAGCCGAGATTCAGGTATTTCTATTTCTCTCTCTCCAAAACAACGTCCCTTCATTTTCTCCCCTTCTTGTCTCCCTGTTCACTTGGCCGCCCTTATTGTTTCTTTCTTCTTTTTTTCACTGCTGGCCAGCGTTTTTTATATCTCTTCTTTCAATGTTTCTGTCAGCATTAGGGTCCCTCTGTTTTACCTCCTACTCCTTCCTTTCTTTCTCCTATCGCTGCCCCTCCATACGTTATCTCATCTTTCTCGTCCGGCCGCTTCAGTCGGTGACTTTGGACGGGCTTCATCCACGCGAGTGATCGAGGCGAGATCCGCATAACGGCTCACGCCGTAGAAGAGAGTGCTCACCGGAGAGGTTGACGAGGCGAGGTAGAAACTGTTGCCAGAAGGCACAATACTTTGCCCGATGCCCGTATCCCACCAGGCTGGAGTTGACGGCCAGCGTCAGGTACTCCTTGCCGTGCGCCGTGTGCACGGGCCAGTAGATGCGCTCCCAATGGCCCTCCTCCGACAGGCTGGGGTTCCTGCGGAAAAAGCCCCGACAGAATGAAGACGAGGGTGTCAAACACGTCACGTCGGCACACCACCGAAGCCTCTGGCCAGATTTAACTCTGAACGTTCAGAGGCGATACACTGCGTCACTAATTGCTATACGATCACCTCGCGTGGTATGTACGCACATCTTATTTTCATGTCATAAAAAAGTACAAAGAATTCGAGAGATTATCCTGTTTTTTACGTCAGTCTATGACACATAAATCGATGTGCAGTATCCTACCCTACCCCAATACCCTATAGCTATAAACAGAAAATTACTCCTGTGTCCCTATTTCCCTCAGCACGCCGGCGTTGTTATACACATTCAGCTTTATTTATTTATTGAACATACTCTTAGTGGCAGCGCCACCGCTGCCCCGGTGGCGTTTGACGGGGCTACAGAGCTCATACCCCCCTCATTCGTCTGTGTTTCTCGTTCTCCTGTCCTGTCCCATTCGCGCAGTACCAATCTTCTCTTTTTCCACAGATTGGGTATGTGCCGTTTTAAATGTGACAACAACAGTTACAACAATAAACATTTCCTTTTCTCTGAAGGCCTACTGCGTGTGCTTTAACAATACAACCGGTTCTGGTCAGGACTAAGAGAGAGGTGGAGTGAACAAAAAATTAATGTGAAACAAAATACTGACGCTGTACAATTCATAACAAACAGGCAAGGCGCACTTTATTACCCGCTGGATGTAGATGGTTTAGAAACCAGCGTGTAAGAATTGAAACACAACAGAACACAACATAAATCACAAAGCCACGTAAATATCTACGCAAGGAAACCCGCAACAAAATGAGAACGCTTTATGATTAATATCGAAAAAACAATACGTCTTATATAACGTCTCTAGCACTAAAGTTAGCATGAAAGGAAATCTCAACGTTTCGGGACTGAGCAGGCCTGACTGCTGTCCGGAAATGTTGCCTGCTGATAACCACGTCGCTTAAAAATTTTTCACAAGCGCTTGAGAAACACGACCGAGAACAAGAAGGGGCACACACACGGCGCTGTCCTGTTTGTGAAGCGCTGTCGAAAAAAAAAAAAGTAAGGAATGCCCAACTCGCCCAATCTGCTGTTCTTCTTAACCTTAGTCGCCCCTCAAAGAGTAACCGAGACCGTCCCGAAACGCTAGGGAATTCCTTTCTTGCTAACCTTGCTTGGCGCTACAGTTCCTAAAATGCGCAACCTAACAAGACGGCCTTCCGTCGAAGACGCTCACGTTCAACCTACACGTTTTGTATTAGTGTAGCCGCTAGATTTCAACGTTTGTGAAGCTTTGTATAGACAATTATTGCACACATTTGGAAAGTATCCCACATATTTCGTAAGTTTGTTTCTTTTTTTTCGCTGCGAACAAAACGGATCAATATTTAAAACAGCATTTTGAGAGCTTTTGTTCTTTTACATGTCTACAGTGCCGAACACGAGAGATACACGAGGGATAGTTCGGAGAGTATGTTAAGAGTTATATTACGGATGATTCGGTGAATATGCGGAGAATGTGGTCAATATTTCGACGGAAGCTACACTGCACAAGCCTTTTTCACAAGCCTTTTACACGGCTGGCCTCTCATAGACTGAGGCATCCATCGCTCCACGAAGGAAATGCGCTGCAAACAATGCATGGAAGAAAGGCTGGTGGTGAAGAAACACATGGCAGTCTGATGGAAACGCAAAAGCCATTAAGACATTCATTAAGACTTATTCGGATCGAAAAAGAGGGTTGCGCCCGTCCCGTGTCTTTTTCCGTTCGCATGAGTAGCTTGGGAGAAAGCGCGGTTACGTTTCCATTAGATCAAAAACCCATTAGTCCAGCAGCAAGTCAGGTGGCGGCCATGTGCGTAGAAAGGAGCCTCCCACGCTCATGCCCACGCTCAAGGCCCAGCTGTTGTGAATCCTCTCCGTCGAGGCGTACATCGGAGACGGCGCATGCGTGCCGTGGGCGAGTTCTCCCCCGCAACATGAGCGCGAGGACCGGCTAGCGAGACACTGCAGCGCTGGGGAACCCTGCCGCCCACGGGTGACACTCTGTGCACATGTAATGCAATACCTCACCCACGCCACCGTCTCGCGAGCCCCCTGCGTCACAAACCCTACCGATCTCGCGCCGTGCAACTGACTGAAAGTCGGGCGCTGCTTTTTCGGGACATGCAAGAGCACACTTCCTCGTGCGAGGAAAGAAAGGAAGGATTATTGAATGCGGGAGAGCCAAAAAGGAGAGGAAGCCAGAGAGAGAGAGAAGGTGGGAACGTTGTCCGGACACGCGCGCGCGCTGAGCGGAGGCTAGCGTGAGCACTGCACTGCTCACGCAACGAGCGGGACAGCGCCACGGGGGTCGGGGGAAGACTCGTGTCGAAAAGGACCCTGGCAGACGTGAGGGGGAAAGATGCTATCTAAAGTGCGTTCAGCCACCCACACTCGATTAGAAGAACAAGGACACCAAAACAAAACGTTTGAAACAGGTAGACATGTAACGCGGCTGCTTTTAGTTCACAGAAACAATCAGAGCTTCGCGTGTTGAGGTACAAAATACCCGCATGGTGCGGCGTTTTTTATGATAACACACACACAAAAAAAGAAAAGGCTGAGTCCGTTGGCCAACGTTTCGATAAAAGGACTTGTCATCGCTGGGTCACTCGACAAGTCCTTTTGTTAAAAGGTTGGCTAGCTGACTGAGCCTTGTTCACTGTGTTCTATGTGTCAAGTATACCATTTTCTTGCCATTTATCAGCTCATTAAAAAAACATCCTCTATTCTGCTTGGTTTCGGTAACTGTTGGCTTTTGTCAAGTATCAAAACGCAGTTGTTTACGTCTCATGTGGTGCAGCTACTGCAGTGGTGCTGTCGTCAGCCTCGAGGCCTGCACAGGTCTGCGGGTAGCATTTGTGCATGAGCTGTCACTGCAGTGTTGTGGAGAAGCCTCTGAAGAATGAGATGTTGCTTATGCTTACGTAATAAACAGAATCACCACCAGTGAAGATTAGAAACGGGAGTTCCAGGGCAGGTGAAGTTGAAAGAGAGACTGCAAATAGACCACTCCAGGCGTGCCTACAGCCGATGGCGGATATTTGGGTGTTTTAGTCGGTCCTGATTCTGGGACGGGTGAGCGCAGTTCCACTTTGTCACGACAACTTGCCCGGGAGCTGAGTGGGTTCGTATGCGTTGAATGAACATCGATACAGGGCGGACAAATCGTAAGGACAATGATTGCTAGTCGTCCGCGAGGCAATGATGAGTGAGCGTCGCCGCGGACCGTGGATACAAGTCGCTGGCTAGCTTCTTTGTAGTCGTAGTTGTGCTTGGCGTCACAGACAGAGACTGCCACTGAGCGTCTACGAATGGCAGCCGATGCACTGAGGTGGGGTAGGTATGGCGTGTGCTTTGAAGCACAGATGCTAACAGATGAAGCGAAAGTAGCTAAGTCTGCTACATGTGTTTGTCTGCCCAGACTAAGACAGTATACCTGTCTTTGAAACGTCGGTCAATGGTCCAAGGCTACCCTATCTTTCATTGTCAGTCTGGTATGCGCGGGGTGTAAAGCCGGATCTGAGTAGAATTGCGAATGCTTGGAAAAAAAAAAAAAACAGGAAAAATTGATGAAAAAAAAACATTTCTTTTTCGAATTTTTTTGTGGTCCATAAGAAGAAAAAAAAAGATGTACAAAATTTCCCAATGGAGTTATCTGCACACTCTCACCTCAAGCACTGTGAAAATTGACCTATATAAGCTGTTTTGGAGTGCGCCAAGCATCTGGAGCTGTACACACGGTGGCAAGGTCTTTGTGGCAAGCAACCGCTGACGTCAGGCTCATGTCGGCAACTCCAAATTACCCTGTTGCCTGTGTCGCGCGAAACTGGTCGCAGTCCGCTGCTGTGCATACGAAGCTATGCAACAGGCTTGCGGGAAAACGCCTGGAAAAACGTGAGTACGTGCATTCGAATCTCAACGCCGGAAAAAGCGCGCAGGGAAGCGTTTCTCCGCCAAGCAGTGACGAGCCTCACTGCTGCTGTGCTTTGCGTCGATTGTATTTTCCTGAAAAGGCTATGCAGCATCTTTGGTTTGGTAACAATATAATGTAACAATGTAACAATATAATTATTTGCTTATTTCTGAGTTACAAAGTAGATGTGCTTAATGCAGTGAATTTTTTTCATAATTTCATATTTTCTGAAGAAACAAAGTGAAAAAGAAACGTTTTTTTTTAAGAGCATTCAAAATTTCTGGAAATTTTACATCTCTAGATGTGAGGGACGCCGTATAGTGGATGACTCTGGATTAATTTCTGACCACCCGAGAATCTGTAACAAGCACTCAGGTCGCATCCTTACCTCTGTTTAAGTTCGTGCTTTAAGAATTTCATATTCCTTCTTTTCTACCGTAGGTCCCGTGTCTTACAGGTTATTCAAGGACCTGTCGCCTGCGCGGAAAATTGGAATACACCACATGCAAGTAGACGTACCTGTTCGTTTCGAAATAACTGTGCGAACTGTATGCCTTATCTTGCACTATTCTTGCATGATTGAATCAGTTACCTATTATTTCAAGTCCTGTTTTAATCGCCTGTTTACTTGCCCAGGAGAGCGAGTTCTGTCTTTGTGTGCCTCTGCGCAGGATCAAACATGATATGAAAGGCAAAAATGTTACCACTCTCTTCGCAGATGAGTAAAACAACTAAGCCGCCTCTTCCGCTACAGTGGCATTGATGCGATCTGCGGCGAGTGCTAAACCGAGTGCGATAACTCCGTTTACCTCTATTTCTCTCGTTATTCTTATATCTGCTGTCGGTAACCACCAAAGCGTTACGCCCAGCGAACGCGTTCCCTCACCGCGCGTCTAATCCTGGCCCCGCGCGGCGTCGTCAAGTCATATATATTCCAGAGATATTTGCATACGCTTAAACGGAAAAAGAATGCGCGCTTGATCTCGGAGAAAGTGTAACGCGAGCGGACGTTGGATTTGAGAAAAGAAAAGTCATGAAAGATAAAGGTAGCCGGGAAAGGGAGAATGAAAAAGCACAACGACCATGAATACGGGAGAGTAACGGGGGGGCCCAGTGTTTCGCCACTCCAAAAATACGCGCGCGCGTGCGACCAGCGGTGTCACTCGGGCGCGTCCATTGATTTCCGATGGGCCCGAAAGAGGGCGGAGCGCCCTCTGCCGCGGGGCTCAGTGCGTCCCTGCCGCCCCATCTCGTTCTCACATGGAAAGACAGCTTGAGCATGGCGGTATTTGCAAGCGGTCAGAGCGGGGTACGCTAGTATATAGCCACCAGCACAGCACTGAATGAAAGAAGCCGACAGCGACTGTTGCCAGCACACGTATTCAAGAGTTGCACTGCTTTTTCGGGACACGGAAAATTGAGGTATCTTTTCTAAGAGCAAAAAAAAAAAAAAAGAAACGGAAGAAGTGAAACCGTACGTGCCTTCTCCATAAGCTTGTGCTTGTGCTTTTACCTATGATGTCTCTTTGTTACGGCGTCCGGAGATCCGCGCCCTCAGATCGAGTGCAAGTTCTAGGTCTGAAAGAGCTTTGGGGAGCACCCTGCGTCTCGATGCTGCCGAAACGGGGCACTGGCAGTCGTCTCCCTAAAGGCCACGTGCCTGTCGAGCTCAGGGAGGTTATATACTTTTGTTCCACCTCAATTCCTTTCATACCCTCTCCGCTGACGACGATGGAAGAGATTACGAAGAAAAAGAAATGAAGGTAACTTTGCCTAGGCGGGCGCCTGCACCGTGCCGTGAGGGAACGGAGGAAGTAAGGAATGCAACGGGGGTTGACCGAAAGAGGTGCCAGTGCGTACCACGCATGACATAGGTCGTGCGGGGTTGGGTACAACCAGTGTCAGTGGAAGTTTTTCAATGACTCGAGCTTTGTAAGTATTAGTAGTAGTTACTTACACTTGGATAACGTCAGAAAGCGCATTTATATCATTAAACGCTGGCGCATTTCAATGGAGGCAAAGTGCAGAGACTCACATGTATCGATGCATTAAAAATTCACACACTATCCCGTTAACGTCACCAGATGTAAGCATGAAATGCTCTGCAGGAAAGGCACAACGTATTCTAGGACGGCTCATAGATATTGATATGGATATACACATATACTGATATATATTGACATATATTAATACAGACATAGATATTGATATAGAATATGATATATATTAAACCCCATGAACCGAACCGAACCAGAATATGATATATATTGATATAGATAACGATATAGATATAGATATAGACCAGCGCTCGCCATGTGCCGAACCGAAGAAGGGATAGTGCCAGTACGTGCTACTCAGAGCGCTAAGACTTCCGCTGGCCGCCGCCGCCTCCGCTCCGTCGACCACCACGTAAAAATTGAACAAAATAGAGCTGATGGATGGCGCCACGGGACCTGCGTCGCCGGCGCGCCATTACGTAATGGCGGCCACTCACGCGGCGCATGAGCGGCGCTGTCGTCTTGCTCATCGATGGGCACAAAGACTGCGCGTGCGCCCCTTGGGCTACACACCGGCGAAAGGGCCTTCGCGCCGCGCGCTACCTCCGCCCACCACGGGACTTCGAAGACGAAGTTGTTGACGCATGCGCCGCGCCGATGGAGCACGTATATGCAACTGGGAGAGAAGGAAAGTTTCGCGAATGTTCGGCCTCATGTTCTCCTTTATGTCTGCGCGGCGCACCCACAACGGAATCTGGAAGAATTTGATGTTTCATACATAAATCAATAACAAGTAATTAAATACATTAGTCAATCAAGTTATAAGTCGCATTTCACTCGCAAGCACCGAGCGTATGTTTGGATAGTAATTCGGTTATTGGGGTTTAACGTTCCATTGCGACACAGGCTATGAGGAACGCCGTAGAGGAAGGCTCTCGATAATTTCGACCACCTGGGCTCTTTAACGTCCACTGGCATCGCACAGTACAGCGGCCTGTAGAATTTCGCTTCCATCGAAATGTGACCGCCGCAGTCGGGATCGAACCCGCGTCTCTCGGGTCAGCAGCCGAGCGCCGTAACCACTGAGCCACCGTGGTGGCGGGTAGATCGTATAGAAAATCCTGGCGATGGCAAGAAGAATAGCGTAGGTGACGTCATCAAGCGGCCGTGGGACGCACAAAGGAAGCCGAGAATCGCCATTTCAGACAATCACAAACATGCCATGCGCAGAAAGCTTGAAAACTGATGCGTGCTACTCCTGAAATAGCGTGGCGTGTTGCACGTGGAAAGGGTATCTCTTTTTGCAGCAGTTTCCTTTCCGTTGCGCTTACATTAACGGTGCTCCCAAAGCGACCCACATTCTCTTGTAGGCTATCATCTGCGCCTGTCAGTACACGGACGCTCTTTTTCTGTTCACCTAAGTGTCGACCTTTATTAGATGAGGCGGGCTTCCACTGAAGCTTATGCATTGCAGCAGTAGCTGTGCAAGAGACTTTAGTAAAACGTAAAACGTTCTTGCGGGTTAATCTTGAGGAAAGTTAAGACTGCGCGAATAGGACGGTGACAAGAGGTGCCCGTGGTGCGCAGTCTGAACTTTCCTCGAGCAATGGACGAGGGCCCCTTTTGCGGCGTTCGGTGCCCGCGTATGTGCAATGTGCACGGGATAGGTACAGGTTCAGAAAGGGGGTAAATTGATCTTTTGCACAGGTGTGCACCTGTGTACCTGAGTGGACGGATGGAGAAAAATGGTCAGATATGGGAGACCGGACAGCGGGAGACAGGACGTGGGAATGTCAGAATACAGCCTCGCAACGGATTTCGTGCATTAAAGCCTACTTTTGTCTGTTAATCGGAGACACGCGTGCAAGTAACTGCGTTACAAGTGAACTGGGTTACACGAGGAATGCGTAGTAGTTTTTATATCCATAAATGTAACGTATTTATTGAACGACGAAACTGGACTCCGCATGTAAATCAAAATTTGAAGAGTCCTCTTATCGGGACAAGCATCACTGTTCGATGTTGTTCATTTGGAGAAACAGCTGGGATTACGACGACGCGGGGTACAGTCAGTAATGGGTATGGGGCAAAGCAGCACAGCGCTCGTTCTTCTAAGGCGGCTTGTAGGAAGACTGGCATGATAGGTAATAGCGCAAGAAAAGACAAAAAGGCAAGGCACTACAAGGACGAGTGCTCGTCCTTGTGGTGCTTTGCCTTTCGTCTTTTTTGAGCTATTACCAACCACGCACTTCGACCAACTCGCCCAACTTTCTGCTCTAATCATTGTATACAATCATTGTATACATTGTATACAATGATTAGAGAAAGACTGCACGCAAAGGTGACGGAAATGCACTGCCGCTATTGGGAACTGTGTAGAAAAGCGACGCATTCCTCAAAGAAAGGAAATTCCCCCGAATATAACGCATTTAATTTCTAACGCGTAATAAAAAATTTAGTGAGGCGAAGTGCCGTATATCGTGCAGTAGCACTAGTTACGGTGGGCACTTAGGGTCCTTACAGGCTGTGAATGCGAAAGCATGCTTTGACCTAAAGGCCTTTACACTGAATGTATTTACCATAAAGACCTTTGAGCTAAAGGCATTTGACCTAAAGGCCTTTACCCGGAATGCATTTACTGAAGGCCTTAGCTTTGAAGACTTAAAGTCGAAAGCCTTCAACGAGGCCTGCCCACAACCCTAGTGGGCAGGTGGCCGCCTGCCACAAAGCAGGCTTCAGAGATGTACGCATGCCCGAAATCGAAAAATGTGCTACCGCACTGGAAAAAAAAAATCGGGGAAGCATAAATCACCTTAATAGTGCCATGAAATCACATTTTATTTCACATTTGTCGAAGCATTTCTTGTAACTTCAGTGTCTGAGTTTATTTTCAATTGTGGTTCCAACAACCGCCATATTCTGACTGCTAGCTGCAGTACCAGGTATCCGCCGTGCTGTGAAGTGCAGACATTTGCATATATAACATTTTTAGAGTGAAACCGCTACTTCACACGGTCAAACCAAAACAAGAAGTTTGGGTGAAGCTTGACCTTGAGTGTGACCCTGGCTGGCCTGCAGAAATAAAATATATATCCCCGCTATTTGGTTTCCAACCGGTGGCGGCGTGAGCAGATCAGCTTCGCTGGTAAGTGCACGAGGGCACTATGCTATCGCCGCTTTTTTTTTTCTTTATTGAACTATGCTCCGCAGCCGATCACGCTTCGTGTAAACTGCGATACACCGTGCCGCTGTTAATTGCACATCGTCGTATTCTGTGGCGCGAAAGGTCAGATCAGCTTAACCTCGATCAGAGCTTAACCTGAGTCAAATATCGTAGCCATACGTGCCGACGACCCAGCAAAGGAAAACCATGAGCCAACCAGGCTAAGCACACGCTTTAAATGTGTACTTGGTTTAACTGCGTTAAAACCCTACCATTTTTATGCGTAGCATATTGCAATCACTCAGTTCAGCCCTTGGGCGCGGCCGGGCAGCCACCAAACCACGTGACGTGACGTCACGACAGCCGGAGGAAAAACCGTACGTAAAGATGATGGCGACTCTTGGTGAGAATTGCAAACACAGTAAACAAGAAAAAAAAGGGAAAAAAAAAGAAAAAAAAAAGAACGGCTGAGCACGGTGGCGGTTGCCACCGCCCCGTTTCAAAGGGGGCGCTCCTATCCATCCATCCATCCATCCATCCATCCATCCGTCCGTCCGTCCGTCCGTCCGTCCGTCCATACGTCACGGAGGAAAAGCTGCTGAGAAAATCGAGTGCCGCCAAGCAATACCTCGCGCAAAAAGACCGCGCAATATGCAACGCATTCTTGGCTTAACCAAGCTAAGCCTGGCCATCTTTTTTTTTTCTCATTTTTGATTTAGATTATTTATGTAGGTTGCTGTCAGAAACTAGGCTGCTCACAACACAATGGGCGCGTTGTGATGACGTCGCAAAGCTCACGTGACCCCTCTAGACCAATCAGGGTGGCCCATCAGGCAGCTTGGGATGAGGTCACACAGTCATGTCACCTCTCACGGCCAATCAGTGCATTTCGACTCAGGCAGCTGAATTTTGGTGTGACAACAACTCTAATGCTGCCGCAATAAAGCACAGCTCGGGAGACGGCACTTAGTGAACACTCCTTGAATAAAACACTGCCGCTGTTTAAAATTACGTACAAAAGTGATAAATTCCTCAGAAAAGAGGGATTTATTCGAATCTAACACATTTAAATTTCAACGCCAAATAGAAAGCACACCTAGGGACAGTACTTAGTGAACACGGCTTGTATAGAACACCGTTAGAGACCGGCTCCCTCAATACATACGGCTCCCTGGTTGCGCAGACCACAGCGTTTCGAGCTACATCGTTGAAAGGGCGGCCAAGTTGCAAGCTTGAGCTCAATCCCGGCTCGATATATTGAGGGAGGAGATGGAGAACAAAAATCGGGATGGCATATGCTCGTTCCTTTGAAATTACCTCCCCATTCCCACCATAGCGGCTGCAACGAGCCCCAAAGCGTGCGCGTACGTGAGAGCCGTCACATAAAGAGGCTGCATAGGTCTTCAAAAAGCGTACAACGCGGAAAACGAGCACGCACCCGCGTTTGCGCACCTACACGACGAGACGAACAACGTGCCACGCATGCGCCGCAGTCTAAACCGCACTCGCAGTGCCTCGCGGGATGCCGGAAAGAGAGCGCCATTTAACCGCAGTTTCGCGAACCACCGCCGAGGCGCCGCCGCAGAACCAATTGCTAACAGGCGCGCCTCTGTCTTTGCTCTCTCGGTCCCCAACCTAGTTTGTCCTTTCTCTTTATTTTCTTCATCGTACAACTGTTCGAGCTTCCGCTCGCCAGCCTGGAAAGGCTTCTCCTTGTGCACGTTTGCAATGTACGCAAGCATACGTGCAGGCATTTATGGCTGTGTCGCACCTTGTTCCAGACCCGAACAATGCGCCCAGAGCCGAGCAGCCTTTTTCCAGTTTCTTTGCCTTTTGATTGCGCACCATTCCGTATGCTTCGTGCTCCTTTCTCGCCTGAAGTCCTTCCCAGCTGTCCCTTCCATGCGCCGATAGAAAGAGGAGGGAGGAGAGAAGGAAGGAAACGGCCGTCGCCTTGGCGAGCTTATTCTGCGCGCTTGCTCTTCGAGCGGCCGATTATTGTTCCGAAAGAACAGGATGAGAAGTCTGAGGGTAAGGGGAGAAACCATTCTGCTTCCTCCCTTCTACTTGTACTTTTATTTATTCCCTGCGCGCCGTTCCATCAAACGGCCGTCCCAGCACTTCCACGATTGCTGTCGGCTTTAGAGCGTGCACGCACGCCGCCTATCGATTTCTGCCGGGAAGGCTAACGAACGGAGTGCTGTAAAGACACTCGGCCCAACGACGTTTTTGTCGCCCCATCTCGTTGTATGTGCTGAGCCCCGCGTTTGTGTTATGCAGCGCCGCTAAGCACAGGGCGCACCACTATGGTGTGCTTCTGTTCCCAGAATTTGCTATTTTAACCCTTGTGGCTTCCTTTCGTGATCGTCGTTGCTGCTGCTTCTGTCTCGCTTTGAGCACGTGCGCGTCGTTAACTTTAGTTCTAGAAATTAAAACTTGGTTAATCGAGCTGCTGAACTGGGCTAGGTGAAGCGCCCATCTCAAGAGGTAACACGAAAACGACAGGACGGAACGCTAATTATTTGTTGCCGCAAAGCATTCTCCTCATAAGTCTACAGAGAAATACACCAGTGATATGCGCAGACGGAAGTGGAACTTGTTGCCATAAGAACCTGTACGGCAGTGTCGCCATTGCTTTGCGATGATGGCCACCACATATAGACTAACGCCAATGTGGAAACAGCTGGTCTCCTGATTTTTTTTATTCGACTGTCAAAGATACAAAATAAAAAAGAATTAAAAGTATTTTTCCTTCACCGAGACAGCAGACGGTACGACTCAGCACGCGATGCACACAATTCACGGATGAAAGCAGAAAATAATTGTAGGAAGCGAACTGTGGGAAACAAAAACAGAAAAAAAATCTTGGCACTCATCAAAGGACTAAGAGATGAGCAGTGAGGAAGAGAGAGAACAAAACCCCAACAAAACCGCATTGCAAAAGTTCGCTTGAAACACCCCTCTCATTCTTGTACATGCATGCACGCCTAGCGCTAAGCGGCCGCACCCAAACTAACAACAGCTCAGCGCAGGAGCGGAGCCGTGATTGAAAGCCCTGCCCGGGATCCATGCGAAGGAGCAAAGGAAAACCCACAGGGAAGCCCGTTACCGCAGGGAAAGCGCTTCGCTCGCACAGCGGCAAGCGCGCGATCGAGGCGCAAACAAAAATTCACCCAGCGTCCTGTGTACTTGTCTATTACAAGTACGTGCAGCGAACAAGAGGAAGCACCTCCTTCCCGCAGCCAAAGGCGGTGAGCGCAGGAAATGTTCAGGGAGAGGAAGGGACAAATAGGGAGAGGAGGAAAAAGCAAGTCGGGGGCGTTAAGGCGCGCTGAGTAGAGTGGTTGGTGGTCGCCGTTGTGACGAATGATGATCTCGCCTCAATAGGTCCTCTGCCAAGGAGCTGGAGCCGCACAAGCACGGCCGCTCGTTAATAGGGGAGGCCAACGGCGGGGAGGGGAGGTTGGCAGAACGTGCCTTTTTTTCCTTCTGCGGAGCCGATGCGACGAATGAAGCGGCGTTGTTCCGCGGATGGGCCAAGAAGGCCGAACGGCTACAGCCGGAGCAGCAACAACGACGGGCTTGCCTCCATTTGTTCCGACGCACGCTCGGGTGACGTGGCAAAGAGGCCGTGCCATCCGTCAGCTGCGACGACCCTCTCTGTCTGTTTATTACACGGTCCAGTGCGCGAGCCGACCGCCGGAGAGAGCCCGGCGTTCTCCGATACCGAGGCGGAGAAGGTCCGCTCGCTTTAGATACATTGTGGCTCACTCTTGCTCGGCACACGTTCTCCGTCTCTCGCTCTTTTCTCCCTCTCTTTCTTGCTCGCCCCACATTACAGGAAGCCGCCGAGCGTGTTGGGATACATTGTCGCTGCCGGTTGTTCGACACGGGAGGAAGCTGTTTCCTTTTTTTTTATCTTTGTTGGTGTCATTACTCCCATGTGGCGTTTTTTTGTTTGGTGTAAACAAAAGACCTAGTCGTTCAGATATAGAGGAATATATCTTTGCGGCCGCTTTGAAAGTGAACACTTTATCGTATAGGATGTGCCACGATCTGGAAACGGCTTTGGAGCAGGTAGGATTAATTATGCCTTGATTTAATGAATCTCGTCGGAGCATATGTCAACAAATGTATCGCGCATATATACACGATTACTTGCGCTGACTGCGCTTAAAGATTAAATGTTTTAGTGCCAAATTTTTTTGGTATTTGTACTTTTTGTTCCAAGGGTCGTTAGCTTTTTAACATCCATTTCCTCTTCACCGTTTTTAACCCTATAAAGCCCACACAATGAAAGTTTAACTTTTTAACTGTTACCGTTAGTCTCCTTATTTATTGAGAGCCGTGCAGTTTACCGTAAATATCCATTTTTAGAATTTTGAAAACGCAATTACCCTCGGCTCTTCTGCCCAGCAAATTGTGGCTATTTCGACGAGTTGCGTGCACTGGAGGGGCTGCTTTGCCTGCAAGCTTTTCGAAAGCGGATGTATTTTGGCGAGATGTAGGCTAAATTTGTTGGGGCACGGTGCCGAGGGTAACTGCCTTTTCGAAATGATAACAAGTGATATGGATATTACTTACTGTGGGCTACACGCCCCCCGCGGTACAATAGTGAAGCGGGAGAGGTTGTCTTTTACAACCTCACGCTATATTCTGTGGGCTACACGCCTCTTGATATATAGGAGACACGATAATATTTAGAAAGTTATCTATTCAATATTAGTTAACCAGCCTACTAGTTAGCACGTCTTAGCTGAATTCGGATGTGCTACACCGCTGAAAATACTACGCCAGAAAAAAAAAAAAAACTCTTCTAACTCAAAAAACCTCTTTTCAAAAGTTAGGTGAAACACTTGAGGATGCTGAGCCATCATGTCTGTTTACGCACCAAGGCACGGCGGGCTGTCAGAGCACCAAGAATGGCGAAGGGCAGAACAGCGCGGCACATGATAGGCTGTGTGTTTGACAAAGCTGATAGACAGTGCTTTATACACACACCATTCTTGGCGCCTCTGCGCTCCCAATTGTTTTTAGACGCTACACTGGCCTTGTAGTACCCTGGTTGACTTTGTCAAACATCCCTCTCCCCTCTTCTCTCGGAAAGAAGATGAAGCAAAAGTATTCCTGAGATGACGGACCGTGCTTAAACCCCCTTTGATTGCTGTTTATTTTCCCACTGGCTAAGAGACCACCGAAGGTTAAACACGGATCGCCCATAGCATCATGCCGTGTAGCGTTATGAACCGTGCTGTGGTATTCGAATAAATTACAACGCTCCTGTTGGTTGCGAGAACTGTTCGTAATGGGAAAATCTTGGTTAACTGTTCCCCTCAACTCTGCAATACGAGTATGTTCCTTGAACTGAACAATTGCTGCTAATTTTTCATTTGTTGCTTGGAAAGATGTGCACTTGAACTGACAGATTTCACAGATAGGCCCGGGCAAGATGGTGATTATAGTAGACCTGTGTCGCCTAAAGGTGCCGCCGCCCGGGGGGTTTGGTACGGAGAACTAGCGTACGGAGAAGAGAGGGAAAAGGAGATGACGAGGGAAGAAGGATGCGAAGGCAGCGCCGTTTTTGTGCTCCATCTGTTCAGGCCCTCGGCAAAAGCATCTGCAATATACACTGACATTTTCAAAAGCTGTCTCATAGTCCATCGACTACCTCTTGAGCGTGAGACCCCGATTAATATAGGAGTGTTGGAATTCAGACCATCATTGTGCAATGAGATGACAGGAAATAACTGCGGAGATCAGGAGGTCGCCAAATGAATAAACTATAGAGGCTGTGGCTAACAGTCTCTGGCAGTCGCTGAGTGACACCAAAGATGGCGCAAAATTATGGTTATCTAAGAAAAAAAAAACGGAAGGAAAGATGGCACTCCTTCGCTGCAGAGACCGCTGATATGCCGAATTTCTTGCCACGGACTCTTTTTGTAGATTACGGCACCTCTTTCTTCTTTCATTCCCCCATTTAAACCTTGCCTCACGGAGTGGTTCGGGTGTCCACCGAGATATGTGAGACAGTACGTTACTGCGTCATTTCCTTTCCTGAAAAACCAATTTCACTTCCGTTTTGTACTGAAGTGGGGTAGCGTGTTCTTGAGCTATTAAAAATAGTTCACTTTACGGAACATCTGTTTCCCTGGTGTACTTTTGTATCGTTTACCGCCGTGGAATTTAAATTTCCTGTGCGCCGTTTACTATGCTCTTGCTTGATAGCTCACACTGTAGGACAATCAAATTAACAGGTCCAGATGCACTGAAAGAGTACACTGAGAGTTTCACAATGGCGAAAAAGGAAACGGCCATTCGTCGCTTGATTATTTTGCGCAGTTATAAGAAGCAGTAAGCGATCGGCGTTGTTGTCCTGCTTTCCTGATCTTCCACTTCAATTTTTCAGGCGAACGGCGCACTTAGCTTCGAGCAGGAATGGAAGCCGCGTCCACATACGCGCCGCCCAGCTGGTTGACCTGGCCGCCCGATCGAGGTCGCGCTGTGCTCCGAAAGCGAGAGGACGGAGCAGCCGCCGGCCCCGGCGTAAACCGCGACGCCAGCAGACGCCGAGGGGCGGAGAAAGGGGGTCAGATGTTAAATTATTCAATTACCGCCGAACGGGGAAAACGGAAGAAAGGGTGGCGCAGGGGACCTCGTTAAGATCGGAGTAAATGGAGCCTGAAGGGTTGAGGTGCGTCTGCCGAGATAACCGCGAGCGCGGGAAGGACGCACACATGGTGAGAGCAGCAAGTATGCGGACAATGAAGGCCCAGCAAATCGCGCGTAGGATAGTCAGACGATAAAGCGCTCTTGCAATCCTGCTGCCACAGTCTGCGTGTCTAAAAGTTAAGCCGGCGTCAGCCGCCGTCTTTAGCCAAGTTTTCTGTATTTGAGTCTCGCACTATCCGTAATAAGCGTTCTGTCATTGGTCAATGCGTAAAAAAGCGAAAAAAAAGAAACTTTGCACCCCTGGTCCAGGAAGGGACATGGAGATGATGCATATGCGACACATCAGAACACGACAGAGTCGAATTCCGGTTCTGAGTCTCAGCCGCTTGCTTCTAATTGCAGGGATTCTGGGAAGGCTTAGCAATGATGAAATCACAGACTACGAGAGCAGTGTCGCAATCGACTGTGCAGCACAAGCTTGCAGACAAAGGCAGTTCGATCACAGCCTCACTTACCATACAATGCAATCTTATTCATCGTGCAACGCAGGACCACTGTAAACCTAGCCAATTATAAAGCAAGCACACAAAAATGGTGTTTCTAAAACAATATATAGCGGCAACGAACTGATGACAAATGTGGACGCCGTTAGACTTCGCGAAACAGTCTTTGTGCTCAGAGGATGATGCGCAAGAACGCAAGGAGCACTTTGTGCTTATATATCTATATATGAAGTTTATTTTTGGTTTATTTATGATGCGGGACGACGTATAACGTCCCCTCGTGTGCAGCCATCACACATTCAGTGGGGAAAACACAACTGGAATTATTATTTTCACCCACTTCTGAGAGTCGACCACCATTGAATGGGATAGAGAATGCAACGCTGTCCAACGGCGACGTTCACGGCCGCACTGCATACGAGCCAACACATTTCTCTAGAACGTCAAACTATTTCCCGACTTGTATACGCCTCAGTGCAACAGCGTGCACAAAGCCATATTTAAGGTGACGTGTTTCACAACGTCAACAACAGCACAACCAGCGTGGCGGCCCAGTCACGGCGCGTTCTGATGCCCAACACTTAGTCGGGGGTTCGATCCCGCCACGGCTGCCCATCGTCGACGAGTAAAAGTGTAAAATGCACAGGTACCGAGATTTCAGCGGCGCACATTAAAGAATGTCAGGTTGTCACGGGACAGGGTGGGTAAATAAAATAAAGTATAAGAGAAGGACGACGAAGTCGGAGGAAAGAAGGGGTAAAGGCATTTCTGCAAAGATTCAGAAGATAAAAACCAAGTGGAAAATAGGGCAGACGGAGAGAGAAAGAGTGCTACGTTTGAGCAATCCCTACTTAAACCTTTCAAACTTATAACATCCTTCCGACGCTAAGCTGTGGGTCTTCCATTGAAATTGACTTCGACGACATTTTCCCGCAAAATGCAATACTTTGACCGGCCCGCATTCGAAATGCTTTATTAGTATATCATTTAAGGACCCTTCCTACCAACAGCCGCCGCGGTGGCTCAGTGGCTATGGTGCTCGGCTGCTGACCCGGAAGACGCGGGTTCGATCCCGGCCGTGGCGGTCGAATTTCTTTGGAGGAGAAATTCGAGGCCCGTGTACTGTGCGATGTCAGTGCACGTTAAAGAACCCCAGGTGGTCGAAATTTCCGGAGCCCTTCACTACGGCGTCTCTCATAGCCTTAGTCGCTTTGGGACGTTAAACCCCATAAACCAACCAACCAACCAACCTTCCTATCAACAGTATGACAGCAACCGACGCGAAAAGGCAGGTGTGGTGGGAACACTCTGTCTACGTATAGATTGGTCATTTTCTCTGCGTCTTCAGGATTACACCCTAATTTTCAAGCACAATTTTTGATAGTTGTTCTTGATCTACGCATTCTAGACCCCTCTCTTTCCACAGTGGCAGTCATTACCAATTCTTTATCTTTGAGTTCGGCCCTCGCTTGGCCTGTTGACTCTCATTTTAAGCACATTCTTATCCCAGTTTCCTTCACATTCAAGCCGTGTACATTCAATACGGGCTCTATATCAGTGCGAGAGCAAATGACGTTGCTTATAACCTCTAAAAGTCGTCCGTAAGCGACCCGTGTTGCCTATCTTCCCGGCTGCAGCGTATATCACAGCAGTTATGTTTAGGCGACGCACTTATGTTATTAAGCGCGTAAAATGGGTCTCTAGTAAAGTCACCCTCTAAGCACTGGGTGTAACTACTCCAGAATTGCATTGCCATCAGCTGCCCGCAAAAGGTCACGTATTCCACCGAGGTTATTTGTTCCTTCGTAAACTAGGTCGTCCTGTTCTTTTATTTTCCTGGCTTTCCAAGCTCACCAAGATAGAACGGGCAGCCTATTCTTCTGTCTATGCGGCCATGTATGCAGTGCGCACATTATACGTGGCAGTGCACACGTGTACACTCGCAAATGTATGCGCTATCATTATAGCCACCCAAGCGAGCTCCACAGCGTGGGCACGAAAGTGGTGCCCAAAAAATCTGGCATGTGCAGAATGCATTTTTTGCAGTCGCAAACAGAGAAAGGGACGTGCACCATTACCAACTGCTATTTTTGTCTGGTCGTCCGTTCCTTCTCCGAAGAAATAAGCAATTCATTCAATTCACACTCTCTCTCTCTCTCACACACACGCGCACGCACAATGCAGGCAAGTACGGAGAAACCGCAATGACGCTGTCAAGCCACCCTGTGAAGTGACAGCCGATATGCGTAGTTAATCAAATGCGAAGTACATACGTGCGCTTGCACTGCTTGAGCGAGCGCGAGCGAAACACGTACGCTTCGTCTGTAGTCCCCAGTGGGAATCCAACCCCACGTGAGTAACGTGAGCTGACTCGCGCAGCCCGGCCGCAGCTGTGATGCAGCCGTTCTTTCATTGGCTACAGCTGTGTGACTGCGCTGCCTCCTCATTGGCTAAGCCGCGTGACGCGCGCGTCACCACCTGCCATCTCTAGCGCTTTAAGGTTGCGGCTTTGGACAGACCCCGGATAAATCTGTTACTGCGGGCAGCACCGCTAGCACACTAAAAAATCGAGAGAACAGAGGTGGACAGACGCTCGTCATCGCGCACTCTGCTCAGTCAACTCGGCAGGCACTACGCAGCGATGTCGGTAACACTGACAATAGCTGCAACCAACCAGCCTCACTTCCAGGCGAAAAAACAAACGCCGGTATAGACAGCAAGAAGTGAGAAAATGCAAATCATAACCTTAGAGCGATGACCTTCGCATGTGCTGAGAAGCGCTCACCGTTTTAAAACACTAAAACACTCGTTCTTTCCCTAGCACTTCACTGTTTCGCCCTTCTACTTGCCTTCCAATGTTCGGTAAAGTATACACTATATATATTATTATATTTCAAGGTGTGTAACGTCACGTGAGCGGAAACTATCCTCGGCAGTGAAAGCCTTTCTATTTGGTCCAACCTGCGTGCAGGTGAAGCATATTAATGCAGCGCGCGTATTTAGGAGTGCGTAACACGCAGCTATGCTTCCGGCTCCATGGCCACGCCCGCATTTAGTGGGCACGATCCCACTAAATATCATTACATTGGCTACTGTATAGATTTGTTTCGTTTCGTTTATTGGGGTTTAACGTCCCAAAGCGACTCAGGCTATGAGGGACGCCGTAGTGAGGGGCTGCGGAAATTCGGCCACCTGGCGTTCTTTAACGTGCACTAACATCGGACAGTACGCGGGCCTCTGGAATTTCGCCTCCATCGAAATTCGGCCGCAGTGGCCGGAATCGAACCCGCGTATTTCGGATCAGCAGCCGAGTGCCATAACCATTGAGCCACCGCGGCGGCTCTGTATAGATCTGTCTAAAACTCTTCGGCTGCTTTAAATATATTATCCATATTGCTAATGACATTGCCCTCTTTGTCTCTTAACGAATATATCTGATTTTTGCCTATGCCTACTTTCCTCCTGACTGTCTTTAGGCTACATCCACTCTTTAGAGCATGCTCGATTATCTTCATATTTCCTTAAGTCGGTTACTTTGCGCTTATTGATTAGCTTTGATAGCTCTGGCAGTTCTATTTTGTCTGTGGGGTTAGAGGCCTTCATACTGCGGTGTTTCTTAATCAGATTTTTCGTCTCTTGAAAGAGCTTGCCGGCATCCTGTGTAATCATCCTACCGCCTACTGCTACTGCGCACTCCGCAATGACAGCTGTGAGATTATCTTTCATTGCTCGAACATTAAGATCGTCGCCCTAGGTTAAGGCCGCATACGGTATAATCAGCAGTCATAAAACCGTGGGGTATACAGTAACTGGTTACAGATGCATAACAGCAGGTGCTACTTGAAATGCCAGCCTAGCTGCAGCCAGATATATATAGTATGTAAAAGTAGCCTATATACATGTAAGCACATAACATGTGTAAGCAAGAAAGAGCAACTAGAAACAATAACAAACAAGCGCAATGATTAAAACATACGAAATGCCCAACCGCTCCAACAGATGTTTTTATTGGGGTTTAACGTCCCGAAGCAACTCAGGCTATGAGGGACGCCGTAGTGGAGGGCTCCGGAAATTTCGACCACCTGGGGTTCTTTAACGTGCACTGACATCGCACAGCACACGGGCCTCTAGAATTTCGCCTTCATCGAAATTCAGCCGCCGCGGCCGGGATCGAACCCGCGTCTTTCGAGTCAGCAGCCGAGCGCCGTAACCACTGAGCCACCACGGCGGGGCGCTCCAACAGATGTGTTCCGTAGGACTAACATTCAGAGTATCGTTTATGTGGCTCTTACTCTCACGTGT
This sequence comes from Amblyomma mixtum, assembly GCF_055824585.1. Lineage (NCBI taxonomy): Eukaryota > Metazoa > Arthropoda > Arachnida > Ixodida > Ixodidae > Amblyomma > Amblyomma mixtum. The sequence goes on along the minus strand of NC_143016.1, from coordinate 36,422,408 downwards.
TAAAAAACTGCTTCCTGAACTGGTTTAACGTGGGCTTAGTATTATATTTGGACCTATCTAGCAATGAGGGGTTGTTATGCTTCTATGTCTGGTTTTTATATTTTGTTCGGAAACGGGGAACAAACCAATTAGCAGTGCCTCTTGTTGAAACAATGCGCTCGTGGCCTAGTAACTCAGTAGCGGTTAAGAAGTCATGGAAGAAACTGTGCGAAAGATAAAGGGAACGCGAAACACGGAATTCAAACTAAGACGACGCGAGGATTATATTATAGGCCGCGAACAAAATACCAGTGTGACAGAACTGTTAACGTATGATCGTTTTTTTAGGATAAAGATTTTGTGCGTTTTGGTGCTTGCAAGTATTTATTATTGAATTCATACAGTGAGACGTTAAATGTGAAGATGTAGAAAAGCACCGAGAAAAACTCGACTGAAGTGTTTCTGGCAGGCGGGGTCTTGCATGGTTCTCTTTACTGCCCAGAAGAAAGAGAAAACCAGGCAAAATAAGAATAATACATAACCGCATGACAGAGAAGCCTCGTGGCGCGATTGCAGCCGTTTCTGCGCGCGCCGAGAGAACCTGTGGCCTTATCTCTGGCGCGCTTCCGCAGACACGGTTTTCGTTTATGTTGGCCTCGACAGAGGAGCTGGCAGCTGTTAGCACGTCTTGGAAAGCGTGCTGGCGCCCATTCGCGCCGCGATAAGTTCTGTACAAAATCAAACGAAAAGAAAACGGCGAACGGGGCCAACACGCCGTGTACAGGGAGCATCGCGTCTGAACTCCTCCGGTTGATTAAGACGGCATAAAGGACTAGTGCGACGCAAATTGTCAATGCATGAAAATATTGCATTTTAAAACGTAAGCCTTACTGCTCCATTCAGCAAAAATGCGTGTGTGTGTGTGCGTGCGGGTGGGGGGCATTAACTCATTAGCTATCGCGTCATATCCTTAAGGCTTAGAGTGGGCCGCGGTATGGCAGCGACTGCCTTCACGAAGTTAGCGCGCAGATCAGAGGGCCGCACCTCTTCTGGCGGCTACGTAGAACCATGCCGAGGTAGAATTTCCAGCTGCGTGGCACCGAGTTACATCATGCGGCAGCGCACGGCGACAGCGATCACAAAGTGAGGGGGCTGTCTTACGCCTTCTCGCACGTAAGCAGTCTTAAGTGTCTCTGCCGACTTCTTTTTTTATATATAGACAGTTTTGTTGAAGCTCCAGGGACGTACCTATAGTATCCGTAAGGGCGGATATAATCCAAGAAACTTGTCTAATAGCTTTTCTCAATGTTAGGAATAGTTTTTAACAATTCACTAAAAACACAAATATAGCGCTCGGTGTCTGCTGTTATACAGTTAACGTCTAAATTGCATGCGATGATTACGCAAAACGAACTAGGTCGTAAGTCGCTTAAAAAGCTTAAGTGGTACTCGTATGTGCATTTGTCACCGAGCTACACCGAACGGCTGCTGACGCACCGACTGCCTAAAAAAATAAAGAATATATGTAGTAAACTGAGCCTAAGGGAAGGTTCGTAAGCGCGTTCAACCCCCGGCACTGTTTTCGCCCTCTCAAATTAGGCCCATTCTCTAAAGCATTGCCCGCCGGTAGCTGGTCAGACTATCTGCCTAATCAGAGCAAGCACTAACGAGCTCTGGACTATTTTTAGTCCGACGCAGACCTGCCGCAAAGCTATGCAAGATTAATATCACTATGACCATTAATGCGTCTCGGTCCTTGACACATCCAAACTTATTTACCTCTTCAAGACTGTGTTTATAATTAACTGAACATCGCCTGACATCTGTTTCACAAGTACTTCGGCACTCAAAAAAGTTCCGACCGTGTCTCTATTTCGCTTTAATCGTGATGCGCTTCTTTCGCGACTAACATGGCGAGGTAGGAGGAGCTACCTTTCACCGTGCTCGCTCCAAGTCAACAGATCGAACAACGAGCCATAATCGATTATGAAGATGAGCGACAATGGCATTCGGAGACGACGCATGTGCCGCCAACTTACCTGTTTCGCCCGTTGTCATTCTTTTTTTTTTCCCGCACACATGCCGACGCTTCGAAATATTCACCGCTTTGTCTTGTTCTCCAGTGCCCTCCGACAATAATATTTCGACCACGTCAGCCAATGTGGAAAGAAGGCTTTATATAGAAATTCTGAGGAGCTCTCCCTTTGCAGTACATTTTCTGAGATCGCGATGTATTGCCTTTTGGGAGGCTCTATATAAAAACATTTAGTTTTAAAGTTACAGCGCTAGGGCGCAGCTGCTTTCGAACGCACTTAGTTTAGTCCGTCGATATCGGAATGAATCCGAAGTTCGGCACTGTGTCCGTTATAACGAGAAATCACGTTACATGACTGGACACCAGAAGCAACTCGCGCACGCACACAGACACACATATACAAAGAAAATGAACATACAGTAGTGGTGAGGGAGAGGCCTATTTTCTTATTCATTTATTATGCCTCGATCTATACTTTGTACATACAAGTGGGCGGAGTCCAGTGCTCGCCAGAGCCCGACTCTAGAGGTGCCAGTAACGTCCACTGCTTAGCTAGACAGTCGGGGGTTTAAGAAGTCGCCGACCTTACTGACCCCCACCCACTTGACAGTTAATCTCTTTTCAATGGGGCACGGTCGTCGGCTCCTTGCGACCCCGACAAGGCCACCATTCCTAACCCCTCCAGACTTCCGACGGACACGGTAGTTACCGGCGAGAGGGGGAAAGGAGCTACTGACGCCGTAGGCTTCTAGTTTAACACTAGTGGACTGGAAAATTGCCTCCGGAAGAGTTTCAGTCGCAATAGGCCCGCGGGAAAAAAACTGTGCTTCAATGTTCCAGTATTTGAAAACTTGGTTCAAGCAAATGCCTACCTGACTGGCGTGTTCATCTCGACGAAAGGTAAGAATTGTGGGATGAGGTATGTTTAGTGTATGTGCAAGAGGCATGCGTAAACAATAAATTGGAAATCGTTTCGGCGTATTTTAAGATGCGGGATGTGGTTGGTTTTCCGTAATGTGGAAGTTGAGAGTAACCTCCTATGATTGTTATAAATGAACCCATTAGCCTTCCTTTGCACCATTTCAGGCAGGTGAATTTCTTTTTTTTTTATGAAAGAATTCCGTAAGACCGAAGCATACTCAAGCTTAAACGTAATAATTGTTATGTATACATGAAGTTAAAGATCACTTGGAGCATTGTATAAGCTTTCTTCTTAAATAGCCTGGCTTAGATAACTGCCGAGGAACTGATCTCTGAAATATCGGCATTCCATGTTAAATCGCTACAGATAACTTCTATGCGTTTATGACGTGTTACCTCCGTATTAATGGAATAATTACGCAGGCTGTAAGAGGAGGGGCTAAAATGTTTTTTTTTTTACTGGATATTCTCGAACTGACAGTTTTGTCTACGTTTAATTGCACATCCCATTTAACGCGCCATTGATGAAAAGTTAAATGAAATTTCGTAAGACGCAATGAACGTTCTGTTCATTTACGCTTTTAAAACTAATGCAGTCATCGGAAAAAGAAAGCATTACAGAGTGGGGGGGTTTTAAATGGGGAGACGTAAATATGTTCTCTTCCGATTAAGCGCGGCTGACACAGTTCAAGACCCTCGGGTCCCCACCCCGTGATCGCGTACGCTACCGAGCGCACGCCAACCACGGCGGGCCTTGCTCTGAGGGAAGAAAGGAACGACACTCTGGCTGACACAAACAAAGCATTTATTGCTACAACAATAATAACGCCAGCTAGCAACAAAGTATGCTAAGGAATCGAGGACGTCCGACTCACCAGCACGCGGTCACGAGCGTATGTTCGCCCACGCTAGGGCAGGGGGAACTCCGAGGCCGGACAGGACGGGTTGGCGGATTGTTGATGCCATCATCTCGCATAATTGTACATGTAATGCGCAATAAGCTTAAACCTATTTGTGTGATTTACGGCCAGCACGCTCTGATAGCTAGTCAAATTGACTATGAAACTTTTTTTTTTATTTTTCGAGTGCGCATAAGTTTGACAAGCCACGCCAGCACACCGTGCGATGAAACTAGCAACATGTGCGAGCTTGCCGTTACTAACTGCGGATAGCAGCCGTTACTAACTCAATGGGTTAGTAACTGTTACTAACCTTCCCGTTACTAACTGCAGTACTAACAGGGTAGTAACATATGTGACAACCAGTTACTACCCTAAAGTTAGCAAGTACTACCACCACTTTCTAAGAGTGCATATGTCTAAAAAGCCCCCTTGTTACTTACTGCTGCTCGGAATCAGGAGAACATCTTACGGGCCGCTACTTGCTCGGAGCACTCTAAGGGCATGTTGCGCAAGAGTGCTTCAGGCCGCCTTTCAGAAGCGCCACACTAGGCATTGCCGACGAATTTGTAGTTCTCTTTTTACACCCTGACGGAATAGACATCGCCGAGAGAGAGAGAAAAAAAAGTCGTACGCATTTTGATCCTGTGTAATCGCCATCTTCTACCTCGTGGTTGGGGAGGATCAGCTAGTCAGCGCCATAAACGATAGGAGGCGCTAGCAGTGTTCGGCAAATATTCGCAGCGCAGCCCCTAGAAGGCCTCGGCTGAAGGGAAGAAGGGTGGAAGGCTGGTCAGTCGCGCTTTCACGAGCAGTCGGCCGCAAAAGTTTAGGAGTCGAGTGTACCCAGAAGCAAATTTATTGTAGAGCTGCCTCCCGACCAATTCGCCTTGTATATTGATATCTGCGGATGGTGCATACATGTTCCCTCCTCCTTGCAGCAATAATTCAAGGGGGCACTTTGTTGACCTAAAGTGCGGTGAGGCGAAAGCCTTATGCGCAGAGTTGCTGCTTGGGTCACTGATGTGTGGTTAAGATGGTATGCTTCGCCTGTAAGAGTGGAACGCGACAGCGTCTTGCAACGCTGCCAGGGAGTCCACAGAACGCCATCGCCCGTTCGGCTGTACGCCTTGCTCGTCGGTAATTTGGTTTTTGATGAAAGGAAATGTATCTGTCTCGCATATCTCGGAGGACACCTGAACCTCGCCATAAGGGAAGGGAGGAAGATGGGAGTGAACGAAGACACCGTATTCACTAGACGCGCCTTTGCTCATTCGAAACCATCGAGATGGCATGGCGGAGTGGTTAGCGTGCTCGTCTCGCACTCCGGAGACCCTTGTTTGATTCCCCAACTCGACCAATTTTCTACTCGAATTTATTTATTTATTTATTTTACTTGGAGCATCACTATACCATCCCTTTATGGTTGCATGGTTACTAGCGAAAGTACAATTGGCACCGTTCTAAATTCGCGCAGGGTGACGTCATGACCATTTCGACCAATTGAAAAGCGTGACATTTCTGTCGACAGCTCCTGCTTACAACGATGAGGCATTAAAGGCTTCCACCTTAATATCAGGCGACCAGTTTGCGTGGCTGTGCCAAAATATCTTTTTCGCGCATTCCCACTTCGTAAACTTATGCTGACTGCACGCACGCAGTGCTGAAAAAAAAAAAAAAAAGAGCGCCAACCCTTCCTTTCGCCGAAAGTAGAGCACCGAATTCGCTACAAATTTTTTTTTTCATCGCAATAATTGTGTTTGTTCACCAAATGTGCGCCCATCGCGATAATTTGGCTTTCCTCCCTGCTCGGGCTGACCTCGTTAAAGGCAGGTAAGCGCAGGCCTCTGCAGCGCATGTCGGTGCGCTTCCAGTTCAGCGTTCTGACAGTTCAGAATAAGGGTAGCGACCCGCACGATTGGCGGCACGCGGGACAGCCATCGGAACCCCGCACGAGAATAGCTCGCGCCATCATTAGCATTTGCCGTTTCGGCGTCCGGAGAGGGAACTCGTTCGATGCGCCCCGATGCGAGCAGCCGTTTGATCATTCACTCTCGGGGGCGCAGTTGAGTGCGTGCACGTGTTGCTTGGCACCGCCCTTTCTCTGTTATGAGCAAACAGACATTGTGACCGCCCCCTGTCGTGTCGGGAAGAAGAACCGAACACCAGCAGGACCAGCAGTGTATGTTTGCATACGACTGCAGCTGTATGGCATAGCCGCTGAAGAGATGACCTGCTTGAGCGATTAGTCTGTAGGCTATTCTGTGAGGGTGCGGTGCCAGCTTTTCGAAACGTAGAGGCTTGCGAGGCTCCACGGACTAGTAAGGGACATTAAATTAATTGCCACTGCATGCAGCCGTGCACGTTAGCTTTCGTTTTTTTTTTCTTGCCTGTGTTGTGTTGCGATTGACTGAAGCTGTGAAACTATACACAATTCCCAATTGCTGTCAAACATTGCTCTGTAGAATATACTTTTTTTTGCAACGCTATTTCATTCTTATCAGCCGCAGCACCGAATCGCAGATAGCGGCGACAGCGGGGGCTTTGCGTTGTTTGAGGAAGTGAACAATGACCGAAAAAAAAAAAGGTAAAGAATTGCAATAAAATAACCTATCATCTCGGCCGCAGTCTGCTCCATAGTATTGTAACGACACGCCAATCGACTTATTATTTATTATCGCATTAACGGCGCCAACTTATTGTAGCGGTAACATTTTCAGTAATATTATAAATTGATCAACATCACAAAAATAAATAAATTAATTAAAAATCCCCTGTGCCCCTTGGTTTCTGTGGCTGTTGGCTACTCTCATATTTATAACGAGCCCCTCATTCCACTTCCCTTGTTTGCTTAACTGCTTAGCGAGGGCCTCGGTTCTGGCAGTCTTGACGCCATAGGAAGCATAAGGGGGTTCTCACACAGCTTCCACCCTCGCCTTTCGATGACGTTCTACGTCACATCAGCGGTAACTCAGGACGTGCCACGTCCGCCGCTTAAGAACATGGGTGGCGCTAGTGAACACTCCCAAGGTTAGGTTATTTGTAAACATAAATACCCCCGAAACCAGAAGATTTGACAGCCGTCGCCGTAGCTCAGCGGTGGAGCACGTGACGCGTAATTCGGAGGTCGTGAGTTCGGATCCCACCGGCGGCATGTGGTTGTTTTTTCTTCTGTTTTTCTAATCAATTAGCTTTAAGCGGTAACATTTTCAGTAATATTATAAATTGATCAACACCACAAAAATAAATAAATTAATTAAATATCCCCTGTGCCCCTTGGTTTCTGTGGCTGTTGGCTACTCTCATATTTCTGCCTATGACATTTTGCAAATGAGAAGAACGTGTGGGAGGGGGGTAAATATAGAGCACGATATTCCCTGCCGAGTCCGGCACACATAAACCTTGAATACTTCAAACCAAGACGAGCAAAGATCGAATTTTTTTTTTTTTTTTTAGTGTGAACTTCAGATTTGGTGTCAATTAGGGACTCGTTTCTCGCCGATAAGCGTAGCGCATGCATGCAGTTACGTATGCCAGCTCGGAACATGTCTCGAAAGCCCATAAATCTCTTCATTGCTGCCAACCTTCACCGGCGACCTTTAGAACACTAATAAGAGGCGCCTTCCAAAAATGCGTCGAATGAAGGCAGTCTATGCGTTGATTTAAGCAGTCTTCAAGTAACAGCTGCAAAAACACAGGCGGGACACACAGAACAAGAACACGCAACGAGAGCGCTGTTGTGTGTTCTTGTTCTGTGTGTCCCGCCTGTGTTTTTGCAGCTGTTACTTGAAGGTGAATAACCAACAAGCCCAAGCTGCTGTTCTGACGATAAGTCTGTGGAGCCTCTACACTAACTGCATTGAAGCATAATGGCTTTCGCATTCAGCTTTCGACTTAGGATGTCAATAGCACCGCTAAAATTGCTCGCTCGGCGCTTGAATGAAAGGGCGTTGTGTTGTTTAGTGTATACCTGGCCAAATCTTTAACTGGATTGTGTGTTGAACGCTAAATGCACTTTGTAAAAGGCTTCATTCGACTATAGCGCTGGCATATTCGTGCTGTAATCTCGGGCATGAGGTGGCATTTGGCTGTCCCCCTTTTTTTTAAAATATAATTTTTGAGTGGAGTGCTTGCCTGCTTTGGTCAAAATTATTATAAATTCGCCAGCCGAAACCAGCGGCATACGCGGCAATGGTTCTGGTCTATCTCGCTTCCTCCGCCGGGTATACTGCCACTCCTTCCATGGCAGACGAGTCGTTTACCCACAGTTTGGGTGGTTGCGCCACCAGAACTACTGCTGCATATCCCGCTTGTTATGGCTATTCATAGCTGCAGCCGAGGAGGATTTGTAATGACAATGATTTAATTATGAAGGTACTCAGGCATTCTATGAGCAATGAGAGACCGCCAAAGCCACCTCAGGCGCCCAATTACGGTATGAACATGCACGCGGCTTAGCTGAGAGAAGCCTTTTACAAGGTGTATTTAGCGATGAAACTCTCGGTGACTTTAAGTTCCGGTTTGGTTTGATTTATTAGGGTTTAACGTCCCAAAGCGACTCAGGCTATGAGGGACACCGTGGTGAAACGCTCCGGGTAATTTCGACCACCTGGGGTTCTCTTACGTGCACTGATATCGCACACCACACGGGCCTCTTGAAATTCGCCTCCATCGAAATTCGACCACCGCGGCCGGGATCGAACCCGCCTCTTTCGAGTCAGCAGCCGAGCGCCATAACCACTGAGCCACCGCGGCGGGGTACTTAAAGATTTGGCTGGGTGTACCTCCGTCGAAGCATCAAGCGGATTATCCAACACAACACGGTCTAAATTTCAAGTGGATTATACATCGCTAAAATAACAATTGAAAAAGTTGAGGATGAAGTGGATTATCCTTCATCTATACACCATCGAAAGGTTACACTGTCAACAGATTATGCTCTGCACACAACTTCGGACACAGAATGAAATTTGTGTGTCAGGGGCTTTCTACTTAACAATAATAATCTTCCCGCGTTTTTATTTTTATGTACGGTTTGTATTAGTGGTGCAAACCATAATGAAACTCTAAAAAGCTACAACTTGCTATTTTTTTAGTCCTTAGATCCTCTCTTCTATGCTCAAAAAAGGTTAATCGCTGGCCGTTTGAAATTAGGTTCCCTACTCAAAACGGATATTATGCTGCCAAATTTAATTAAATACCCGCATAGTAGACGCACAAAGACCTGCGCAGTGATTGGCTGAAAGATTTTTTTCTTTTTTAAATGGCACCGTGTTTTTATAAGGCTTAAAGTATCGTATACGCAGCGTGCGGTTATCTGGATGGCAATATACACAAACGCGAATACCCCTGTATGGGAGTAAAAAAGGAAATCACTTTTCTATCATTCCCTCTTTTATAAAAGGGTGTGCGCTAGAGGACAGCTTACTCTCTTCTTAATCCTTTCTGTTCAGATCGAGTGTAAGATTATAAACATTCCAGAAATGCTTCCTTAACTTCTTTCAGACACATGTGAATAGTGAAGATTATTTCGTGCTGATAGCTTGATGCACGTCGTACGAAGAAGAATAAAACTTTATTTATAGTTGCCATGATGAGGGAGTGTATATCCAAGGCTATTGTCGCATAGTTTTTAGTCTTTGGTGCAGTTGGTGGCAAGATAACCGCTGGTCCCTAAGGGTAACGGAGTGCATTCCAAGAGGATGCAAGCGTAGCACGGGCAGCAGAAAGTTAGGTGGGTGGATGAGATTAAGAAGTTTGCGGGGATACCATGGCTGCAACTGACAAAGGACAGGGTTAATTGGAGAGACATGGGAGAGGCCTTTTTCCCTGCAGTGAGCGTAGTCAGGCTTATGATGATGATGATGCAGTGGTAATGCTCGTTTTATGCGTTTAACTAAAATTACCACGTATATAGTCGATAGTCAGCCACACCGGTCCCAAGGCCCGCAGAGATTTCCTGTGCCTGATTTCTGCCGTCTACGTTTTTGATTCTGGGAAATTTCATAAAATATGTGAGGAGGAGGAGGGTAGCGCAGAGCAGAACTAGTAATAATTCATCATCATCATCATCATTTATTAACCCTTAAGGGTCCCGTTAGGGACATTACATAAGGGGGGGGGGGGGGGGGGGGGGAGGTGGTACAGGGGTGTTAACAGTCACACATGAATATATAAATAAGAAGGAATATGGAAATACAGAAAAATATAGAAAATATAAAATATAGAATAGAAAAAAAAGTAGAACAAGACGAAAAAAAGACAGAAGTAAATTCAAATAATCGCGTCATGACAGAGTGTAGCAGAAATATAAACAGAAACAAATTACAACTTTGGAAGTAGAACAGGCTGGTCAGTTTGCAGGGCTTGGAAGCTGGCATAGGGTGCAGGAAAAAATTATTTGTCGTTGAGATGGTCGATTAGGAGCTGTCTGAATCTGGAAGGATTAGTCTCAATGACAATGTGGTCGGGGAGGTTATTCCAGCTTTCTATCGCACTGGGAAGGAAAGATTTATTGAAATAATTGGTGGAGCCGTGCAAACGCTGTATGCTTAAGGAGTTAAATAAACGACGCGATGATCGTAGCGGAGCTAGTAGAAGGTTTTCTCGAAGTGCTGGAAAGTTAAAGTACAGTTTATGAAAAAGACAAAGAATTGAAGTTTTCCTGCGAAAGGCTAATGACTTGATGCCGAGAGATGATTTCAACGCTGTGATGCTGAGCTGAGATTTATACTGTGAGGTGATGAAGCTGGATGGCTTCGAGTGAATCTATTAAGTAGGCTTGGTGAGGATTCCATATTGTTGAGGCGTATTCTAGTTTAGTTCGGATGTACGTTTCATATGCTAGTTGTCTGGTGGCTGCGGTGGACATGGAAAGTGATCGCCTGATGAATCCGAGTGATCTGGAGGCACTAGCACATAGTTTCGTGATGTGATTAGCCCAGGTTAGGTTGGTTGTTATCTCGATGCCGAGGTACCGGTATGAATTAGTTTGAGACAGCTCTATGGAGTTCAGGGAGTACGAAAAATGAAGAATCGAACGTTTACGTGAGATGTGCATGAACTTACATTTAGAAACGTTGAGCTGCATTAGCCAGTCAGAACACCACTTCTGAATCCGGCTTAGGTCATCCTGTAATAATTCCTGATCACTGCTATTGTTGATGCGGCGATAAATGACGCAGTCGTCCGCAAAGAGACGGACAGATGATAAAATACCAGATGGCAAATCGTTGATGAAGATTAAAAAGAGTAATGGAGCAAGAACCGATCCTTGGGGAACCCCGGAGATTACTCTAGTAGTTTGAGATGCATGACTGGCGATGACGGTGAATGACGGTTGTATCTGCAGGGAACCATACACTGCATGATGCCTGTGTGTTATGTCTATGGTACTCGTCTGTCCTTGTCAAAGTGATGACCCTTGTTCTGAGATGAGTTGTGCACAACAGGAATTCGCCTAAACTTTTGATCTGTGGCGTGCCGGATGTGACTTCAGTGCAGAAACTTCTTGCGCTATTACGAACAGCACAGTTGGTCCGGTCTCAAGCATTGACAGGACCACCGAAAGTAAACTAACATTTAGGAGGGCCTCGGTTCTGGCAGCCTTTACGCCATAGGAAGCATACGAGGGTTCTCGCGCAGCTTCCACCCTCTCCGTTCGATGACGTTCTACGTCACACCTGCGGTAACTCAGGACGCTCTACGTCCGCCGCTTATGAACGTGGGTGGCGCTGATGAACACTCTCAAGGTTAGGTTACTTGTAAACATAAATACCCCCTAAAACAGAAGATTTGACAGCCGTCGCCGTAGCTCAGAGGTAGAGCACTGGACGCGTAATTCGGAGGTCGTGGGTTCGGATCCCACCGGCGGCATGTGGTTGTTTTTTCTTCTGTTTTTCTAATCAATTAGCTTAAGCGTTAACATATTCAGTAATATTCTAAATTGATCAACACCACAAAATTAATAAATTAATTAAAAAAAACCCCTGTGCCCCTTGGTTTCTGTGGCTGTTGGCTTCTTTCATATTTAGGGGACAAGTTACACAACAGGGGGCAAGCACAGTTCGAGAAGCGCCGCACATTCGGTCAAAATAGGACGTCACTACGCAGTTTCTGACCTGGTCGCCATACGTATAGTATGTGGCTGCCAAGCACTCCCCCCCCCCTCCCCCCCCCCCCACACACACACACACACACAATACACTACTCACATGCGCTGGCACGCTCGCCCGAGCACACTGTTTCTCTCTCCCTCTCTTTCACACACACGCGCGCACTCATGAGTAGCTCGGCGAAATTGCGCTCGAGCTGACCATGTAAACAGGAAATATGCATGGCTGCCGACGACGGAGTCGCCAGCGCCGGAGCCTCTGGGCAGGACGTCTTTAGCGCCCCTCCTCCTAAACTCTCTCCTCATGTGCCTCGCATTGACGCTTGTTCGCCCATTTGCCAGACCGCGTGAGCTCTAGCAGGTGTTTTTCTAGGTCTTCATGCTGCTCACCTAAGCGTCTGCTTCGGGCACGGGTGTTTTGATTGCCGTAGCAGACGCTCAAGTTTCATTGCTTTTTAAATGCGTTAAAAATATCATCTGGCCACGCAAAAAAAAAAAAAAAATATCTTTCAAGACCCCCCAAGTCAAGAGAGCCCTTTCCACAGCACCGTAGCAGGTTACTTACAGTACTGTAGTTAAAAACAAACAAAATAGAGAGTTAATAAAAGACACGGACGAAATACGAAACTAACACCTATGGGGTGCATCATGGATGCTCTATAATTTGTTAAACACGCACTAACCATCACCAAACACCACATTTCCGGCAGGAGGGCTTCCAGTGTTTGGCGGTAAAAAAAAAAAAAAATTAAACCATGCGCCCTCGTTGTCTTGGTTCACTCTTGAGAGCCACACCTTTCGTTCCACCCGGGAAGCATGGTCAGGGGCGTTTCACAGAGCAATTTCCTTCTGTCGTCGTATTAGTATGTCTGTCGTAATCGAAACAGAGTCGTTACTAGCGACCGATAAAACTTGTTTTGTTGTATTTTGTTTTCCCTTGTTCTGGTCTGCTGTCACTGGTCGCTGCTTCCCGGTGATGTACTATCGGGGACAAAAGTGGTATACTCTACGCGGCGGGAGCCGGAGTAACGAAAAACTGCGTTGCAACGCCATCTACGGGCGGCATCTGGGATCGAGACAGCCAATGCGTGACCTTTATTATCAGCAGGCATGTCGCTTGGCTCGTTTCAATGTTTCAATGTTTCGTGCTTTAGCTCGCCAAAATGCAGCAGTTTTTCGTTGCTCCGGCCCCCGCTGCGTGGAGTATACCACTTGTGTCCCCGATAGTACATGGTGTAGGCTGTGGCAGACGGCACAGGAAGGCAGGAAGATGAGGTTATAAAATTTGGGGAGTTACGGTGGCAAGCTAATTGCAGGTGACACCTTTATCCAGCATGCAGTGGACATAACCTGGCTCACGATGACGTCGATGACTATGTCGATTTGACCAGTTACCAATTATAGTATATGATACACTTGCCATAAGCTACAATTCTTAGACGTATATATTTTTTTTGTTCACATACTCTAAAGACCCTTTGCGGACAATTCATAGGGGGGTTGAAAAAATTCCATAAAGTCATTGTAGCACATATCAAAGTGACATTTGAAATCTGCAAAGCATAAACAAACGCGCTCCAATAACAGGGAACATAACTGGGCAAAACAAAGCCTTGATAACACACACACACGTGGACGACAATGCAGGAGACAAAATGCAATTTTAACTACAGTGTATTAAGAATCAGTAAGCATGGAGTGAGCACTTCAGTTTGGTAACAAATGCTTCGTAATTTTTTTCATAAACGATTTCTGCAGGCAGTGTATTCCAATAGTAAATGCCAAGGAACAATGGCGAATGACGCATAAGTTTTGTGTATTTAAAGCAGTGGTCTAATCGGGGGAAAATGCGATATGCTGATTTGATACGAGATTCTGTGAACGGCGAAGGATTGTGATAAAGCCTGTGAAAGTGACATATCAGAGTGACAAGTCTTCGCTTTTCAGGTGAGCTTAAATTTAGAGATGATTTAATGTCGGTGATGCTGGTGTAGCGAGCGTATTTAATTGTGTTAAACCTAGCTGCCTTATTTTGAAGTGATTTCAGTTTCTCGGCAAGATATGCTTGATACGGGTTCCAGATGATACCGGCCTATTGTAGCTGCGATCTGACTAAAGTTGTGTATGCCGAGAGGTTGGTCTCCTGATTTGGAGAGTACAAATGACGCCTAATGAAACCGAAGGTTTTGGATGCTTTAGTGGTTATGTAATCAATGTGTTTGTGCCACGTCAAGTCCAAAGAAATGTGGATATCTAGGTATATGACAGCAGGATATTTTTGGATGGCCACGTTACCGATAGAATAAAAGATGGGCTGAGTGACTCTAGCCGTCGTAAATGTTACAAGATTTGTTTCTGAAACATTTATTTCCATATTCCGTTGTTTGCACCACTTAACGATTTTGTCAAGATCCGATTGCAAAGCATTAGTATCGTGAGGGTCAGTAATCTTTCAGTAAATAACACAGTCGTCGGCAAATAGCTTAATTGTGGAAGTGATGCTGCTGCTTATGTCATTAATGTAAATAATGATGAGGATCGGCCCACGCACCAAACCTTGAGGCACACCTGACTTTACATATCATCTTGTAGAACCACATTGGAAAATCAGACTCCTTGAGAACTTCAGTAGACTGCCACCGCAGGGAAACCGGGACAATCGATACAGATGACGCGAATCGCGGCTCGTCTTTTCTGTGTTCTTTGTCCCAGCTTCGGTGCGCTAATAGACTGCTTGCGCCCTCAAGCAGCATGGTTTTCCGCTATTAATCAATGCTAACTAGGCCACAATCTTACGTTTTAAAGTAATAATATATATATATATATATATATATATATATATATATATATTTTTTTTTACAGAAAGAACTTGCAGCGTATGAAAGTACCTTCATACTTCCACTAGCTGCCCTCAGCCAGACATTGGTGAGCGCTGAAATTACTGAGCACACTATCCGTTAATCTTCACTTTGACGACTCGCTGCTTATCACGGATCCTTCCATCTCCTTTTGGTCATGCCCGCGGCGCCTTTTCGGAATTATTATTGATATTACAGTTACTATCAAGAACTTGATTGTGCTCTGTAATATTCAGGGGCCATTCAGCACGGGTGTACGCTGCTGTTTCGATTACGTTAATTGGCCCCCACGCTGCGGTCAGCATAGCGAGCGTATGTTAACCGACGAAGCGTCGAAATGCGAAACGTGGCGTCGCTCCGGCGCTGGAGAGCGTTTGAAATGGGGCTGCACGAGCGCTCCACTCCAAACTGAGTTGGTTGCGAGCACGCCTACGCTCCGAGGCATCGACAGCTGCGGTGTATACAGGCACCGGGTAAACAGAGTGAGACGAAAACTCTCTTCGGCGGCGACGGCGCGAAGTTTGCGCGTACGCGAAGCTGCATGAACGCGCGCATGCAATTTCTCGCCGCTCATTCACTGCACTCAGTCGGCATGCGTCATCTTGAATGTGGGGGATGGCGAAAACGAATCGAGCCCAGTGGATCGAGCCTCATTACAACAGGCGTGTGAGTGAACATGGAGGTAGGGAGGAGGGGCTTGTAATTTCAACAACCTCGCTCCCCTCCTTGAAAGGAAGGGTTGGGGGGGGGGGGGGGGGGGGGGGTTGTAATTTGTAGCGCGAGCTCGACATCGGAAATCTCTAATGAAAACGAAGGAAGACTTGTGCGCGTAAAATGGGCGCTATGGACAATTGGATGTTTGAGCTGCTCGATAACGGCTGAAACACCGTACCCTCTCAGGAACACCGTGTGCACGTGTTTCTTCCCATAGTTTGTATCGTGACCTTTCCCACCATTTTTTCTTTCGCTGGAAACGAATAATCAGGCTGTCACAACGGGCCCACAAACTTTCCCCTGCGCATTGTTTTTAACGAACGCTGGCTCACGACGAATAAATGAAAAAGTAAATAAGGCTCGGCAGACGCTTGGCAAGAAATTCGATCCTGCACTGACGCGATGATATCGCTGTGTGATGCGCTAATTTAGGAACGGTGCACAAGTGAGCGAAACGCCAGGAGACTAGTTATCAAAGCGCGCATTCTTATCGACGCCAACCAGTATACAGGCGAAAGTTTCACCAAAGCCGCTGCAATCACTCAAAGTTCCCACATTCTAAAGCACTTTTTTGCCTATCTTCGTGTCGCATGAAATGCATTGCATTCGGTAACTACCGTCGCGACCCTGAAGTGAATCTATATGATTCCCGTACACTCTGACCGTCGCATCTTTGTTAAGTTAACATGGTCTCGTGCAAGTATCGCTGCCGCTGAAGAGGCGAGATATGGCTCCAGCCTTGCAGCCGTGAGCAGTTTGATATTGAAAAGCGGCGCCAAAATACGACACAAAGCTGGCCCTTGTCTCCCATAGAAATGCTCTCGCGACATTGCGGTCCAGACGGAGTGTGTTCAGGGGACGTCGTGAAACCCGTGTCCTGTGCGTTTATGGTGCACAAAAAAAAAATCATTTATATATGCGAGAACAGCTGATTGTTTTTGCAGAGAGCGCCTAAGGTTGTTTGGAGTCGTACTGTCAATTTTAGAAAAGCGCGTTGCGCACAAGAGAATGCCAGGAATGTATGATGCTACCCTCTGGAACCACTTTTGCGACAACGAAATCGTAATGTAAGCCTGCATACGTCGTTACCGGAGGCATTCAATCCTGCTATGAGCTAAGTTTCCGTTTGCTTCCTCCTTGACCAAACGCGTAGAGGCCGCGCGGGCCGTTCGTGCACTCACCCTGTCTTTGCGAAGTTTGCCCAGTAGCGCATCATGCGTTCGCTGAGGCTCTTCTCGTCGGATCGGTAGCCGAGCGTCTCGTTGAGCGGCTCGCCGAACAGGAAGGCGATCTCCTCGCCGTGTATCACGCCCATCCACTGGGGCCAGGCGCTCTGCGACGAGCGGTGCGTGAAGTAGTAGGCGTACACCTGCGATCCGGCCAGCGCGTACTGGTGCGCCCACTCCACCACCGAGCACGTGAAGTGGTAGTCGCCCACTATCTTGTCCACGGCGTCCCGGTTCTTGATGGGGTCCTCCGGGTTGAGCCAGTCCGTGTACTGGAACACGATGGCCTGCTGTGCCAGCTCTCCCACCAGCGGGTTGAGCTCGCGCACCGCGCGCACGAAGTCCTCGCGGCCCAGGTAGACCGACTCGTCGCGCCGGAACAGCTCGGTCAGGTAGTAGATGAGGAAGTAGGTGCCCTCGTCGCGGTTCGAGCCCAGCAGCAGGCGCGTCTTCTTGAAGTTGCGCGCCGCCAGCGACTCCTGGGGGCTCTCGTCGAGGAAGGCTCCGTCCACGACCGGCACGAAGGGGAACTCGACCACGCCGAAGTTGCCCGTCTCGCTGTTGACGATTGTCTCCGGGTCCTGCTCGCGCAGGCAGGCCAGCATCGCCTCCAGGTGGCGCTCGTCGTGGGGGCAGTGCAGCGTCTCTGCCAGCCGCAGCGCCGACTGCAGCGCCGTCTGCCGGTCGTGGACGCCCCACGGGGCAATGGCCGTGCCGCTCTGCAGAATGGCCTGCGGGGACGAAAGTCAACGTCTGTTAAGGCGACGCAACTATATGAGCAGTGAAACGTGAACCTGCGATTGTCATGTTTCAGTCGCAGTATCAACGTTCATGCGAATTAAGGGCAACAGGGAAAGCCGATGTTCCGCATTGGTCCTGATAGGCACATTCGACAAGCAGTCTCTCCAAAGGGCAAAAAAAGACAGATTTTTACGTCAGCACACACCTCTCGCCAGACGCTTCATTAACAGATCAACCGGGAAATCATAGAGGCCAAACATACCATGAGATTAGGAGAAGAATGTGTCAGTGACCCTTCCATTGCTTTAACAGATAATGAGGTTAGGTTTCTTGTACAGGGCATGTGTAGGGGGTTGTCAAGACATGGTTTTTTGGTTTTGGATGACTGTGTGGTTCTGGTGCTGCTTAGCCTGGATATATTCTGTGTTTTCCTCAATAAACGTTAGTTGCGAGTCAGCGCTCGTCCTCGTCTTTAGCGCTGTTTATTCATTATGTCACCGTACCAACTAACCCATATGTATCTTCTTTCACCCATGTCAAGCAATCTTGGACATGAATTTGGCTATCGGAACATTGTAAGGTACTGTTATCGGAGTGGTATATAGTACCTGAGAGAAGAGGTCCCTGGAGAGCGGCGAGAGCAGGTGCATGCTGGCGCTGACGGCGCCGGCGCTCTCTCCGAACAGGGTGACGTTCTTGGGGTTCCCGCCGAACGCGGCGATGTTCTCCTGGATCCACTGGAGCGCCATGAGCTGGTCGAAGAGGCCCGCGTTGCCCGGCACCTCCGGGTGGTCCAGGCACAGGAAGCCCAGCGACGCGACGCGGTAGTTCATGGACACGAGCAGCACGCGCTCCTGGGACACCAGGGCGCGGCCGTCGTACACGTCCAGCGTCGAGGTGCCGCTGTAGAAGCCGCCGCCGTAGATCCACACCATCACAGCGGCCGGGTGGCTGGCGTTTGGCCGCGGCCGCGGAACCCACACGTTCAGCGTCAGGCAGTCCTCGCTCATGTTGGTGTTGGCGTTCCACATGAGGCTGCCGCGGAAGTCGCCGAAGAAGGTGTCCACCGTCTGGAAGCACGACTTGGGCTTGACCGTGGCGTCGAGCACGCCCTTCCACGGGTCGTTGGGCTTGGGGTGCCGGAAGCGGTAGCGGCCCACGGGCGGTTTCGCGTACGGGATGCCGTAGAAGACGTCGACGGGCTTGCCCGTCGGCGACTCGGTGGCCAGCCCTCGCACGGGCCCCTTGGCGGTGTGCACCACCAGCGGGTCGGGCCGGTGGTGCTGCTGCTGTTGGTGCTGGTGGCCCTTGCGCGCCGCCGCGGGCCGCACGGGGACCCCGGCCACGAGCAGCAGCAGCATCGCCAACGACGTCGGGGCGCACACCATGGCGCCTGCGACGAGCCTGCGCCGAGGGCGAACACACGTCTCTGCACTCCTGGGGGCGATGCCCCCAACAATGTATCATCCTACTGCATCGCACTAGACAAAGAGCTTGAAGCTGGCACTGTAAAACGCCAGCGAGCAATATGCCGACGGCCGCGTTGACCTTTGCACGAGGCCTCCTCCATGCAAATCTCCGCGTGACAACAAGCTAGAAGAACCAAACATATGTCCCGCCTTTCGTTTCCCAACCGCCTCCAGGCTGCGTGCGAGCAACAAGGCACTTCACTTACCGGGAAGACGCTCGTTTCCGTGCCGTGATTTCTGTCGACGCGACCTACACTCTCTCCCGCGGCTGCGGGCGGCGGCAGTACGTCCGCACTACCGGAAAATTTCTCCCTAGACAGCGCGCGTAAAGAGATAAACCGATGACGCCCGCGCGAGCGCGCGTGGCACGCCGTGCAACCCGACGCGGGCGTCATCGGCCGGCCCGAGCAACGCTACGCCCTCGTTCTCTCGCCTCGCTTCGGTGAAAGCCGCTGGAGGGGCAGAGCCACTTATGAGTTTGAATTGGACACTTCCGCGCCATCGCCGTCATCGCGACACGGGGCGAGGGAAGCCAGGCAACAGCAGCTGGGACAGTCGAAACTTGGGCAATCAATGTTCTTCCCCCTCGGTATTGTGTTCGTGGCACGATTAAAAAAGAAAACAGCCGCCACGTGTTCCTCGCTAGACGAGAACCTATGTATACGCCGATCAGTCGTTTCTTTTCTCACCATGAGGTGAATGAACGCCAAGAAGAGCATTTAGGACTTGGACAAGAATATTTAGGCGACGGTGTGGGAATTTTTTTTCCTTGAGGTCGCTGGCACGATATACTAACTGCTTATTCAATGGGTGATATTCTAACGCTGCAGCTATTAATAGATTAAACATCCTACGAAATTTGCTTAATAAATAGGTTTGAACGTGGTTCTAAATAAAGTTACGGTATGTATGGGATGTTGAAGGGAGCGGCTCCACGAATATCTCCCAGAAAGAATTTTTTTACTGCACTTTATACAAGTTATGTGTAGCCAAATTTTAATTTCAGCGTCTTCGCGCCTATCCCCCCCCCCCCCCCCCCCCACACACACACACACACACACGCGTGAAAATTTACACGCTCAAGCTAAAACACACTAGACGCATAATACTGACGCTTGGGACAGATCACATGGTTTTCAAACATTGCACCATAAACTTTTATGCGAAGCATACTACTTTAGCTACCACTTCAGCCCTTCACCGTGGTTATGCGCCTCCAAATCACGTGATTCATGACGTCACACCACGTGACACGATGACGTCACGACAGTAGAGAAACGGGGGCCCACCTCGCGCCGTCGCTGTGGTTGTGCCATAGAGTTTCTTACTATTACCTAGAGGGAAAGCTGGCAGCCCGTCTATGGGAGTTTGCATGGCGACCCCTCGAGACCACTTCAGCCACCATGGGCGCTCAAAGCATCATGGGGCGGTGAGCTACTTGTTGCGGAACTGCAACTTTTGGCCAAAAATTAATCAAGAAATAAAGCTGTTTGATAACTACAAACGTCCTAACATTCAATATTTTGTCTAATGATTGCAACAAACGAGCAGAATAGCATCTAAGTGCAAAATTTGCCCAAAATAAGAGACGACTCGCTCTCCTATTGGCCAAGTAATGAACACAATAAAAACTAATATTTCGTAATTAACGGACGCACTTTTAAAAGTAAATATGTTTTCAAAAAAAATGTTTTTGCTTAAACACTATAACAGGTTTTTAATAGCATTTCGGAAAAGTGAAACCTTTTATTGGCGTCGTGTGTCGTCGCGTTTTCACTACTATGGGTTTTGCACACTGCGTTAGCGCGAAAGTCGTCTGAGCACACACGAACAGCGTTTTCGGAATGAAATGTTTTAGTAGTGCCACTCCGTGTTCCCGAAAAACTACGACTGTCTCGCAACAAGTAGCTCACCGCCCCATGATGCTTTGAGCGTCCATGGTGGCTGAAGGGCAGCGCCGCCAGCTTTCCCTCTAGGTAATAGTAAGAAACTCTATGGGTTGTGCGCCTCCAAATCACGTGATACATGACGTCACACCACGTGACACGATGACGTCACGACAGTGGAGAAACGGGGGCCCACCTCGCGCCGTCGCTGTGGTTGTGCGCCTCCAAATTACGCGACACGATGATACTTCGCATTCTCCAAGCTTAACCAAGTTAAGCCTCAGCCTTTTTTGTATCACCGTACGGAATAGATCGCAAAAACGTTCCACTAAAAAATTGCGCTGATACAGTTTATTCATTAATTTAATCTGTACGTGTTAATGCTTTTCATTGTCCCTGCAAGTTCCTGTACCCGTTTTCGATAAGTGTTCATTTCACTGCTTTTATTTATTGTATACATTCAAAGGACAATGTGGCAGGCAGGCTCGTGCGGAAGCATCCTTGTATGGGCGTTAAAGTAAGAAAAGACCTTTTTACCTCACTGCTGTCAATCTCCGCGCTCGGTGTGTGTGTGTGTGTGTGTGTGTGTGTGTGTGTGTGTGTGTGTGTGTGTGTGTGTGTGTGTGTGTGTGTGTGTGTGTGTGTGTGTGTGTGTGTGTGTGTGTGTGTGTGTGTGTGTGTGTGTGTGTGCGTGTGTGTGTGTGCGCGCGTGCGCGGGGGGGGGGGGGAAGCTAACAGCCATCGAAACCAAGGTGGATAGGGGACTGTTTTTATTTCTTTAATAAGTTTTGTTGATCAATAGGAGAATAGTTCTGTGATTAATGTGTAGCTTAAGGACAATTATAAAGCAGAAGAAAAAGCAACTATGCCGCCGGTTGGATCCGAACCCACGACCGCGGAATTCCATATCCAATGCTCTACCAACTGCGTTACGGCGACGGCTGTCCAGTCATCTGCTTTCAGGGGTACTTGTATTTTTGCATGTAAACTAACCTTGAGGGTGTTCACCAGCGCCACCCTCGTGCATAGCGGCTGACACAGTACGTCTATTACCGTGAGTGTGACGTGGAATGTCATCGAACGGCGAGGGCGGAAGGTGCGAGAGACCCCTCTTATGCTAATTATATCATGAAGACTGCCAGAACCGAGACCCTGGTTGAGCTATTGAGCAGACAAGGGATGGGAAAAGAGGGCTCATTGGACATACATATGAAGGAAGCCAACAACCGCCACAAACACACGCGCGCCCGCGACAACAATGACAACAGAAAGGAGACAACCATGAGGTCAAACACGCGCTCGGCTCTGAACGCTGACGAACTGTCACATTTTAACCCCCCCCCCCCCCCCCCCCCCCTCCCCACGAGCTCGTGGCGTCCATAGGTTCCGCTGTCAGGGAAGAACGCGACCTCCACAAGGTCTGGGCTCTTAGCTGTCGCATAATTGGAATTCAGAGCTGCACCTTAGTTTGCAGTGCTTCAGACAACTGAGCGAACGGCGTCGGGGCATTGGCTAGCCGGGCGCCATACATATATAGTTCTCCGGACAAAAGCGTACAACTTTTTTTTCGCGACCTCGGACAAAAGTCACCCCGCCGAAGCTTTCAACTTTTTGCATTTTTACTACGACATCGACATGAAGTTTAATAAGGTGTGGATTTGGGCTAAGTTGGTCAACTATTGCTGACATAGAGCGCGCAGAAAACGATGACGACGAGAAAACACACAGAGAAGCTCACCTTACGACGCGTAAGGTGCAGTTAGCTCAAGCTTAAGGTTCGGTTAGATTTAGGGTTGCTTTATGTTACGCAAGATGCAACGTTAGTTTCAAGTTAGGTTAAATCAAGAGTAGCGTTATATTTGATAAGATTATGAATGCGTTATGAATTCGCAACAGCGGTTGCTTCCATGTTCAGAAAATAAGACGGCTAGCGAATAATTCTATAAAGAAAATAAGATGGCCTTTTGTGTTAGAATAAAAAAAAATAGTATACTGAAATAAACCCGTGAAATGGACATTGGTGTGGTTTTTCCGGCTCTGTGAAGAGGCTGGCAGGGTTCGGTGCGGTGAGTTTTTTTTTTTTTTTTACAGGGTCATGTTGAGAAAGCGGCTAACTTTTGTCTAGATCTGTTCAAATTCTGGCGCCTGATGAGCCTTTTTGGGCACACTACAAAAAAAAAGAAAGAAAAGAAAACGTAGCTAACAGCACGGAGGTGCAAGCCACTCGACGAGCTCCTTCAAAACAGCCCGCCAATCTAACTGTTACTTCGTAAACTTTTCCAGCCAGCTTTCAAACAGAGGTAACTTCATTTACTCCGAAGAATGACCTGAAAACAAACGATCGTTTCTCGGGGGCCCCTGTTACCATCCGCCTCGTGTAATGCATCACGCACCAGAAACACTCTGATATGGGCAGACTCCCTCCCTCCTTCACTCACTGATCCAGCACGCAGAAAAAAAATAACATTGTTGGTGTTATTAACAACTTTTCTTTCTTTTTAGCTAGCGCTCGCCGGTCTCATAAAGTGTACCCTCTAGCTGCCCTTGAAGCCAGTCATGCTCGCGGTCTTCTGAAGTTATTGAAAGGCATGTTTGGACTGCAGGAACGAAAAATAAAAAGAATAGAAAGAGAGGCAAGTGATAATTTAGCGATGGACAGTAGGGAGATCAATCAAATTTACCTAGTGTACCACCCAGGCGAGGAGGTAAACTTTTTCAGCCTCGCCCTATACAAGCACAGCCCCACTAAACGTTTCTGGTAGGAATTCTCTGCAATACTAACCAACAGCTGCTGTCCGTGAGGAACTACAGAGAGTACCTGACAAAAATTTTCCACGTGCATTGAAACATGTACGCCGTTGCAAATGTCTTCGGAACACCACGGACAGAGGGACCACCCCCTGCAGAGAAATGTATGAACAGGGGGCCGAGAGAGTCATGTATCGATTCTGCGCAGCTCGAATGTGCACGAATCCCATCACGCCGATGCATTCACTCAAATAGGGCCGATGCGGGCACATCGCCCGCGATCTCAGCTCAATGGTGACTGCGACGCTCTTTTCATCAAGTCATTTTGTGAAGGAATCTTCTTGACTGCAACGATCAAAGAAGAAACCAAACTGCGCTTGGTTGTGGACAATGAGAAACACCGAAGTATAAGCATAGAAGGCAATGTCGAAGCGGACACATCAGCCAGGCCCGCGTGACGTGGCACGAAGTCGAAGTCTTCAATTTGTCATAGACAGCACGCACGGTTCTACACTTCCTGTGCACACCCACGTTTTCATCCTCGCTGCAGTTCTTGTAAAAACAGATAAAAACGCTCCCCGCGTGTTCATGCATGTAGGCACCTACGCTCCGGCCTCGACCTCGCGTCCTGACACACAGAATAAAGCACGTTGTCCTTTTTGATGGGAAAATGCCCCGCGACCCCCCCGTCGCGTGGGGAAGCTGTGCCTGCAGGTAACTTCTTTTCTCCATGCGCATTTCTCTTGCTGCATTTGCAGCCGCAGAGCCCTGAGAATGCACCTATACAGCGGCTGCGGAAGCAGATATGTGGGGCGGCCGCTGGACATGTCGGAAGTCACCTCTCGCTCTTTTGCTTGTTTGGTTGAGGTGCTCTTTGTCTGTTATTCTTCTGCGCGCGCGTGTGCTTATCGCTTTGCCGTCGTCCTCGTCTCCGAACGGAAGAGTGCTGCGCCTGCCGTGTTCGCCGAGCAATCAGGCTGATTGCCTCCTTCAATTCTTCTCACGTCATATTCGGACGGTTTGAGCCCGGCCACCGCCTCGTTCCACTTTATGTGCGCGCAGGCGACATGCAGTCTGCGCCAAAAGTGTCCGACCCACGCCGTTCACTGTCGAGTCGTTAAGTGGTATACACGTGGTACCCTCGAAGCTCCAGAGTTCCACGAAATTGAGGAATAGTATGGTCATCTTCCAGGAATTCAGAGTCGAAGTTAACCAGCTCACTAATTAAGGTGATTCATCGGTTTTCTGGTGTCCGCAAACCCTGGCAATACCATGCCACAAAAGCCATATTTTGCCTCAAAAATCTTATTTCTGAAAATTACTTAATCTTCCCTGAAACACGCAGTATAATACTTTCGCGTTAATAGATACTCTCTATTCTGATCTCGCAAACCTACACTTTGCGTTTTCAACGAC
The DNA here is from genome assembly GCF_055824585.1 of Amblyomma mixtum. Lineage (NCBI taxonomy): Eukaryota > Metazoa > Arthropoda > Arachnida > Ixodida > Ixodidae > Amblyomma > Amblyomma mixtum. The sequence goes on along the minus strand of NC_143016.1, from coordinate 36,397,403 downwards.
GCAGAAGATTGCCGGTCAATGTAGAGCAGTTGATTTCCAGAACACAGCCACGTCTCCGCTTGGAATGCGATTCCCGCGGTCGCGTGCCGAGCCTGTGACCTCCTGTCCACCGGCGGTACGACACGGCCGCCAAACCATCGCAGCAGGCCGCTTTGCGCGTTCGCACCCCATCGGTGTGAATTAACATGCCGGAGCACGCAACGCCACTCTCCGTTAATCGGCGTCAGCAGCTCTGCGCGATGATACAGCGGTAACGTATAGCGCGACCTTCTCCCTTGTGGGCATTTGACAAAGTGCGAACCTATGGCCCAGCCACCAGGATAGGCGAAGCGAGGCGGGCGGGATATAAAAGGCATACGTGACGCGCACACGTGTGCTCACCTGCAGACCGGGGGCTATACAGTGTGCGCACCTATAGCGCCTCTATGAGCCCCGAGAGACGCGAGCGAGGGAGAGCTATACGGACCCGCCGAACAGAGGTCGCTTGACGCTAATTACGAACCCGACGCCAGGAACGTGACCTCATCGTCGTCACTGGACCGCGCGACTGCAGGGACAGCGCTGCCGTGCATTGTGAAGGAAGCAGTGTGCGGCGATTCTGGTCGTAAATGATATAACTTGCAGTCTTGGTCAAACGTCTTCGGACCGCGTGGTTTTTCTCTACAGCCGTGTAGTGGGGCACCCATGGACTTGTAAGTGACCGGGGGAAGGGGGCGGGAGGCCAGAACTTTTCGAGATCTTTGTGCCATTATAGGGAGGACAATTCAATCTCAACATATGTTCCTACAAAAATACTTGTCGCTCTTTCTGGGTACCTTGATGTGTGTCCGGCATCAAAAGACGCATTCACCGGTAATTTAATTGCATTCAAAGATTTTCCCGCCATTCGATTCAAACTCGTGACGCCTACATGGAATAAGACTCCACGATAACCGTTTTGAAACGAGTGGTGGTGTAACCTATAGCCTCTGGTATCCATGCATAAAACTGTGCCCACGCACCGCAGCTTTTTTACGAAACCTTCCGGTGATTGCGACACCGGCATTTTCTTTTTCCGCCTTTTCCAACTCGTGAAAGCTGCGTTTTCAGCAAAAGTAATGTTTTTATCGCTATAATGCGGTAATATATCGGTACAGGCTAACCTCAGTTTGACCTTCCTTACTACTTCCAGCTGCACCTCGCTTCTTTTATGAACTGTTGTTCCCTTCCGAGAATAATAAACGCTACTCCGGTTTTCTGCGTATTAACTTTTGGACCTCCCGTTCTGCTCTGCCTGACTAACTCATTGACCATGCTTTCCAGCTCATTAACTTCGAAAGGCAATGTCATCAGCGAATCGCAGATCACTAAAGGGTATTTATTCTCTATTAACTCTTATCGTCAGCTGTTCCCAATCCAGGCCTCTGAATACTTCGTGTAAAGAGGCAGTGAATTGGCCTCCTGTAAGTTGGCGAGATCGTGTCTGCCTGCCTGACACCCTTTCTTACTGGAGTTTTATTGCTGGCTTTATGAAGGACTATGGTAGCTGTGCAGTCGTTATCGATATCTTCTAGCATTTTTTCATAAGGCACTTCTACACCATGATTCCACAATGCCTGCGTGACTGCTGAGGTTCGCGTTCTCATATAGCCTTCTAAAGAATGCAAGCTAGCCACATAAACACTAAACATAGTTTGAGCGATACCCGAAAGCTTGCTCGCCGGCAAAATTAATTAGTGATCGGTTAGGACCATATTAACTGCTTTATAAGCGCGACCACTGGCGGTGGAAAACGTTGAAGAAACCTGTCTTGTCGGCTCCGTTCGACTTATACGCACCAAGGGCCTGAGAAAGCCTATGGAATTATAAGGAAGGCTGACGGCTGTTTCTCTAACATACGGCTCGACTATACGAATAGAACCAAGAGACAAGGTACCTGTCAATGCGATAGCGTTAAAGGTTCCGTGTCGCTGAAACATCGCCGCCGTCGTCAGCATCGGTGACCGTGAGCGAAAAATCCTGGTGGAAGCTGAGAATTAAAATATTCAGGGATAGGTAAAAGAATGTTCGGATTGACGCCTAAATTCTCAGCGTGATTCCTGTAACCAAAAGAAATTGGGCCAATTCGGGTTTGGGTGGATATTGAAACCGGGGCCTACGCTACCGATAGGCCACGAAGCCTCGTAGTTTCAAGCTGAATAAAGCTGGGCCTAGTGAATGCGTTGCAGTCTTTTACTGACTTAGTAAACTATCTCAGATACATGTACTGATGCGTTGATGAGTAATTATCAGTATGCTAATTAGGAATTATGCCTTTGTACCAGTGAAAGTAGCTGGCCCAGTTGATGCATGATTTTTGGCGAAACGGCGCGCAGTGTAACAAGACACATACATAGCGCTGTCTTTTCTTTTTTATTTGGCCTAACGAAGGCATTCAAGCCTAGCCCTTCGCTCTTCCTAGCCAGCACTAGTTTGGTGAAGTTGTGTGCTTCACGCAGTTTTTGGGCTTGTTCTTCCCTATTTGGGGCTTGACCTCTTTTCTCAGCTTGCGGAAGTTCTTAGCGATGGTCTCATTTGCCTTTCTGCCGAAGGTGGCGCGACGAATCCTCCTTCTTTACCCGACAGAAGAAGGCTCAGGTCCGTGTCCCGCAACGACTTGGCCGTCTTGTCCAGGCTTGGACAGACTCCTTTCTTCAGTGCTCACTTAAAAGGTTTACCCCTTCGCTTACGCACCTGCCTACTCCATGTGCTTTTCCGGAGCTGCTCCTCACAAAGGAGAGTAGCTGAATCTTGTCGAGGCTGGGTTTTATTCAAAACTTTGGTCCTAATTCAGTGACTTGGCTGACTTGCACAGGTACTTGCGTTTCGCCAAGCGCATGGACTGTCTGCTTCGGAGGTGGACGAATGCCTTGTTTTGGAATTGAAGCCAATACCGCTCACAAGAAGTCCGCCATCTGTGATGCAGACTTATTTCCCCTCCTCGCGGTGCTGCCTCTCGAAGACAGGCAATTTTCAGGGAGCCCTTGAAGTAAGCCACTTGGTGCCAGGTCTTTGTGTGAATGTTTTTTGGACTTCGGTGTTTTGTTTGTTCCTGTGAGCTTGTTATGCACCTCTCGTACTCTAATCAGTTTTCACCACTCCTGCTGTATCCAATATTGGCGGCAGTATGTGTAAATAAGATAAAATAAGCAGATAACAGTATTAAGGGGCACTGTATGTGACACTGAATGCACATGCGAGGTTTCCTGCAGCGTCTCTCGTCCCGCATGCAAGCTTGTACCCACTATCTACATCGCGTACATGGAGCAAAACGCGAAAAAATGCGCTGCCAGTGCCGCAGCCCTGACGGCGTTAGAAAACGGGAGAGAACTGCTGCGATGTCACAGCTGGAGAGGGAGAAAAGGGGGGAGAGATAGAAAAACAAAGAAACGAAGACCGCAATTAGGATGCGTCGCCCGAAGGCATTTTTCCTAATTAACGAAGCGGCGGTTCAAGGAATTTCAAGAGCGACCACGGCTTTCAGTGCCGTTCAGCGCCGGCCAAAGTGAAACGAGGGAGAAAGCGAAAAACAAAAGCAAAAATGACCACGTAGCTCGTCCTACAGTGCCTAAAAACAAAATTAAAGCGAGGAGAGACTTGTCTGCAACGACCGCAAACAGCAGGGCGACGGGCAAGCGCGCTGCGCCCCACACGTCATCGCTGTCCGTCCAGGCAGCGTACGTAATTAGTCGCGCGCGCCTTTGAACTTTTCGCTCACCCACGGCCCGTCGTAGTATGATACGTCTCTTTGTGCCGAGAAGGAGGTCGGTGAAAGAGGGACTCACGACACAAGAGGCAAGGAGGGGCCGCACGCCTCCCCCTCGCCACTTGCCGTTTGCAAACAGCCGGTTCGATATGGCGCCGCTATTTCTGGCTTCATCGCCGTCTGAGCGCGCTCCTGTGTACACGCATTGCGAAGGTGGACAGAAAAAGAGGGAGAGGTGGAAAAGAAGCCTCCCTCCTCTTCTACACACGAAGTGAGTGGACAGCTTCACCGAAAGAGTGTCGCGTTCTCTCTGGTGTGACGCATGTAGTCTCGCGACTCTCTGTCTTCGTTTCCTCGCTGTTCCTGGTCTGCTGCAGACAAGTATATGCGCAACTACAGAGAGGTTAAGGGAATGGGCTTTAACCTCCTCATCTGTCCTCCTAACCTCACTAAGCCCTATGACATCCCAATTAATACCCGCTAATTCCTCCAACAGCACTGCTAAACTAGCCTCACTGGATAAGGTTCTTACGTTAAACGTTGCTAGGTTCAGTTTCCAATGGCGGCGTGTCCGGAGCCAATGATTCTTAGCACCCTCCGCTGCGTCACAGGTCTGACCGCCGCCCCGGTCAGCTGCTCCGCAGCCACTGGGGACTGAGTGCCGAGGGTTAATTGGGTTGCTCATAGAAGGTTGCTCATAGAAGGTTGCAGCCGAGTACTACGCCAGGGTGGCCAAATCCTGCAAATCCTGTGAGAAAGTGTGTTGTCGGGTCTATTCACCGAGATCAGGCCGCACCCCAGGCCTGTTCGTACTGTTCCATCGCCACATGGAGTGTCCTCTTTCTAAAAAAAAAAGAAAAAGAATAGCCCGGTGGAGAACTGCGAACACCGGAGACCAAGGGAGTGGGGGGGGGGGGGGGGCTACGCAGGATATAGCTGGCAACATAGAGAAGTTTTATGGTATTAACGAGAGGGTGGCAGCTATCATAATAAAGCTTAATAAGAGGTAAGGGGAATGAGGGGCTCGTTATAAATATGACAGAAGCCAACAGCCACAGAAACCAAGGGGCACAGGGGATTTTTTTTGTTTAAATTGATTTATTTAATTTGTGGTGTTGATCAATTTAGAATATTACTGAATATGTTATCGCTTAATGCTAATTGAATAGAAAAGCAGAAGAAAAAACAACCACATGCCGCCGGTGGGATCCGAACCCACGACCTCCGAATTACGCGTCCGGTGCTCTACCTCTGAGCTACGGCGACGGCTGTCAGATCTTCTGCTTTCGGGGGTATTTATGTTTACAAGTAACCTAACCTTGAGAGTGTTCATCAGCGCCACCCACGTTCATAAGCGGCGGACGTGGAACGTCCTGAGGTACCGCAGGTGTGACGTAGAACGTCATCGAACGAAGAGGGTGGAAGCTGCGTGAGAACCCTCTTATGCTTCCTATGGCGTCAAGGCTGCCAGAACCGAGGCCCTCGCTAAGAAATTAAGCAAAGAAGGGAAGGGGAATGAGGGGCTCGTTATAAATATGACGGAAGCCAACAGCCACAGAAACCAAGGGGCACAGGGGATTTTTTTTGTTTAAATTGATTTATTTAATTTGTGGTGTTGATCAATTTAGAATATTACTGAATATGTTATCGCTTAATGCTAATTGAATAGAAAAGCAGAATAAAAAACAACCACATGCCGCCGGTGGCTGTTGGCTTCTGTCATACTTAATAAGAGGTATAAGCAGAAGGTGGTGCACGCCCACGCGCCTACATCAAGCCATGATGACCAGATCGTTGAAACCTTCTATGAAGACGTGGAATCAGCGATGACCAAAGTAAAATCACAGTACACCGTACTCGTGGGCGACTTCAATGCGAAGGTAGGCAAGAAGCAAGCTGGAGACCAGACGGTAGGTGACTATGGCATAGGTTCTAGGAATAGCAGGGGAGAGTTATTAGTAGAGTTCGCAGATAGAAATAATTTACGGATCATGAGTACCTTCTTCCGCAAACGAGCCAACAGGAAGTGGACGTGGAAGAGCCCCAATGGTGAGACTAAAAATGAGATAGACTTCATACTGTGCGCTCACCCTGGCATTGTAGAGGATGTGGAGGTCCTCGGAAAGGTCCGTTGTAGCGACCACAGAATGGTAAGGTCTCGTATTAGCTTAGATTTGAAAAGGGAACGGAGGAAATTAATGAAATGGAAGTCTATTAACGAATTAGCATTAAGAGAGAAAGTAGAAGAATTCAGGATTTTGCTGCAGAACAGATTGGCCGCTTTAACTGAAGATGACGACCCTAATGTTGAAACAATGAACGATCGTCTCACAGATATCACTACGGAGTGCGCCGTGGAAGTAGGCGGTACGATGGTTCGACAGGATACCGAGAAGCTATCTCAGGAGACTAAAAATCTGATTAAGAAACGGCAAAGCATGAGGACTTCTAACTCCATAGACAGAATAGAACTCCTAGAGCTGTCGAAGTTAATAAATAAGCGCAAGGTAGCCGACATCATGAAGTTTAACATAATGAAAATCGAGCATGCTTTAAAGAGCGAAGATAGCCTCAAATTACTGAAGAGAAAACTAGGCATAGGTAAAAACCAGATGTATGTGATAAGAGACAAAGAGGGCAATGTCATGAGCAATATGGATAAGATAGTTAAGCCGAACAGTTTTGCACAAATCTATATAGTAGCGTTTGCAATCACAATGTTATTGAGAGAGGCAGTAGAGCACAGCAATGGGGCATCCCGCCAACAACGAAGGAGGAAGTAAAGAAAGCCTTCGGAGCCATGCAAAGAGGGAAAGCAGCTGGTGAGAATCAGATAACAGCAGATTTGTTGAAAGATGGAGGGGAGATTGTGCTCGAAAAACTAGCCACCCTGTATACGCAATGCCTTGTGACCTCGAGCGCACCTAGAGCTTGGAAAAACGCTAACATTATCTTAATTCATAAGAAAGGAGACGTCAAGGAGTTGAAGAATTACAGACCGATCAGCTTATTGTCTGTTGACTACAAGATATTTACTAAGGTGATCACTAATAGGGTCAGGACAACCTTAGACGTCAATCAGCCAAATGATCAGGCAGGCTTTCGTAAAGGATAGTCGATAATAGACCACATTCACACTATCAATCAGGTGATAGAGAAACGCGCAGAATGTAACCAGCTCCTATATATAGCGTTAATTGATTACGAGAAAGCATTCGACTCAGTGGAAACCTCAGTAGTCATGCAGGAAGTGAGGAATCAGTGTGTAGAAGACGTGTTATATGAAAATATTGGAAGATATTTATAACGATTGCAGGAGCTACCATAATTCTCCATAAAGTCTGCAATAAAATTCCAATAGGGAAAGGTGTCCTAAAGGGAGATACGATCTCGCCTCTGCTATTCACCGCCTGTCTACAGGAGGTATTCCGGGGCCTGAAAAGGGAACAGTTGGGGATAAGAGTTAATGGAGAATACCTAAGTAATCTGCGATTCGCTGATGACATTGCCTTGCTAAATCCCTCAGAACATGAACTGCAAAGCATGATCAATTAATTAGACAGGCAGAGCAGAACGGTGGGGCTAAAAATTAACATGCAGAAAACCAAAGCAGTATTCAACAGTCTAGCAAGAGAACAGCAGTTCGCAAATGATGGCGCAATGCTGGAAGTAGTAAGAGAATATATCTATTTAGGGCAGGTAGTGACAGCTGATCCGGATCATAAGAGGGAAATAACTAGAAGAATAAGAATGGGGTTAAGCGCATATGGCAGGTTCTCTCAGATCATGAATGGCAGTTTACCAATATCCCCCAAGAGAAAAGTATACAACAGCTGTATGTTACCGGTACTCACCTATGAGGCAGAAACGTGGAGGCTAACAAAGAGGGTTCAGCTGAAGTTAAGGACAACGCAGCGAGCTATGGAAAGAAAAATGATAGGTGTAACGTTAAGAGATCGTAAGCGGGCAGAGTGGGTGAGAGAACAAACGCGGGTTAATGACACCCTAGTTGAAATAAAGAGGAAGAAGTTGGCTTGGGCAGGGCATGTAATGCGAAGGCAAGATAACCGCTGGTCCTTAAGGGTAACGGAGTGGATTCCAAGAGAAGGCAAGCGTAGCAGGGGACGGCAAAAAGTTAGGTGGGCGGATGAGATTAAGAAATTTGCGGGAATACGGTGGCCGCAACTGGCGAAGGACAGGGTCAATTGGAGAAACGTGGGAGAGGCCTTTTCCTTGCAGTGGGCGTAACCAGGCTGATGATGATGATGATGTTTTAACCTTCAGTATAAGCTCAGAAGTCACTGGGGACGTGGCGGTGAAGATTACGTATGAAAACAATAGCTGCTGGTAAGTGACTGCTGGTGGGACTAGTAAATTCGCTGGATTAAGGAGTCCGGGGCTGGCGCAGGACGAGATAACCGGAGATCAATCTGGGAGGGGACATTGTACCGCACTACTCGTAACGTCGAGGCTGACTACTGTTACGGTCGTCTTCAGTATCACCATCATCGCCCCCATTTATCGAAAAGGGCCCTGCGATAATGTGCTCTAGGTGAGAAGTTCCGGTGTCCCTTTATGTTGAAGAGACCAGGCTATCAGCAACGTGGTCGCGCGTACAGGAAGCACTGGAGAAGGATGGACCATTGGGCAGCGATTGTTTTCCACATTTTAGAGCGAAAGCTTTTTATGGGAGGTATTCCGCAGGCACCAACGCCACCCCGTCATAGGTGTCACTTTCCAAGCGTAAAGCCCCTAAAACTTCGCAAAGTAATTCCAACCTTTGAAGAATGCCGCCCTGCAGTCACCCTCCCTCCCGCTCGGCGCGGCCGTCATGCGCCTCTCCAGGCATTCGTTGTAGAGCAGGTAGAATCGCGTACTTTTTTTCCTAATGTTTCACTATAGACGTATACAATTGTTTGTCGAGGGCAACCTCGCGCGAACGAAACAGTCTCTTCTCTGGTGGGTGTGAAAGAAATAAGCGAAACAAGGATGAAATCTCCCTCTGGCGTTTGAAAGCGGCCGGTGTTAAAGCGATGCGCTAGGCGGTCAACGCGCGCTTGTCTACTACAGAATTTAACATCCATAAAATTGCGACGAAGACTCTTGTACAACCGGTGCATGGCAAAACCAGCAGGTGAGGCAAGCGAATGTCAATTTTTTCACGCTGCTTCGCAGAATACAAGCCTGAAAAGTTCGCCAGACGCCGTCACATTAGTGAGTTTTAACTTTTAAAGATGCGTCCTTTTGCCCTTTTACGCACTCATCAATTTTATTATCCATGCACTACTTGAAATATGAACATAGATTTATAATCGCGTGTACAAGTAGCGATCGATAGCAATGAGGTCGCCTTTTTGCGCGCTCTTTTCTTCTAGCAATTAACCATACCTTGTGAGTAAGCAGTAAATGGAAGGCATGCAGTGAAGGCAAAGTCTATGGTTTATGTGGGTTTAACTTCCCAAAGCGACTCAGGCTATGAGGGACGCCGTAGTGAAGATCTCCGGAAATTTCGACCGCCTGGAGTTCTTTGACGTGCACTGACATCGCACAGTACACGGACCTGAAGAATTTCGCCTCCATCGAAATTCGACCACCGTGGCCGGGATCGAACCCGGGTCTTTCGGGTCAGCAGCCGAGCACCATAACCACTGAGCCACCGTGGCGGCCAGCAGTGAAGATAAAGCCACAATGGTATAAATATTTGCGTGCTATTCAAAACGATCCTCGCCATTAGCCGGTCTGTCTGACTAATTCCAGCGAGTGCGAGAGAAATTGGAGTGCAAAATTAATGACAACGAAGAGAAATTCAAATTAAATCATTATAACACCCCCCCTCATCGTTCTCTGGAGAACAAATGACATTATCACCGTACAAGCATGCCGCAATAGGCGCCACATGTAATGAGACAGTCAGGCACAAAACTCTTCGCGCTTGAAGTGTGTCCGTTAGTCATGTGTGCTCAGCGATGTTTTAGACAGACAGCGCTGTGTATTAACATTGGCCTTCCTTGTCCAGGCAAATCTTTGTTTTTAGAAATATAGGTCGAGTGCTGTCATGGCTCTGCAAGCATTTCAGTACAGCATGGAAATATCGACCTATTCCCGTGGTCTCTCTATATTGGTGTCATCAGAAGTCTCGTGCAGTGACGCTTAGCGGCTCTTCTGTCTCGCTAGCGTGCAAACATCCGCGTAGCAGGTCTCTCAAGATATATTTTTCCAGTAGATACTCTGCAACAGCGTGTGAATACGCCGGCGAACTACTCAAGCAACGGAGCGAATGATGCTTATCCGCGCGCGTCGATCCTTAATACTTAAGGGAAATAAATAGCGCACAAGAGAAGACGGGACAAGCGAGGAGACACAGACAAGCGCTAACTTTCAACTGTTGAAAGTTATCGCTTGTCTGTGTCTCCTCGCTTGTCCCGTCTTCTCTTGTGCGCTATTTATTTCCCTTAAGTATGTCATACCAACATGCCCAAGCCTCATCTCTTCTGAGATCCTTAATAGACTAGTTCGCGGCGTCACCGCAGCGGGACATCGATTTTGTGAAAATCGACGCATCTGCATCATACGCGCAACACTCACCGCTCTCCAGCCAATGAAATGAGAGCACTCCTACTATACCCGGCCCCATGAGCCAGGGTACCCTTTGTCTTATGACCACATTTTCGTAAGCGCCGTGTCTCCCGGACAAAAAAGCTTAACAGCTACAGTTATGAAAAACAAAAAAAGAAGCATGATTACAGCACAGAAGTAGCGGCCATTTCTTTAATAACCTTATACGTTACATTGTGCTGTCGTGCCCTGTGAGTGAGCGCACGGGAAGTTATCGATTTTAGATAAGCGCATCGGGGCTTTAGGAGGAAAAAGTAAATGCAAATAACTTCGGAATATGCGCCGCTGCATATTCTAAGGCCAGCACCATGTTCACAGCGGCAAGTGTGCACCACCACGCTCCCTTTACGTCACAGAACAGCTGCATGATCCCAATAAAGCGCGTGGGCTTCCTTTTGTCTGCTTTAACAGCCTCGCGTTCGCGTTGAGTACGACTCGCCATCGCACCAAGCTATCATCGCGTGCATCCACAGCTTACACCCGTCTTTTTCTTTTTCTGCCCCGGTGTGAGCACGGACGAGTATGGTAAACCACCACGCGGTTTACCCATCTAACTGCGCAATTTTGCTTTTTGTCCCTACGCCGCATGGCATGCGCTCGAGTACTGGACGTCCCGCGATCCGTCCCTGTCACTTCGATTTTTTTCCCCTCGCACCAGAACACGGATGAGAAACTGAACTTCACGTGCGAAAAAAACTTGAAGCCCATGCGAGCTTTTGGCGTTGACAGAGTGAATACCAAGACAAGAAACAAGCAGTCGATGACGGCCAAGATTCAGATGGAGTCACGAGCCCGGGAAATTTATGGGAATAATGTTGCCGCGGCTGGCGAAAAAACAAAAATTCGAAGTAGCTGGATGATGCTGGTTTCGAGCTGTGCATTTCAGCAGATGATGTTTTCTTTCCCTTCCACTTTCTGTATTCTGTACATACACATACCTCAATGGTCTCGATAATAGATAGGGTCATCAAAACTAAATGCAAGTCGTGCTTCGTGAATGATTGCCTCATTTAGTGATTCATTCACTCCGTGTTTTATTTATCTTCTTTTCTGTTTATTTACTAAGAGGAACGAAGAATTGAGCTTCCCGTATCGGTTCTTGGTTGACGAGCTGCAACTCGCCATTACTGTCATCGTTCGTTGCATTTATTGAGCGCTTGCAAAGAAAACTTTGAAGTAATAAGAACGTTGGTAATTTCGAACAAAAAATGCTGTTTCGTGTCAAATTATTTCTTTATTTTTTGAATTTAAAACAAGTCTGCTGTAAGAGAATTTTATTTCCGTAATGAACAGAGTAACCCTTTTGACCAACCGACCGACCGACCGACCGACCGACCGACCGACCGACCGACCGACCGACCGAGTAAAATGAATTTCTCCAAGACAGTACTTTTTCTCTTACTCATTCCTTTTCGAACATGCCCCAGAGTTTGCTACGTTCTACCTTTGCGAAAACTGTTTCTTTCTATTTTTGCGTGGCGTAACTTTGGAAAGTAGGCTTTACAAAGAGAGACAGTAATGAGTAGTTATAGCGCGGGTATTTTGTTAAAAAAAAAATCAAACAAACTGATGTTTGAAGCAACCCAGAAGCAACCATGAAGAAACCCATCTATTGTAATTAACGGATGGACACCGTGTGTTTACTGCCCGGTTTAATTCAAAATATCATTGAGTAGCGTTTGCACGACTTTCAGAAGTGCAATCTTCAACGCGATTTTTGAGCATGAGAAATATAGCCTTGGTGCCTCTGTCACTTACGTTTCAGAATGAACAGAAATCAAAGTTAGCGCAAAATATGTCGCCAGAAGGAAATCACTTCAAAAAAAAAAAAAGTCTGTGAATAGAACATGGCATGATCTCGGGCCGATTGTTCAAATATTTAAGGAAATCCGCCAGGGGATTCTCCACCTTGGGGGATTAACCTAAACATTTGAACAACACTGTTCCCACTTCGAGTTATTGATCAATTCGCTCTCGCCCTACCATGAGCTTGCCGTCCCGGGTAGTTAAGTTGGTGGAGCGACTGCTCCGGTGAAGCGATGGTCCCGGGTTCAAATCCGAGACCAGGACGAATTTTTAACTGCGATGTTTATGAGAAAGCTGTATAGATTCCCTTTGTAGCTGTATGGCTGCGCTTGGGTGGATGCCAATGAGTAATTACTCCCTTATTACAGATCTCACACCGACTGCTTTTTAGTGCATATGCCTTATTGTTTGGGTGCAATTTGCTTTTGAGACAGCGTTGCCTAGTGGCGGCAACACAAGTAGGGAAGTCTGCGCGTTCTCGATAAACTGCTTTCTTTGTTACCACCGCTAATGTTTCTACCTTTTTGTTTTCTTATGCATGGGATGCTCGTAGACCACTTTGGCTACGTTTCAGTGAACTTTCTGCACAGTCACGTTAAAACGATCCGTTGACGATCATAGGATGAAAAACAATTAAAACCTTGCTTCGCTGTCCTGGATGCCACCCGAACCTTCGACGTCTTGGTGCCCGCACTACCGCTGCAGTGAATAAGCTCACCATAAGATGATCTGGGCCAAAGGACAAAATTAGCAGCGTGAAAGACAGTCATGATGGCCGTTATCACGCAACGACAACAACTGCCTTGATGATATCGATGGCCGGTGGAGGTAGTGTCGCAATGATCATCAGGCGATGTGTATCTGTAGGCGGCCTCTGCGACAAGGATAAGGATTTAAATCTGGTCAGGGACAGTTTTTTTTCTTAGTGTTTTCAGCGAGTAAACCCTCCACAACGTATTAAAGGACCAGAGTAGTTCTCTACTCACGGCGGCAAACGTCTGCTTCGTGGCTCCACCACGAATGGTTTCATCTCAACAGCGCCAAATTAAATTAGGCTTCCGCCAAAAAGTGCGACCCGCTCCCTTACCCCCTCCCTCTGTCTGAGGCATCGATGGGGTTCACTGCTCGAATTCGCTTCGATGTATCGTTTTGAAGCTACGTTTTGGGCCCTATTTTGTTTTTGATCTACTCTCTTCCTCGTTCCTCCTGTATGTCTTTGAATCGACAGGTTTTCTTAATTTTTATCGGAGAATAACGTGTGTTTATTGGTCCTCACTAGAGGTGGGCATTCGCCCTCAAATATCTCAACCTCACATCAACCTCAAATGAAATTTGGTGAACTCACTCAACCCCGATCTTGTCATTTAAGGCTGAGGTCTCCTAAGCCAACCTCACCTCACTCTGCCGGTGACATCTAGCGACCACACTCAGCCTCACCTCAGCCTCATATTCTGGGGAGAAATGCTTGGACAATGGATCACCCGACCCCATGTTGTGCAAAGAACACCTTGTGCCGCGGCGCTCTTTGACCAAAGCTGCCTTTGTGCCATAAAAATTCATCATCATCATCAAGTCCTGGCCATTATTTTAATCACAGGCAATCTGTTGTTTCCTCTACGCCGGATTGTAATGTCTGTGCTTAACGTGCTATACCCGTTACGCTTCTTGAAAATAGGAGTATGCATAGAATACAATAAAATTGGTCGCCATCGTTGTACTAGTTGCCATTGTGACGTCTACTCACAAACATATCATGTTTAAATAAATATCATCCGTATATTTTGATTTGGCAGATTTATCAGGCATAGCGAGAGGAGGCAGGCATGAAGTCATTATTTTTTCGGGAGGGCCCCACCTCCTTTCTGGAGGGGCCCCAAGGTAGCTCCTTCTAGCTGCCGATGAGGGGGGGGGGGGGGGTAGAGTAAGGGGGGAGGGTGTTGCTGGCAGCTGGTTGAGCACTGACAGGAGAACAGGGGGCTCTGTTGCCATTTGCCGACAAAAACGAAAAACATCAGGGGTGCTCTTTCCTGACCTCAAGTGCGGTGAGGCGAAATCCTTAAGCGCGGTCATGCTGCTTGTGTCATTATGTGGGGTTAAGATGTTAAGCTTCGGCTGTGTGTGGAACGCGACAGCTTCTTGCAACGCTGCCAGGGCGTCCACAGAACGCCATTGCCCGTCGGTAAATTGGTCTTTGAGGAGAGGAAATGTATCTCTCTCTCGCATATCTCGGTGTACACCTGAACCTCGCCGTAACGGAAATGAAGATGGGAGTGAACGAAAGCACCGCATTCAACAGACGCGCCTTTGTTCATTCCAAACCATCGAGCTGGCATGGCGGAGTGGTTAGCACGCTCGTCTCGCACTCCGGAGACCCGGGTTCGATTCTCGAACTTGACCAATTTCCTACTGAGTTTTATTTATTTATATGGTCTGACTAGAATGGTTAATCAGGCTAATTAGTTAATTAACGAATGAACTAAACTCAGTCCCACTTACCTGAAGCATCACTATACCATCGCTTTAATTGGTTGCATGGCTACTAGCCAAAGTACAATTGGCCGCGTTTCGAATTCGCACAATGTGACGTCACGACCATTTCAACCAATTGAAAAGCGCGACATTTCTGTCGAGAACTCCTGCTTACAACGATGAGACATTAAAGGCTTCTGCCTTAAAAACAAGTTTCCCACGAAAGCCCATGCGTGTGCAAAAAAAGAAAAAGCGGGGCTCTTTCGAAGCTGCAGACGACAACCGTTGATGGAGCCAGTTATTTTTGTGTTAGGAGCAGAGCGTTTCATTAAACAGCCCTCAAGTCTGCACTAGGTACTTTTGTATTTGTACATAAATGCTTGGAAGGCACAAAAGAGAACCGCCTCGCTGCACTTTACAGACACTGTCTCTCCTTGGTTATTTCATGCTATTAGTAAAAGATTGCGCTAGAACTAGAGCCCAGCAAACATATCATGAAACTTCTTTGAAAGATATTACAGCAGCAGCAACTTGGATCATATGAACGGTGTCATATCAAAAAACATATACTCCTGCTCCCACCCCTAACCAGACAACAAATGCGCAATACTCTGGCACACACTACAGACAGAGACTCTCCCCCCGCCACTTACTTTAGCCAACACCACCTAGACGAACTTAAGGCCTCTGCGCTGAGAGCTGACGTCACGGCAACGTCACAAGGATGAGGCCGGTGTCGCGACGCGGGTGACGCGGCTCTGCTCCTCTAGAGCGGGCGCGCATCGAGGCACCCTGCTAGCCACCCTACCCTAGCCGTGGAAGTCGCGACGGGACGCGAGAAACCGGTCTGCCCCAAGCATGCCTTCCTTGAATTCCTAGACGGGAATCGGGAAGCCACTGCACGTGTCTCCGGCAGGAGCGGTCAGTCGCCTTTCGTGTCCGATGGTGTGTTCACGGCTTATTTGGCTGCCGTCTATTTCTTCTGTGCGCGAGTGCTGTGATGACGCTTCGACATTAACGCAAAAATGCCGAACAAATCAACGTTACTAGAAGTTCTAGTAACGTTGGAACAAATGTTGTGTGCCTGAGTGCCGAGGTAACTAAGATAAAGCGCTGCAGCAATCATGGATACGTGCCATTCCACGGAAAAACTTCGTCCCTTCTGAGCATTCCAGGGTAAGAGATGAATAATTTTTTCCATTCGTCCTCTTTTGTAGCTTTTAATTGTAGCACCGCCAAACTTGCAAAACGTTTTGGGTACTGTTACGTTCTGTGCGAGCCGAGTGAGACGCGCGCCGGCGTTCTGGGCCAGCGGAGTGAGACGCGCGCCGGCGTTCTGGACCAGCCGAGTGGGACGCGTGCCGGCGTTCTAGGCGAGCCGAGTGGGACGCGCGCCGGCGTTCTGGGCCAGCGGAGTGAGACGCGCGCCGGCGTTCTGGACCAGCCGAGTGGGACGCGTGCCGGCGTTCTAGGCGAGCCGAGTGAGACGCGCGCCGGCGTTCTGGACCAGCCGAGTGGGACGCGTACCGGCGTTCTAGGCGAGCCGAGTGGGACGCGCGCCGGCGTTCGGGGATGCTATATAAAGGCCACGGCAGAGCGCTGCGCCGCTCTTTCCTGCCCGTCTGCTAAGTTGGAATAAAGGCGTTCCAGACAACCTTCGGTGTTGCCGCTTGCTCGTCGTTCGTCGATTCGCCCGAAACGTAACAGTACCTTCTAAATGTGTATTTAATATTTGATCACGGGTTCTTATTTGTAGCAGGCTGTTACTTATATTAGACAAATATTTCTTTTTTAGGTCTGTGAGCATCACTTCACAGACGACGACATCGTGCGAGAGGCGTCATATGTCGACGATGCTACAGGTCGAGTGACGACAGCAGAGTTATCGCATCTGCGCCTTCGGTCAGGTGCAATTTCATCATTATTTCCAGGCTGCCCTAGTTACCTATCAAGCACAAAGACTTTATTTAAGAGAGGAGCCAGAGGCGAAGCGAACACGCCTGGAAGCTGCTTCAATGCGAAGAGGAATTTCTGAGTCAATTCGGACATTTCGCAATGCCGAGGAAGCGGACAAAATCACCACCTTAAGGGACCTTGCTAGCGAAGTCAGAAGCCATAAGTCACAGTTCTGGCATGTAATTGAGGCCAGTGAGCGTCTCATGTTGGTGCACATCATAGAGGACGAAGCTCCATGGATTAAATATTCAATTGTAATAAAATCAGACCTCAGTATCACATTGTTCTTTGTGAAGAAGCCGCTCACAAGACTGGGCCCTAACTTGCTTATTCCGAGTGCAGCCAGAAGCAAAAGAGAAATAATAGAACTCCTCCAAAACGTTGAGAATTGGGACAAGGGCTTAAATTCAAATTCTGGCGATGCAAACGAAGACATCGGCGACACTATTCGTCTGCTGCTGAACAAATTTTCCACGACACCAGCCGACGACAAAGCCAAAGCAATAGAATTCCTGAGCGAGCAGCTGAACCTGCTTTTTTTGAAGAAGGAGCGGAGACGGTACTCCGTTGAATTCATGGTTTATTGCTGCATTCTTTTTACGGTATCACCGCACGCATATAAATACATCCGCAGCTACGGATATGTCACCCTGCCCCACCCTATGACCATTCGGTCGATATGTTCGTCATTTGGTATGAACCCAAGACTGGAACATCATGGTCCGACGTTCCTGAATTATGTTACAAAAAGGATCTCGGAACTCGATGATCGCCAGCGCTTCGTTACCTTGATGGTCGATGAAGTCCATATTAAACCTTATTTTGACTACAAAGGGGGCAATATAACTGGTGCAGCACTGAATTCATCGGAAGTCGCTACCAGTGCTTTCGTCTTCATGATACAGAGCGTCACATGCCCTTTCAAGGAAGTGGCCCACATTGTGCCAGTGCACAAAGCCGATGGCGAGTTTCTGCACAATTTACTAAAAGATGTGATATGTGGGCTAGAAAACATTGGCTACAGAGTTTTATGTGTAGTCAGTGACAATCATTCTGTGAACAGAAAGGCAATGTCTCAGTTTACAACGCCGCCAACAAATGCAATTTTATATCCGCACCCCTCTGACCCATCGAGACCTCTCTTTTTTGTAATTGATCCAGTGCATATACTCAAATGCATCCGAAATAATTGGCTCAACCAAAAAAACGACCAACTATGCTTTTATTTTCCTGACTTCAATGAAAATTCCAACCAGCCTCCACGCATGCGCACAGCCTCGTTTGCTACAATCAGAGAAGCTTACAAGCTGGAGAGTGATCAGCTTTTGAGGTACGGTTACTCGCTCTCTAGAAAAGCCTTGTACCCGTCTAGCCTTGAGCGGCAGAATGTGAAGTTCGCCTTG
This sequence comes from Amblyomma mixtum, assembly GCF_055824585.1. Lineage (NCBI taxonomy): Eukaryota > Metazoa > Arthropoda > Arachnida > Ixodida > Ixodidae > Amblyomma > Amblyomma mixtum. Next base: position 36,379,430 of record NC_143016.1, on the reverse strand, counting down.
CAGATTTTTAATGACTCCCTGCCACCAGCGCTTCGTGCTCTTGGAGAAAAACACAGCTTACTCTTTCCTGAAGATACAGCGAGTTTCATTGAAGTTATAGCGAAGTGGTGGAAGGTTGTGAATGTTAAAACCCCATGGAAAGGAAAACGACTGAATGACCGATTTCAAGAGCCAGTTTTTCCTTCGGAGGATGACATGAAGGTGGCTTTCCTCTACAAAATTTTGGACTGGCTTGATTCTTGGGAAGAGAAGAATCTGGACAGCGGGGTGCTCACAAAGGAAACCCATGCTTCTCTGCATCAAACAACCCATGCACTGGTTGAAGTCAGCAGGTATTGCTTCGATGAACTGCAGCTTTCATACGTCCTGCTCGGCAAGTTCCAGACGGACAGCTTAGAGGACCGCTTCAGGAAATACAGGCAACTTGCTGGCTCCCAATATCATGTTTCTATTAGGCAAGTTTACGAGAGCGAAACTAAATTACGGCTGCAAAATACTTTGCCCACAATCGCAAGTGCTTGCGGAACGAATAGCTCCTTCGATGAGCAATGGGAAGATCTGCGAAAGCAGATAGAAACACCGCATCCTAACTGCAACGTTGTAGTTACGAGAGATGCCTTGTCAAAAATACAAGACATTATCCCCGTCCTGGTGTACGTGGCAGGATATGCAGTCTACGCGACTCTTAAGAAATTGAACTGCATGAAATGTCGGGCAGCATTGACAGTCGACAAGACTATCACTGTCTCTGCAGCTCAAAAGTACTATCACTTGGTGAAAGATATAGACCGAGGTGGCCTCATTTTCCCAGCGTTGTTTGCTGTAAATGCTGTAACCCACAACTATGTTGTTGTCGAACAAGTGTCCAAGAAAGCGGAGTTCTTGAGGAGCCCGAACCAGCGCCGTCTAGTCACCGAGCTCACATTACAGCTGCTTGCAGATCAAGAGTCATCAGATTTTGACACCTGCGAAGATGGGCACACAGTTGAGCTTCTGTTGAAGCATGTGTTGTGGAGCAGTACCAACATTCTGCTCAAAAACTTCTGCCGCAAGCTCAACGATGATGTAGCCGATGCAAATGCTAAGGCTAAGGAAAGAAAAGCTGCAACGCTTTCAAGGAAGTGAAAAGTTGTTTGTTTGTTTGTTGGACTTTTAAATGTATATATTATTCCGCATCAAGAACAGTGTTACAATAATCGAAATGTAAATAAATGTTATGTACCTGTAAATCTCTCCACTGATGTCTCAACTTGAGTAAAAACAATCTTTTGCAACCAACTGTGCTGCCGCCTCATATCCTCGCGCAGTAAAAAAGAAACATGCATGCTCCTCGGAAAAACCGGTGAGGCCCCATCCCTGTGACGTCACTGGAGGAGCACTGAGGCCTTAAGTTCGTCTAGGTGGTGTTGCTTTAGCCAATACCTCCTAGAAAGACTTGAAGTCTTTCTAGGAGGTATTGCTTTAGCCCACTGTCACCTCTCCTTCCTCCTTCCTCCTCCCCCTCCTGCCTCTGCCGTATGCCTCGAACCATTCGCCTCATCACTCCACATCCTCTCCTTCCGCCCTACAGACCCTCCCCCGCGGGTCTTAAGAACCTCAACACCTGAGCGGACTAGGAGACCCTGATGCGCTCGGTGGACTCGGCCACTAGCCGGGCTGCCAGTGTTATGGGCCTTAGGTACAGCCCCCGTCAAAAGTATACAGCCTACAGCGTGCCTCGTAATGCATCCTCAGCGACCGCAATCTCTCGAAAGAGGAATCGGTTCGCGACCTCAATCCTCCCAAGCTTTGAACTGTTACATGTTCTAGGGAGCCTCGCTAAACGCCTGAGAACCAAACCCTTGGGCTGTATACTTTTGACGGGGGGCTGTACATAAACATTTGAGTGCAGTGCGGTCGCGCGGGGGGCCCATGGGCATTCCCCGAATTCCTTTCATATAATAAAGTTTTTTCTCTCTCTTCTCACTCTTTAATCCTCCGCCTTCTGAGTTAGTAAATTTCTTATTACGAAAGGAAAGTCCCAGTAACTGTCTCGGTCTTAGTGGGAAAAAAATCTCTGCCTCTCCCGTAACCGAGAGTAAGCATGAAATGTTTACGGGAATAACAGGAAGCGTACGCGGACACGACGAGTTGTTGTTGTTGTTATGACTGAGAGAAGGATGTAAAGGAAATTGCGCGGGCTTGCCCACTGGCTCGAGCCAAGCCACCACCACCGCCACGTGCAGATAGAGGAGAGTCAAAAGATCAGAGGAAAGAGAAAAAGGAAAGAAAAGACGCGCGTCGCAGCAACAACTGCGTCCGCCGGAGCGGACGCTGCTGAAAAAACAGATAAGCGGCCGAAGCCGCGCTCGCCGAAGCGAGGAGATACTCCCTCCTCGGACACGACGAGACGCAGGCCTGACAAGAATGTATATGCAGCGCGTTCGAAACTGTCTAAAGTGCGTAGAGGCGAAAGCGTTTTCCGCACCACTTTGCCGATGTTACACTGGTGACGTCACCACTAGATTACGTCACAATAATTGATGGCAAAGTAATGACAAATTACTAATTAGTGACTAATTACTGATTAATAACTAAATACCACTTAAATGTTAATTAATGACAAGCTTCGCCTTTAAGAGTGGAACGCGACAGCGTGTTGTAGCGCTGCCAGGCAGTCCACGGAACGCCACCACCCGTTCGGCGCGATGCCTTGCCCTTTGAACGCGGCGCTTTTTGAGGAAAGGAAATTACACAGTATGCCGGTCCTGTAGGAGGACTTAGATGCTCTCGTTCCAGTGTCCGGATGAGTGGAATTCAGTGCCCGGATGTTGGCTCTCGGTCTCGGCGTGACGTCACTACACAGTCGACAACGGGAGCTAAAAGCATTTCATGCTTAAAACGTGGTCATTTGTGCGCGCTTTTAGGTACTGCAGCGTCTGTACGCTAATAAGCCACAACCACAATTTTTTCCCGGAGACGTGGCCAGCATTGCTCCGCTTCTTAATTCGGTAATACACGCTTCCATAAACCTTCAGCAACAGTGCCAAAGTTACAAACTAAATCAGTTATTGTTGTTGCGACAGAGAGAAGGATGAAAAGGAAATTGCACGGGCCTGCCAACTGGTTCCAGCCGAGCCACCACCGCTGCCACGTGCAGATAGAGGAGAGTTAAAGGATCAGAGGAAAGAGAATAAGAAAAGAAAAGACGAGCGTCGTAGCAACAACCGCGTCCATCTTTCATTGCCTCCTTTATCCTGCGGTGCGCAGTCACCTTCACAAATTTCCTCAAGGGCCGTCAACCGAACAGCTGCCTGTCGCAAAGCAGGAGACGTAGAGAAGGCGAGTATAGCCGTGTGTAACAGCGGGGCGACTATTTTTGGCTCCCTAGGCAGCCCGCACTCGAGGAGGAGGCTGGCGCAAAGGAACGCCGCATGAAAACACTGAGGGAGAGTGAGAGAGAAAGCGGATTTCTGGGATGCTTACTGAATATCAGCGCTGCCGACAAGGCGACGCAGCATCCGAGGTCATCGCAGCCTCCCCGTCGCCTGCTGTGCCGTCTCGCACTCGCTCACTCAGCCGTCGCCGCAATCCGCTTTCGCGACTCTCGCACCGCCGTCTCGAGTCGGGCACGTCACGCCGGGAAGACGACGCGAGAAGAGAGGCGCATCGACGGCTACACGTGAGCGACCGTTCGTCAGCTGTTGCCACGCTAATGATCGCGGCGCATTTTTTTCTTCCACCACTTCAGCGTGAGCCGGCTCTGCGTTGGGCGCCGGGCCAAAGAACAAGTAAACACGCGGTTCTCCGCTGACACAAGTAAATGTTTTCGCCGGCTGCTGCTGCGCTTGGAGCTAGTCCTCTTGCTACTGTCGCTGCTTCCCCCCGTAAGCGGCTTGCGGCAGGCTTGCGAAACCGCGGCGCTGTGGGCGCTACCGCGCGGCGCGGTGAGGAGAAGCACCCGACGTTGGAAGCGGCTGGCATTCGGCCCAGGCGCACCGGGTGATGTTTCCGGACGACGCGCGTGTAGGACATTGTTTTGTCAACTCGGCGCTTGAAGCGTGAGATGTGCTCTCTCAGTTTGGTATTTGTCTTTCTTTGCTTTATGTTCCCCCTCTTTCGTTATCTCCGTTTTCCCCGCGGAGTTTCAGCTGCGAAGAGCCTCTGCCTTACGGCGCCGCTTCGAGTGACGTCATCTGCCGATGCGTATTTTTAAGCAAGAGCTCATAGGCCATTCTATCAGTGCGGATAATAATGATTCACTGCCGCAAGTGTAAAAGCGTGTTTATTTTGCGAGGGTTTTAAATTATAGATGTGTAACGGCGAAATCACTTTAAGACGAGCACCCTGTTGCGAGGTACGGGCTGTTGACACGGTGAAGGCCAGGAATTGGGTCTTTATTAAAAGAATTGACCCAAAAGAAAAGAGGGCCCCAGGCCCTAGGAAAATACAGACTGGCTCCCCGAGCAGCTGCTCTCTTCCGCTGCTGGAGGAAGACTCTCTTTGTCCGCTGACGGTCGAGTTCTCGAACGCCGTGGTCACGTGACCAAGCCGCGGTTCTTGGAAGAAGCGTCCTTGGGGGCCGAATGCAGACCACCCCGAGTTCCGATGCGAGAGGAGAGGGGACAGCCGCGCTTCGCGACCCTCATAAACATGTCAAGTTCGAGAGGAGTGCGTCTTCGGCTGAAAATGAGCCCCGCGTCCACGACGAGGCCGGCACCCTGCTGCGCCGAGGGGAGACCGGGACGCTCGCGGCACAAACAGTTTCCCGGAGTTCGCGGGCCCACAAGCCAGCAGTGTCGTGCAACGCAACAACCCGTAAACTTTTCTGTTGTCTTCCTTGTAATGTCTGCGTCAGACTTATGCCAAGCTCGCCACAGCTTGGTTCGCGAAGATGGCCGACCTCTCAGCAGTCAAACTAAAGCAAATTACGGTGCCATTTTTTTTTTTTTCGCAGAGCACTCGGTTTGTATTCGTGCATACACGATTGGTTCGGTGCTGTCCTCTAATTTGAGAGGTGCCGTGATAATTCTGGCGAGTCTGGCCAAGACTAAGCTTTAAATTTTGCAAATGACAACCTAGAATGGGTCCTAACAAAACACTTTTCGTTCATTATATTAGAAAAAAATCGCTTCAAAGATTGGCGACATTCGGTGATTCTAAAGCTGTCTTGCTAGGCTTGAAGAAAGCTGTACGCAATGGATAATGAAAATCAGATGGTTCCAGAGAGCCATCACAGTTAGTTGATACTCGTCTCGGCAGAATTCGTAAAATCGGTTCTCGACGTTCGCCCGTAACCAAGCATAACCAGCGTACTTCACCGTGCAAACCGGATCCACATCATTTCTCCTATGAACTCTGCTTCCTCAGTTGTCGTTCTTCTTTTCTCTTCTCCCGAAATAAAAGGTTCATCGACGAGAAAAACAGAGCGGTGGTCCGCGGTCCACCGGTCCATTCCGTGCGCTTTCCACCTGGAACAAGAAAAAGGAGGACGGCCACGACCGCAAAGGGACGCGGCGTGCGGCCCGGCCGAGGAGACACGGCACGCAAACGCGGTGGCGGTTGTGGTGGGGTGGCGGGCGATACATCCTTGATGGTTCGCACTGGTGCGCTCCGAGCACTGGACACACACGCACACGACGGCAGATTTATGGGCCAGGCGTGGCGCGGAATCGACAAATGCCTCCGCTCTGCGGTCCACGAGGAAGAAAGGGGGACGGACAGACGAGCAGAACACACACAAGAAGGCCGGTAAGAAAAGCGCGCCAGTCCGAAAAGGACGCCGCACCGGGCCGTCCGTTGGAAAACCGGCGACCGCCGCAAGGACAGAGCGTGGGAAAGCGGCCAGCTTCGCACTGCCGCGTCGCTGCCCGTTCGCAGCAGTGGCAGTTCCGTTTTTTTTAATTTTTTTTTGTCCTCTGGTCGCTCAACAATTTCCGCGAATCCTCCCGTTCTTTATCTCCCTGCATCTCGAGAGCTTTCTTATTTCGCCTGGATTTCAATTTCACGCGAAATTAATCCGTCTGCAGTTATTAGACTCGGTGTGAAAACGAAACTTTGGGCTGTAAGGAAAAAAAAAAATTACGTGCCAAGCACCACGTCTGACGCGAGGGCAATCCGTCCGCGAAACAGGCCAACTGTGCAAAAGGAGGCCAATTCGACTCTAATGCAGTTGCCCTGCTGCGGTAATTCCGATTGTCTCTAACAACACTGGCGCTCTTTCTTCACTCAGTCTTGCTTGCTCGAACGCTCGCTCACTCAGTGAACTCACTCGACCACATAGCTCGCTCACCTCACTCACTCGTTCACTCACTCACTTACACATGCCAGCGACACTCCTATCGAAATTATGTCAGTGACGTACTACGTACCGAGAACTTCCCGTGTATCTTCAGTTTCAGGCATCTGTACTCTGGAACATTATAAAGCTTTAAAGTAGTAGTAGTAAAAGACTTTTAATCAACCATAATTTACAGGCCGAGCATTTCGACCGCCTGGGCGACCAGAAGCCGCTGTTCTTCTTCCCCTTCAGCGCCAAGCCAGTCGAGCCAGGTGGTGATGGATAGAGAGGGTGGGGGGAAGGAACCCGACTGCTGAGCAGCCGGGCAATAGAATAGGCAATGGGCCAGGTCCGCATAGATACAGGGGCAGTTGGGACAGGAAGGGTCCGATCGATAGCGATAGAGGAAGAGGCGGGACGGGGTGATAACTGCATTCATCTGAATGTGCCGAAGAAGGCGAGACTCCGGCACCGTGAGTGATGGATGAGGGGGAGGGTAAAGGCGTTTGTCGAGGCGGAGCTCAAGGTAGACCTCTTTTATGGTGCGGCGAAGGGTGAGTCTCCCACCGTCCTCCGAGGGCTTGGGCCAGGGGATCAACGGTGCCCGGAAAAGTGTGTCGCGGGCGAGCTGATGGGCCAGCTCATTGCCGTCAATCCCTGAATGCCCAGGGACCCAGCGGAGGAAAACGATGGAAGGCTGCAGTGCGGAGACCGCTCGTTCGACCTCCTGTTGGAGAGAAGGGGTCAGGGTGCGTTTCTGTATGTGGTGTATAGCGGCTTGTGAGTCCGAATAGACTGTGTACTCTTGGAGAGAGGGAAGGAGGGAAAATGACTGGAGGGCATGCGCAATGGCGAGGACCTCGAGGGACAATGCGTCTGGAGGGTGTAGATACGGCCCGCTGGTGTGGGTTTCAGGAGCAGGGAGGTGTGGATGGTACAGGGCGTAGCCGCAGGAACCTCGAGGAGCCACGAAGGAGGCATCCGTGTAAGCTACACCCTGGGTATCAAAGAGAGGGGAATGGTGCTGTGCGGCCGCATGACGACGTCCGGCGTGCAGGACGGGGGACATGTTGGTCGGGAGGGGAAGGATACGAAGATTGTAAGCATAAAAATTGGAGGGGACACTTAAGCTCCGTCTTAAAGGTGCACTGAAGAGGATTCTGAACTTGTCTTTTTGCCGCGGGAACTCGATCTACACGTTCCTAGCATTCTTAGAAACTGCGACTTATTGCCCTGTATGGCCGATTTCCATAATTAAATCGAATTAACGTCCGGCTCCCGCCATTTTTTTTTTTTAATTCTGCCTCGTACGATGGGCGGAGTCGACCAACGCGTAGACTGCCTTTCAGCTAGCTCTGTGGAGGCTTTATTTTGCTATTTTTCGTTTTTTAGGTTTCCGTGAATAAATAGTTTCATTCGCAGATAATATAGCCGCAAAATAAGCCCGCAGAAATAAGAATACACGCGGACTATTTGCTACTACGGACTACTACGTATTACTCCGCCGATGGCAGAGCGGCAAGCCGCCACGGGACTGGGTGAAAGGCACTCCACGCGTTGGTCGACTCCGCCCACCGTCCGAGGCAGAATTCAAAAAAAAGGGCGGGAGCCGGACGTTAATTCGATTTAATTAGGGAAATCGGCCATACAGGGCAATAAGTCGCAGTTTCTAAGAATGCTAGGAACGTGTAGATCGAGTTCCCGCGGCAAAAAGACAAGTTCAGATTCCTCTTCAGTGCACCTTTAAAGGTATGACGCGATAGAGTTGATCGGTTAATGCCCGTATATGCGAGATTGGTCATTCCCTGCTTTACATTCATAGATAGCTGCAAGTGCTCATACCACTCCTGGCGCAGCAGTTAACCTATGAGTCACTGTCCTGCGATGGCAGATGCTGCCCCCAGTGGGGATTGTGCGACCCAGGTTGCACTTCCCGAACATCCTCTCGCAAATAATTATTAATTCAGCTACCATGTGCCACTGGTCAATTTGCTCACAGTCTTCGTGGCCAACCTGCAGCCTCCTAGGTTGCTTCACTGATGACTTTTCACGTATTTTTCGCTCACGGTGAACGACGACGGATTTTCTGCGACCCGAGCTCCTTAACGATGTCGCGTTAAAATAACAGATGGGCCGCAGCTTTCCCAAAGGCGAAATTGATAACTCAGTTTACAACGTAAGTACGCGTGGTATGTGGTATGTGAGGCTTAGCGTGTCATCTCGACACATGGGGCTATGAGGGACGCGGTAGCATAGAGCTTAGGATTAATTTAGACCACCCGGGATTTTTACCGTACGCTGACATCACACGACACACGGCAGTTTTTTTTTTCATTTCGCCGCTATCCAAATGTAGTCGCCGGGGCCAGGATTTGACAACATAACCGTGTATCGCACCCAATTTTTTTATCTATTCCCATACCTAAGCTAAAAGAACATAGGCGCAGCGTTACACAGTGCAAAATTTAAAATCAATCCATGCAGCTATTACATAACAGTAGTTCGCAATACTGTTTAAAAATAAAATTACCGACGATTACGTTACTTCCTAATGCGAAATTTGAGCGCAGCAAATAAGCTGTTTCACCTTTTCGATAGATTGAGGCAAAGAAATCGAGCAACACATGTATGCGCTATCACAGAATTTTTTTTTATTTTTCACACGTATTCCTTTAACAAAGACTCCACTAACAGTTCTTGACAGTCATGAAGGAAGCTTTGTGGTCGGAGAAATAGACTGATATATGTTCGACTTGGTACACCAATGCTTGATTCTCAAAGACGAGATGCCTCGCGAGGTTGTCACAGCCGTGGGACGCGTTACGAGCGAGAGGAACGGGATGTTCTCCCGCATAAGTGTTAGGAAATTGCTGTTTGTCTTTATGTCAACATTAAAGTCCCCCACTACTAACACCGGTGTGGATCGATGGACGGTTAATGCGAGTTGCAGGAAGTGCACGACGTCTTTCGTGAGTGCGGTAGGGGCGAAGTAGGCAGCTACTACCAGCAAGCCGTTGGGCATTTTGCGGCGCACAGTTCGCCAACTTCATGTGACGTGCCAGACATTTCGACTGGTATTGCAGAGAGACCTGTGCGCAAGTAGAAAGCGACTCCCGCCGCTCTGTTGTGGTCTCTGCGAGCACCACAGCAGTATAGGAAATCTATGATTTCGAGAGGCTCTTCGGGATCCATCCAGGTTTCAGCAAAGCAAAGTACAGAGGAATGGCGCAGAATGTGATCGTGGTGTACGTCCTTGGCATGTGCGGCAAGGGAGCGTACGTTAAGAATGTGGTTGTGAATGATGAATCAAGTGCTGCCAGCGAATGACGCGTCCATTGGCTGTCTGCGTGTGTTACTGATGTGTGGTTAACATGTTAAGCTTCGCCTGTAAGAGTGGAACGCGACAGCGTCTTGCAACGCTGCCAGGGAGTCCACAGAACGCCATCGCCAATTCGGCTGTACGCCTTGCTGGACGGTAAATTTATTTTTTGAGGAAAGGAAATGTATCTCTCTCGCATGTCTGGGTGGACACCTGCACCTCGCCGTAAGGGAAAGGGGGAAGATGGGAGTGAACGAAGACGCCGTATTAGCTAGATGCGCCTTTGTTCATTCCAAACCATTCAGCTGGCATTACGGAGTGGCTAGCGTGCTCGTATCGCACTCCGGAGACCCTGGTTCGATTCCCCAACTCGACCAATTTCGTTCTCGGTTTTATTGATTTAAGCGGTCTAACTAGAAAGGTTAATTAGGCTATTTCATATTTATATTATTGTATTTCTATCCATCGTGTTCTGTCATTAACCTGTCAATTGTTGGAACTGTCTAGGATGTTCGACACAACGTATATGAAACGAGCAACGTCTTACTGAGTGGGGAAGTGCGTGGTGGTGGAGGGAACGCGGCTTCGTACTTATCTGTTTTTTTCAGCAGCGTCTCCTTCCGCGGACGCTGTTGTCGCTGCGGCGCGCGTCCTTCTTTGCTTTTCTTCTGACCTCTTCATTCTCCTCTATATTAATTAGGCTAATTGATTAATTAAGCAATTAACTAAACTCAGTCCAACTTAGTTGCAGCATCACTATACGATCCCTTTGATTGGTTGCATGGTTACTAGCCAAAGCACAATTGGCCCCATTTGAAATTCGCGCACTGTGACGTCACGAGCATTTCGACCAATTGAAAAGCGTGACATTGGGGGCGGAGCTGGTTACGATGCCGACGCCGACGACGACGCGAAACCCAGGAACGGACGCCAAAGAGCTGCGCTCTAATAATTCCAAGCTGAGGAGAGTCCACCATTGCGGCGACTCACGAATATAAGTATTTAGAATTGTTTTCATTTTAGAGCTCAATTACTAAAAAAAAAAAATGACCGGTGCAGCGATGTGGAACGCGTATACTTCATGGTTGCGACCAGGCAGTATGACAACATGCGAGGAGTCGAAATCTAGAACTCCTCTATGATGCTAGTCACCTTGATAATTTTATGAAAGAACAGCGGGCAATAGATTTCAGTTTTCAACGTTGCTTCCACTAAGGACTTTACTGGAAAGTCCGGACGTAAAAGAGAAAGCTGAATATAGGCTAGCTCACAATTTACAGCGATGAAAAACGGAGTCCTCAGAAGAGGACCGAAGAGAAGAAAGGATCAGTGGTCATGCCGTCTTTCCTTTCTCGAGTTTTGTATCCTTTGAATGGTCGGAAAACATCTGCAATTGAGGGCATTTATCTTCGACATATGACCCACACTTCAAGGACCTTTCATTTTAACTCAATACCCTGGTCATCAGGGTACTACTTCCTTAACGGACCCTTTCTCTTTTCCGATACCCAAGCGTTTATTTTTTCTTACAGCATTCAGAAGGCAGAAAAGAAAAAAGAAAGAAAACCTTTTGTATTATGTATTTCACCTTTCCGCTCCCTTCTTTTACTATCGCCACCGGGTACCGCGAGATAACGGCGCTTTGTCGAGGACCCTGGAGAGACGTTTTTTTCTCCCACCGAGTCTCACCGCTCTATTCGAGGAGCCCGAGGGGGATTTTTACGACCCGTCCTAAATCGCACGACGTCACTGTCTTGGACCGCGGGACGCCTCCGCCGACCAGGGAGCCTCTCTCGGCCTTATTTCAGGCGGATGCTGCTCCTCGGTGGTCTCTCGGACGACAGCAGCTGCTGCGGCAGGCGGAAGTCCTTGCGCAGAGCTCAGCACTACGCCGTCCCTCCACACACCGCCCCTCGCGGCCACCAGGTCTGATCCATGCCCACTCGCTCTTCTTAGACCCACTACCAGTGGCGTTTGTGTCGAATCCAAGACCCAGTCCTGCAGCGCCTTATCATACCGTCGGCTTTTTGTTCTCCTTTTCTTGTAATATACCAGGCCAAAAGACCGGTATGTTAGCGCTGATTTTGATGAAGTCGCAGTACTGCGTTAATGCGACGTGCGCAACCTATGCATCTTCATCACCGTCAACAGTTCATCCGCCGCTTTTATTCCGTTCTAAGCTTCCTCCAGAGCGTATGAACTTCGAAGCCCTTGTTTGGGTCAGCGCTATCCTGGCCTCCCTACTACCGAAGAAATCACCCGTCATTGCTCCATCTTTTTCTGCACGCGAGCGAGGTTTGTCGGCGTTTCCGTGTGGATTTGTGCACCTGGGTAAACTTCCGGCTTAGTATGTAGTACAGCCTGTAGAGCCTGCTACGCGCGGCGGCAGGGCCCCCTGTTCAGTACAGTTTGTTCAACCCCTGTGCTTACAGGGGAGAGGTTTTTAACGCTTGATTTCACCCCCACTGCTTCCCGCGCATGCGCAGCGTTGCTACGCGTCCAGACGCCTCGTCTGTTTCTCATGACACCGCCGCCTCAAAGCCTTTCCCGGTGTTAGCGTGCGCTGCAAGTTCAAGTCACGAGCTTCAGAATCATATTTGAGCAGCTGCGGTGGAGAAGGCTGTGAGTGGAGTCCTCTGCTTCCAAGTCGGCGTTAACTGAATACTCAAACAAACAAAAAAAGCCACTTGAAAATCCAAGCTCCCCCCTTCTCCCCAACATACCCTAAACAGAGGTCAAGTCGTCACTTTTTTATTATTGCCTTGAGTTTGTTCTCGATATAACTAGACCGTGATGACCGAAATGGTGGCGTTGGCATCTAGTTACAGATGCGAGTGCAGTCTACGAACTATTGGCGAATTGAAAATTGGACTACAAGCTCTAATCTGAACGCTATGAGTGTGTGCGCTGCCCCGGCCACGCATCGAAATATGCTCAAATATATGCCTGATTACGGAACGTATATAATGCAGTGACTGGTGGCTGCGGCTACAGTCTCCACATGCACCGCCAGTCCCCGGGGCACACGCGTGGAATTCCGAGTATGCACGGCTTGTGGCGAGGCCGGAGACCGCGAACAGCCGCCCTCTCCGGCGACGAGTAATGACAGAACAGCGCGCGGGCACCTCCTTGTCCTCCCCCGTGTGCGGATTCCCGCGCCTTACATCGACTCCTTCGTCCCGTCCTGATGAATCAGCATCGCTCTGTCCCCTTTATTCCCATCGGTCTTTCCCTCCGAGAAGACCGCGGCGGACCGACGCTGCGGTCGCTCTAATTCGCCCCGGGCCAAACTCCCTCCTTTTTTCTTCCCCGCACTCCTTTTATCCCCGCCCGCTGGTGTGCGTAGGGCTCATTCTGTTCGTCCCCATTCTGTCCCTTCCTCTCGTAAACTCTCTCTCACATCTGCTCCGCTATTCCTTGGCTTTACTTATCCTGGCTATTTTTGTTTGCCGCGCCGAGTAAGGCTTGAGTCGCGCACCTCCTTTTTTTCCTTCATTTAGCTCCAGTTCTTTTCCTTTTATTTGATCCTTTCCTTTTCCCATTTCATTTCCCCCGTTGACGCGGGAAACGCCGTGGCGTGTGCGGTTCGCCGCACCGATCCCGAGAGAGATCGCGCGGCCGCTCCCGACTCGCTAATTGCGTGAGTAGCGCCCCTCGCGGCAGGATTTGCATTCTCGCTCCTTGAATTGAGGGAGCAATGGAAAAAGGAGAAAGTGAACTGAAGGAAAAAGAGAGAGAGACAGAATACTATCGGCACGAGCATCTGTGAACGCTCTTCGCTCCCTTAAATGCCCGTCTCAGGGTCGTCAACTTCAAGCCGCGCAGTCTGTGACAGCAAAAGCGAAAACAAAATGCAAAGGCTAAATTGGAAAACAGGAAAGGCGAACCGCGCGGACCTGCTGCGTTCAACGACAGCAATACGGGCGACCAATGGGTTGACTTCGCTGTGAACGGCGATCCAGTCGTAAAGGTAGCGCCATTTGGAGGAAGCGCAAGAAAAGGGCGAGAAAGCGGCGCGCTGTAAATTCGGTGCGATTGTAAACGAGGTCTAGTTCGCCAACTTGCACCTCTAGGAAAGTCCGAACTAATTGAATTAAGCAGGGGACCACGCGATCCGATCACTGTGCACGAGGCGAACTACGACAAATCTATGCGGATTGTAAACAGCCGGACAGGGCTATGCGAAGACATTAGCTGACGCGTCATTTGCTCCCGATATAGCCCATAGCAAGACTAAAAAGAACAACATATATTAGTGCTGCTTTTGCGTAGGATTATACTTAGAATCTTACCGGTTACCTTAGAATCGTAGTATCTTACCGGTTCTCGCCTATGGGGCAGAAACGTGGACGCTAACAAAGAGGGTTCAGCTTAAGTTAAGGATAAAGCAGCGAGCTATGGAAAGAAAAATGATGGGTGTAACATTAAGAGATCGGAAGCGGGCGGAGTGGGTGAGGGAACAAACGCGGGATAATGACATCCTAGTTGAAATCAAGAGGAAGAAATGGGCTTGGGCAGGGCATGTAATGCGAAGGCAAGATAACCGGTGGTCTTTAAGGGTAACGGAGTGGATTCCAAGAGAAGGCAAACGTACCAGGGGGCGGCAGAAAGTTAGATGGGCGGATGAGATTAAGAAGTTAGCGGGAATACGGTGGCCGCAACTGTAAAAGGACAGGGTTAATTGAAGAGACATGGGAGAGGCCTTTGCACTGCAGTAGGAGTAATCAGGCTGATGATTATGATGATACTTAGCTGGCAGCTGAATTTTCACCCACATCACACGAAGGCGCAAAAACAACGGAAGTGTTAGTGTTTAGCGGCTGATATCGCACCATATTGTTCCCTAGTATTTTTAAAGAACTTATAGCAGTATATGGTAGAGAGAGGGTGCGGTAGATGGTCCTTGGCGATCACAAAATGAACAAGGGAGGGGAAAACCTCAGTTTGCTAGAGCCAACGTTTCGACAAGGGGACGAAGACAAGTCCCCTTGTCGAAACGTTGGCTCTAGCAAACTGAGGTTTTCCCCTCCCTTGTTCATTTTGTTATAGCAGTATATGGCACGTTGGTCATTTTCCCGACATTCGGTGTCCTCGCAGGTGCCCAGCACCTGAGCTCTTCTACTTTGTTCTGTGCTGTGCGATAGACACAGGTGCACAGTAGCTGCGCTTGTCGCACTGAGCACCTGTGCTCATTAAGCAGGCACTGCTCCCATCTAGCATTCTCTATGACACCTTCAGCTTGGCCGTGGGTCGTCGGCCGATCGCTACGACCTGTGAGGGTGCTTTCACGCAGTTTCAAGCTCAAACGCAATGAGAGCCGGAGCGTTCTGATGAGATATGTCAATGTACGCATCGCCAGGCAGACACACTAAACGGTGGACTAAGCGAGCGAGAATTTTTCTTTGAAGCAAATTCTTCTAATCCAACTACTAAGCACAGCTTAAAACTAGTACCGAAATCCGCAGCATCCCTGATGATCGCCTGATATTACTTTTTCGCAGTAAGTATACACGAAAACACGGGATTGTAATAGAAGTTCTCCATGTACACCGCGAACGTTACTATGGGTAATACGGAAATATAGCTGCATATTTTGTGTCGTAAGGCGTAAGGAACTGTCAGAAGGTTCGTTGTTTTGAGCGTCAGCTTCTGATGGAAATATACACGGCAAAGGGAAACGTGAATAATAACCCCTAACAGACCCAAAATAAGAAAATAACAAAAAATGTTAGTAATACTACAGGGATGTCCAAATGAAAAAAGATTGCCACGAAGAAGTTTATCTGCTGGCAGGGCTGCGACCAGGCCGAACGCAGACGTTTATGTTGACTTGAGATTGTTCGCAAAAAAAGAAAAAAAGATCACTCCGCAAATTCTCGTTCTTTCGTTGAGGAGAAGTGTCACAAAAGAAGAGATTCGGGAAGGTTGTTAAATAGCAGTTCTACCACATGGAAAACCGTGCGTTCCGAAAAGTAGGATTTGTTTTGCACAGTTGCAATTCCATTATTAATAAACAAGTCTACGTGAAAGCAATAACATGCGCTATACACCAAAGGTTACAGTTTCGATCTACGTTGTGACATGTCATTTAGAGGAATTAAGCATCAGCGCATACATAATATTATTCACTTATTTAATATATACAAGTAAACAGCAAGTACATAACAAAAGAATACTGACATTCTATCTCGTTGTGCATGTAAGCATGAAATGCATTGAAGTACATGCGCAGCGCATTCCTTGGTGGCTGCTAGATGGCGGTAGCAGTACTCGAGTTGTTGACGAGCTTCTATCATTAGCTGTTTCTCATAGTTTTCTTTCCCGCTTTTGGCGTGCAGCGAAAGGCGGAACCGCGGTCTCCGGATGATGTTCGCCTCAATTTGCCAAGAATGGGAACAGAAAGCATTTCTTGCTTTCTGCAACGAACTACAACGAAGGCCTGCGATATGACACAACCATACCCGTAACAGAGCTGACACGCTGCGCTATAACGAAAAAATAGTGTACTGAACATGGTTCGTCATTCATTAAATACACGGCGCCTACATACTATGCCTCCCCATAAAACGCTGAGGCATGGCGCGAATATTACGGAATCACTACAAATCATGTCATTACTGCCCACGTAGAGAGAACAAGATCACCTGAGAAAGTAGGTGATGTCGACCGTTCAGCTACGATAGCTAGTTCCACGAGAGCCGACAGACCGGTACACGTCACTGCAGCCACCAGCTAAAAAATAAAAATTAAATATTGAGCCAAACTAAAATAATTTAACGCAGAGTAATAGCTAGCCCTAAATGTAAAAGTATCAAAATGAAGACGCCATGTGCACGTACTCGAACTGAGAAGGTGAGATGAAAAATAAAATGTTCGCTGAGAAAAATGGAGAAGAGAGACACCGAAATTATGGAGATAAAAAATGGGCATGCAGAGGCAGTTGTCTATGAATAAAAAATTAAACAAACAAGGAATGGATGCTCTCCGACGCTGCGTTGGCGAGCTTTAAAGATGAATAAGAGAGCATCGAAATCCCGCCAGAATAAAGACATACATACTCAAACACAAAGCAGGCGACGGCGCAGGCAGAGAGATAGAATACAACGATAGATAAAAGAAAGACGTAAATGCGACGAGGTGCAGAAAGGAAGTTTCGCCTGATTTTGAAGCGAGCGAAGCGTCCCAGACACTGACGTGGCAGGTGCATGCGAAAAGGTACGACGCCGGAGCGAAGAAAGAAAAGGGCAAGACGGAGGGAAGGGCGCGAATTGATGCAAAAACAAGAGAAGCTGAAACCCTCTGAGCAATGCGTGCGTGGACAAAAAACAAATTGGAAGGAGCGGAAAACAGGGAACTGAGCAGAAAAGAACTCAACCAAAGCAGTGCCGGTAGCTGCAGCAGTGGCAGCGCCACAAGCAAGGTAGAACGAGTTGCCAAAAGGCGGAGCAAGGGAAAAAAGAAATGAGAAAGTAGTCGGCGGGTACGGGCATACGCGAGGCGCTATTAGAGAATAATAAAGGAGAGCCACAAACGCAAGCTGGAAAAAAATAAATTCAACTGCTGGATAAGACTATGCGTGAGCAGTGAGGAGATGAAAAATCGAGAAAACGGGAAATGCGGAAGCAACTTCAAATCAATAGAGGCAGTCAAAGAAAAAAGAAGAAAGGAAGTAAACCGAAGACAACGGAACCACTCCAGCAGTGAGGCTTGCACGTAGAATGCAGCACAAATGTCAGTTATGAAAGCAAATAAGAATTTTTTGCAGTATGAGGGGAAAAAAAGTCTAACGCTTGATAAAGGGAGGACAGAAATGACGCGAGTGGCAAAAAAAGAACTGGAGAAAGGGTACGCGGGGAGAGGAGTAAGGCGAGAAAGGAGACGGGGGAGAGGGCCCCTCAGGGAAGGAACGTGACGGCGTGCTGGAAAGAAGGGCGGCATCCGTCCCGAATCGATTTGGGGACCTCGACAGAAGCCGCGGAAGCGGCGCAGCGCTGGTGGAGGAGAACCTGGGGGGAAAGGGTTGCGGGTTGGTGGAAGGAAGGAGGGAGGTCCCACGCGGGAGGAGGGGTGTGCGCTAGAGCGGCGAGAACCTTTCTCTCCGGACAGGTAAGCTGCCGGCGCCACCGTCGGCAAAGCCCAGGAGAAGGCGCGAGCAGCGTCGGCGGACGTGTGGTACGCGCGATGGAGGACAAAGCAGCGGCAGCGAGTAGGCGTCGCTGGAGCCGCGGCAGCAGTCCTCAGTTTGGGTCATAGTCTACTGGTTATTGTTATTATCATTATTTGTAGTAGCGGTAGTGACAGTGCCATTAGCAGTTATTGTTTTGCGAGTTTCGGCAGCTATTACTGGCTGCAAGTAATGACGGGAAAAGGAGCGTCTTTATGCTCGTCGAGTAGCCCTAAATAATTCAGGAAGCCGAGCTGGCTGGCGTCCCATAACTCGCCGCATTAAGTTTCACGGGTATTTTACAAGGTTCTCACTAAGCTAGTATTTTGCGAACCGCTCGACAGCTCGACTGAGCCTCGAAACACCGCGTGGCGGTCTTTTCCTTGCCGTCCGATGCCACCTTGGAGCAGTCTGTATCTGCACAATCGGATGGGCCATGTCATCGGCTTATTCACTTCCGTCCTATCTCAGTGTAACTCTGAGCAAAACTTTTCCCTTAAACCTTGTAATAATGTGACTCCGCACGATGACACGGACTTGAGATTAGAAAACTGATGAGCTGACCACACCAAGATATAGCGACTGTCAACATGCGAGCCTCAAAGAAAGCGTTTCGAGGCGACTCCAGTAGCCCTCACCCACTGAAGCGTGCAGAATTCAAACGAGGTGGGCTCCCGGGATTTGTTGTCCTGTCAAGCCTATAGATGATTAATTGAGCTGTTTTCGTCGGAAGGGGTAAAAATATTATTGGCAGGATGGAATTCGGACTGGTGGCATAGTGTGTTAACCAGAGCTGCACATGGGATAGACGTCGTAGTGATGGGCTGAGAATTAATTTTGACAACCTTGGTGCCTTTAACGTGCGCTCACGCCCCACAGAATGCGCGTGCTTTTGCATTTCGCCGTGTGCGAAATGCGGCCTCCGTGGCCGGGATTCGCTCGCGCGTCCTCGTGCTGGGAAGCTCTACGCTATAGCCACCGATATCGAGATAAAGCAATATGTTTGTTTGCCACGCCTAACCTATTTGTTTCATTTTCTCCGAGGAGTTTATGCCATGTAATGTTGTGTTAGGTTTTGTTTTGTCATGTTATGTCATTTTATGCACGTTATGCCATGTTATGCCATGTTATGCCATGTCATGCCATGTTATGTTCAGTTATGCTGCGTTTTGTTATGTTGCGTGGAGTTTAATTTGTCAGAGGTGCATATGAGATCTGAGAGACGCCGTAGTGGGATGCTACGGATTAATCTCCACAACCTGGTGTTCTTTAAAGTGCACTTACATCGCAAAGAATATGGGCTTTTTTGTAATATTCCCGCACTAACCTGCCTTATGAGTTCGACATCTCAGTGTTGTATGCACGACTAATCTATCCTGCCAAGCAGAGGGTTTTGTTTTTTCGTCAGTGTCGAGCTGCGTGCAGTCCATGAACTGGAAGTAAATTAGCACTTGCATGCCCTGCGGTACAGTTGTAAAGAAAAAAAAAGATTATTCAGCACGTATTGAAAGACGGCCTTTCTAGATATTCTGGTATTGTAAGAAAGATGCTGCCAGCCATGATACTGCAAATATATTATAACTGTAGCCGATTAATATTTTGGTGTAAGTCGTAGTGAAACGTTAGCGGCAGCCATTGTAGTGACGGCAGGACACACAGGATTAACTTCTCAGCAACTCAAACCCATGAATGGGGAAAAGCAGCGGGCGCAATGATAGGAGGTGAGGCATTCGGGACCACCCTTCGCTGTGAAGGCGACGAACGAATGCGAGAACCGAACGGAAAAGTGAAACGACCAAGGCCTCCAGCAGAGGAGCTCACTCGAATCGAATGCCGCGCCTCGGTCATTTTAACGAGAAGGAAAAAATTCTTGATTCCGTGGTACTACTTAACGTTATCTCCAGAGAAGACCACAAGGCTGAGCTCAGAGTGTACGGCACAGCCAGGAGATACTTGCGATGCTTAATCTCGCAAGTTAGGCACGCGCACGAAAGCAAAGAAAGGAACGCGGCGGGCAAAAAGAGCAGCCAAGGTCGCGCGAGCCACCTTCCCGCGTGTATCCGGGAATGTTCTTTATGGGAGCGGGCATCGCATAACGACGTTAGGTAAAAGACGCGCCCGGCGACGTCAGCGCGACCCCGTGCGTTGCGCCCGGGCAGAAGAGCAACGCGGGCTGCCTTTTGCCCGGGTGCCTTCGCGTCGGATACCGGCCTCACGGGGTTTTTGTGCGGCGACAGCGCCACCACGCGAGTAGCCCGGGGCGACGCCTGGAATGCGGCGGCCCTCTAATTAGGGGGAGCGGACGGTCCTCGTTTAGCGCCGACCAGCCGCCCGACACTTTTCTTCTTTCCCCGCACATCGCTGCCCCCAGCACCCGTTCTTCCTATCACCGCATGCCGGGCTCCTAGGCCCGCACTTAATTGTTCGCCGGGACATAGTGAGCGCCCTTTTGGGTGTGATGTTCGCTTGTGTGCATTCTTGGGAACCGAGGGTAATGAAATAAAGAAGCGGGCTGGAAAAGAACGCTCGGCGCTCCGTGGTGTATTACGTTGCTGTTTTCTAGAGCTGGCCGGTAATCTTAAATTGTTTTATAACTGCTGTCTTATATTTTTATCGTGTCGGGTATGGTAAGGATAATGAAATGTATCCATAAAGTAGCTTTGCGAACAGAGGTTCTAGTACGTGCAACAAAAAATGTGCACAAAATGCTTCTTGCTATTGAGGACTATATATTTGTCACAGTTATATCGATGTCATTATTATTTCTCTAGTTTCTCTCCCTCCGAAATTGAACTCTCTGAATCTGGACTCACATCTCCATGCATGCATTTTGTCTGTACATACATTATCGCGACTACAGTGTCTTTCTAAGTCAGATTGTTCACGGTTCACAGTTTAATATTCATTAGTGACTGTTTTTATTCACTCTGCATCTCACTCCAAGGCATAAGCGACGCAACTTATGCACGATTGGAGCTTTAGTTTCAAATAAAATGTCATTAAGGTGCACTCACTGATCTCCTTTATATGCTTAGAAAGCTCGTATATGAGCGACACTAGACGCCCTACTGTCTTTTTGGCTCCTCTTCAGCGCATACGTACAGTTAGAACAGGAAGATAGTAATCTTGGTGTGCGCACGCGAGGCCCTGTCCCACGTAGTCGACGAACGCGAACGCTGTGAGTTTCTAGTCTGCTGCTCTAAAGCCGACATGAGTGCGTCAGAAGTAGAGTGGCCACAATCACAAATACACAGTTGCGTCTATAGCACGCCTAACCATGAGCGCAGCCGAAGGCCTCGCTCCGTGCGACAGCGCAGTTCCTTCTCGCGGCACTGTGGCGAGTCTCGAGCGAAGCCTCGTCGTACTGCGCGCGTTAGCAGCGGCAGTCTTGTTATTTCGAGCACACGGACAGTGTTTGCCCAAGGGCCTTCCCTCGGTTTGTCCTGGCGCGCACACGAGCTCCGTGCAGCGGCACTGCATCGTGCGGCGAAAAGAAGGCGGCGGCGTCTCGAGTGCGACAGGAGCGGCGACTGCCAAACTGGGGGAACAAACACGAACTGATCAATAAGGCATCCTGTGCAAAGCGGAGACGTCGCCAGCCCACGACACACGGGGGTGGCTCGATGCAGAATACTCTAAATTGCGTGCGGGGTACGAGAACCGCCGGTGTACTCTGGCCGGGGCGATATATGTTCAAAGACGTAATACAAGACGTTTCCCTCTCTCTGTGCCTCTCATAGTGAGAGGAAATTAACGTGAAGGGAAGAAATTAAGGAATTACTATTTACTGAAAAGAAAGAACGCAAGAAAGAAAGAAAGAAAGAAAGAAAGAAAGAAAGAAAGAAAGGAAGAAAGAAAGAAAGAAAGAAAGAAAGAAAGAAAGAAAGAAAGAAAGAAAGAAAGAAAGAAAGAAAGAAAGAAAGAAAGAAAGAAAGAAAGAAAGAAAGAAAGAAAGAAAGAAAGAAAGAAAGAAAGAAAGAAAGAAAGAAAGAAAGAAAAGTTTCAGCTTTTTGTCTTACTTGGAGCTATTTTGTGTAAGTTATTGGAGATTGATCTTTAAATAACTATAAATATTTTAATGGCACAATTCTGATTGTCCTCCTAATTGAACGTGCGACCTTCCTTCAGGTAATAACTCCTAAAATCAATTTTCAGTGAGAACTAATATCGCAGCTTCGAAACTTCCGTCAAATTTTCTCCAACATATCCAGTTTTGTTTTGCTTGTCGTAGGCTTGTCGTTTATGCTGTATTACATGACAGAAGCAATCGCGCTTCTTGGAACCCAGTTGTATATATATTTTGAAAAACCTACTGAAAAGAACTCGTTGTTTCTTTTTTAAAGCGTGCTTCGCCTTTATACGATACTTTGTGCGGTGAAGCCTCAATAAAACTGTAGGACGGCGGACATTGTATGACCGGCCTCTTCTCAAATAACGCGATGCAGCGACCGACACCGTTCTTGAATGCTATTAAAAGTATAATAATCCCCATCACTTAACATATGCCGAAGGTTTTTGTTTCTTTCTTGGTTTTCTCTTTCTGTCTACCTTGAGTGTCTTTTTTTTTTATGCGAAGCATACTACTTTAGCTACCACTTCAGCCCTTCACCGTGGTTATGCGCCTCCAAATCACGTGATACATGACGTCACACCACGTGACACGATGACGTCACGGCAGTGGAGAAACGGGGGCCCACCTCGCGCCATCGCTGTGGTTGTGCGCCTCCAAATCACGTGATACATGACGTCACACCACGTGACACGATGACGTCACGACAGTGGAGAAACGGGCGCCCACCTCGCGCCGTCGCTGTGGTTGTGCGCCTCCAAATCACGTGATACACGACGTTGCACCACGTGACACGATGACGTCACGACAGTGGAGAAACGGGGGCCCACCTCGCGCCGTCGCTGTGGTTGTGCGCCTCCAAATCACGTGACACGATGATGCCACACCACGTGACACGATGACGTCACGGCAGTGGAGAAACGGGGGCCCACCTCGCGCCGTCGCTGTGGTTGTGCGCCTCCAAATTACGCGACACGATGATGCTTCGCATTCTCCAGGCTGAACCAAGTTAAGCCTCAGCCATTTTTTTTCCCTGCGACAGAAATTCGCTCCACCTGGGAGCTACCGTTTCGAGCCTGACTGAAGGAGGTCTCTTATCTCGCATATATGCTTCGATATAATCGCTTTCGTTTTCTCGTCATGGCCTAAACTGGTTACGAACTAATCCGGCAGTTCAAGTCCTCTTCAGCATGTCTTCGACGCTACTGCTTGTCGTCAAAGCTAGTGAAATCCGCAAAACGCAATCTGAGGCAGCCAGCTTTGGCATGCTTGTCTTTCTTCTTACACTTCTTCTATCCTATTGCGCTCACTCTCGATTCTTTCTTGTCTCTTGCGAAGTCTGCTCCTAGTGTTTGTTTTGACAACGCGCACAGCCGCGATCCGGTCGCGCTTGTATGTTTACACAAAAAAAAACCTTGTTTGGCCTCGTATTCCGCACACAGCGTCTTCGCTGTAATGGCCCAGATGGTTGGTTGGCGCAGTAACATACAAATCTCTCCAGCAACCAGCTCCTTCCTTCAACACTAGATTTTTCTCCAGCTGCTGTTAGAAAAAGAAATAACACAGGCGGGAACGACTGTGCCGTAATCATATGGGCGACAAGTTCAAGGCAGGTCACCGCAAGGGGCGACGGTGGTTTATTGCTTCAACTTTATAAATTCGCGGTTAAGAAAAAATCAGGAAAAACTGTTTTTTTTTTTTGCGAAAGCACCACTACGCTAGTTGCCGAGCCATTTCGCGGAGCTCTGGAAAAGCCAACCTGCGCATGCGCTAGCAGCGGGTGACGTCACACGGCGCACCGAGGCCGCCGCCGGAGCTGCCGCCGCGCGCTCTCCATCGCCTCGCCGACAGTCTCCCCCCCACCCTCTCTCTCTCTATGATGCGCAGTAGCGATTGCGCATTTCCATCTGTGTGGTTTGTGGTGTATACTATGCCAGGATATACATAGCGTGAGGTGAGGGCGAGGTGTCCACATCTCGGTGGACACCTGAACCAGAGGGAAGGCGCATAACTGCCTTATTGGAACAGTGGACACCTCAACCATGCTTTGAGCTAAGTGGCGGTAATGACAGGTGTGCGCTGCATGCGTTGTCATTGATAACTTTGTGCCAGAAACGCGGCGCTGAAGCCATAGGCCGTCGGCGTTCGTTGTGATCGTTGGCGTTGACACGTTTTACACTCCGATCATTTTAAGAAAACGAAGGTGAGCGCGCGCGGCGAGGCACGCCAGCTGTGCGTAGTGACGTCACTTGCCCCTCGCGCATGCGCAGTATGGTCGTGCAAGAGCAGGCGAAACGGTGAGACTTTGGGCAATGTAGCTCACTAACAGGGGAGGGTGCTCGCGTCGCAACGACACCAGCGCCACGGGTGGCGTGTTTGCTGCTCGCGCGCGGGGGAGAGACGGGTCTCTTCTCGGCATCGGAAAAGCTCACGGACGTGTCGCGCACGGCTCCGCTCTTCGTCGGCGGGCGCTTCCTGATCGCAACATGCTCCCGCCGTCCCGTCCCGTCCGGCCTCGGAGCTTCCCTCTGCCCTGCCGTGGGCGAACATTCGCTCGTAACGGTGCTGGTGAGTCGGACGTCCTCGATATCTCAGTGTATTTTGTTGCTAGCTGGCGTTATTGTTATTGCAGCAATAAATGCCTTGTTTGTGTCAGCCAGTGTGTCGTTCTTTTATGCGAAGCATATTACTAGAGGTACACTACAGCCCTTCGCCGTGGTTACGCGCCGTGCACACCACGTGGTGCAGTGACGTCACACCACGTGACATACCACGTGACACATGACATCACGGCAGAGGAAGACGGAGGTACACTACAGCCCTTCGCAGTGGTTACACGCCGTGCACACCACGTGGTACAGTGACGTCATACCGCGTGACACATGACGTCACGACAGAGGAAGACGGAGGTACACTACAGCCCTTCGCCGTGGTTACTTGGTGGTTACACGCCGTGCACACCACGTGGTACAGTGACGTCACACCACGTGACACATGACGTCACGACAGAGGAAGATGGGGGTCCACCTCGCGCCGTCGCTGTGGTTGCACACCGTGCAGACCACGTGGTACAGTGACGACACACCACGTGACATACCACGTGACACATGACGTCACGACAGATCGCCGTCACGCGCTGGGAGAGGGAGAACGATGCCATCGCACAGACACCGGAATGACCTCGAGCGGCATTCCCGCGCATTTCGAATGCGCGTTCACACTCGGTGTAGGTGAAACGCTCGCTCCACTGGGCAGGCGGAGGAGGAGGAGGAGGAGAAAAGCATTTATTTGGTAATGTACAGAGAGGTGCTCGGGGAGAGGCCCCTAGTGGGTCTCACCCCTTACAATACTAGTCGGAGTCCCTCATTCCGGGATCCCGTTGGTCGAGACCGCTACACAAGTCCGCCGAACCAGGGCCTGCTCGGCCGATAGTTCCTGGCAGCTGAGTAGGGCCGCCTCCCAGTCCTCTCGGGTAGGGGAAGGGGTGATTGGGGGGAGAGAAGGATTTTTTCTGCATGCCCTAACCATGTGGAAGGTGTCGGCCACCTCCCCACAGAATGAGCAGCGGCCGTCAAAAGAAGGATTAAAGTGCTTGAGAACCGCCGGGCACAGCAGGGTGTTTGTAAAGAGCCTGAGGAGAATTCGTTCGCCAGCTTTACCCAGTCCTTTCATAGGAACTGGGTATCGCCGGTGTTCGGCACGATAGTGCTCAGTAATTTCTTTAAAAGAAAGGAGAGGGCTGTGATCTGAGTTAAGCTCCTCCCAAGGGACGCCTGGTGCCCGGTGAGTGAGTGCGCGGGCTGCCTCATGGGCGGCTTCGTTACCTGGCATGCCTTGGTGGCCGGGGACCCATATGATTGAGCGATGAGTTGGATCGCCGTCGCGAGTACTGCGGTGCAAAATTTGGTGAGCGAGTGGAGTGATCCAACCGAACTCAAAGTTACGACAGGCTCCTCGAGAGTCTGTGAGGATGAATTTAGAGTCGGGATGGGAGGCTGCGAGGGCGATCGCCACCTCCTCCGCATGCGTTGAGTTGGGCGCTCTGAACGAGAGGCCGTCCACCTGTTTTCCCTCGTGTATGACTGCAGCCGTGTACCATTCCCCCCTGGAGCGGTAGGGGCCTGCAATGTCGACGTAGAAGACGTGTTTCTTTGAGCCATAGTGGCGGTGCAGGGCATTCGCCCGCGCCTGGCGCCGGTCATTATGGTCCTCCTTGTTCATCTTAGTCGGAAGGGGTCGAACGTAGAGGGCGCTTCTCCACAGTTCTGGCACTCGAACCCGTTCCATGGTATGGTGATCATGTCTGATATGTAACCGGTCCAAGAGGCGGCGACCGGACACGGTCTGGGCGAGACGCGTGTATTGGTTAACGAGATGCGCCTCGCGGAGTTCTCGATAGGTGTTCACCACCCCCAACGCGAGAAGTCGCGCGTTGGAAGTGGATATCGGGAGGTCGAGGGCTCTCTTGAAAATTTTGCGGAGTACAATCTCCAAGTGATCTTCGTCATGTTTCCGTAAGCGGAGGTAAGGAGTCGAGTACAGTACTCGACTTGTTACGAAGGCATGCGCGAGCCGCATCGCATCCTTACTTCGCAACCCTCCTCGCTTGTTGGAAACGCGGCGAACCATTCGGCCCACCTGGTCGTCGACTTTGCGGAGTTTGGCAAGAGTTGTGTCTGCCTTACGATGTTGATTAATGAAGAGACCGAGTATTCGTAGCTCCTTCGCTTCACGGATGGGGCCGCTTGCGAGAGAAAGCTGAACGGAGATTTTGCATTTCGGAGAAGATCGAATATGCACAAATTCAGACTTGGACGGGGAGCACTGGAGGCCGCAGTACGTGGCATAGTGGTCAACTATGCTCGCCGCTGCTTGCAGGCATTCCTCCATCTCTCCTATATTTCCCGTAGTGGCCCAGATGGTGATGTCATCGGCGTACAGCGCATGCTGAACACCGCCGACAGCCGCCAGCTGTGCCGCGGCTTCCGTGGCAATCCAGGCGCCCACCCAACGCGCGTCTCGGGGTTAGTCGGCGTTCCGCTGTAGCCATGCCGTTGTCTTCCCCCACGACGAAGGCATCTAGTGGTTGTATTAAAATGACCAAGTATTCAACCAAGGAAAGCCATGTATTACCAAGCCTAGACATCAATATGCTTCGCATCTGACCAGGGTTAACCAAGTTAAGCCTCAGCCATTTTTGTTCCCTCAGAGCAACACCCGCCGCGATCGGCATGCGCTCGGTAGCGTACGCGACCACGGTTGGGGTCCGGCGGTTTTGAACTGGGTCAGCCGCGGTTAAACGGGGAGAACGCATT
This sequence comes from Amblyomma mixtum, assembly GCF_055824585.1. Taxonomy (NCBI): domain Eukaryota; kingdom Metazoa; phylum Arthropoda; class Arachnida; order Ixodida; family Ixodidae; genus Amblyomma; species Amblyomma mixtum. The sequence continues at coordinate 36,352,304 of NC_143016.1, read as the reverse complement.
TACCTCCCCAATTAAAACCCCACACAATATATGGCTACGTGCAGATGATCAATACAATTCACCTTTATTTTCAACATTTTTACAATGTTGACGGTCTCCCAGGCAAAAAGCTGTAGTAACAGCTTGACGAGGCCTGGAAGCCGGCGGCAGACAGCAGTGACAGCGGTACAAAAAAAAATTATACACAAGATATCAATTGCTATTACACACGGTCACACACATTTTATCACGGTCACATTTTATCACAGATTTACAAAAATAAGAGGTGAAGTAAATTAATCAAAAAAAGATATTGAGATGTTATGCAAAAGCCAGGGTTAACATGCACATAAAACTGCAAAAAAAAGCGATAATTGCACATATGAGAGGTTAAACTACCATGTGTGTGTTTTTCTTGAGCACGTTACCATTTTACGCCAGAAAACAAACACGGGTCACTCCAGAAACATTGAACGCAAACTCTTACGCGTTATTCGAGCGTTATTAAAACTAGATAGACTGATCTGATTTAGTAACACTGGCACTGTATAGCTTAATGACTGGAGAAGGTAATTAGATCGGTGTTGTGGAATCAACCATTTTTCAGGGGCACGTGTTTTCGAAATATTACAGTGCAACGTTGCACCTGAGAGTGAGAGGAGGAATTCTTTATACATTTCGTTAGCAAAACAAAAGTGGTAGAGGAGGCGGTAACTATAAAGAGACTCAATATTAATGACATGATGCTGACGAAATTAGCGCGGCTGAAGGTTGTAAATATGGCACATTGTTTATGCAACGCATGGCTTTTTTTTTCTAGACGAAGAAGTGTACCAACGTTTCTTTTTTTTTTTTTTGTAGTCGTTCCCCATACTAGTGTGCAATAGTTAAGGTGTGAACGGAAGAGTGCGTGGTAAACTTGTAGTCTAATGGATATCGGAAGGAGGTCACGGGTTCGAAATAAGGCACCTACAGCAGATGAGAGTTTTTTAGCCATTTGCTCAACATGACTGTCCCATGTCATCTGACTAGAGAATATGACACCAAGTATTTTATGTTCTTTCACGATATCTATTTCATTAGGTCCCAATTTTAGCTCACGACTAGAGGCCAAGCGTTTGTTTTTAGGCGCAAATAAAACTGCTTTTGTTTTTTCTTTCTCATTTATTTTTAAGCTGCTTGTTTCGGACCATTTCAGTGGTTTTGACAACGCATTATTTGCCATTTTAAACAAATCAACTTCATTAGTGGAGCTAAAGAACAAGCTCGAGTCATCCGCATATAATACAAATACGGCATTGTGATCAATAGACATAAGGTCATTTACATAGACATTAAATAAAAACGGCCCAAGAATACTACCCTGTGGAACACTGGATGAAATCTGTTGGAAAGTGGAGCAGTGACCATTAATATCAACACACTGGGATCGGCCGGTTAGGTACGACTGCAAATGAGTATTTGTTAGCCCACGGGCACCGTAATGATCTAGCTTATTAAGGAGGGTTGTGTGACATATTGAATCGAAGGCTTTACTGAAGTCTATATATATTCCCAGTGTATATTTATTAGCTTCAATGTTTTTTATGATGATTTCCTCTTGTAACAGAAGGGCAGGTTCCGTTGACCTACCCTTACGAAAACCATGCTGACTTTCTGATAAGATATTGTGTTTAGTGAAAAAGCCATCTAGTCGGGTAACCATAATCTTCTTGCTTTCGCAATCCACCAGGTTTAACCAGAGCTAAATCACAGCCAATTTTTTTGTTGTTGATTTGGTGGAAGCCTTTTATAGACCATTTATTTTGATGTTAAAACATAAAACTGAGCAAGTGCTCAGCTGAAGACGTGACACGGCAACGTATAAACCGAGGCAAAACTAAACATGAAATGGCTGGAAATCTCGGTGCAGACTTGAGTGCCCTGCATTCATCCCCCTACGCTCGTCATCATCGTATTCGTCTCCCTCACTGCCACGGGCCTTAATTTTTGTCCGCACTTCGAGGCCCATCGCGCGCTGGGCCAATAGCGTTATCCCGTCTGAACGGTGGCAAAGTGTGGTCTTATCGTCAAGGGGGTAACGATTCAATTCCTGGCTCGACCAGAAGAATTTGGCTTCTATCGTTTTTCTTCCTGATTATTCATAACCAATGGTGGGCCATTTTTGTTCGGGGCTGTGCGACACGGAACGAGAATCTGGCTACACTTCGCATATCCTAACACCATATTATTTATCCACTGCGCTTTGAGAACTGTCCATTCGGACTTCAGCTGGGATGATTCGAATGGCAAGGCTGGGGTGGTCTTAATGCGGGTCGAAATAACAAAAACAAGCGGAATGAGAACACGCAAAAAACACACAGCCTTCCTATCCCAAACATCTATGTCGGGTGACCGAATCAAATACAACCCAACGTACTACATCATACCTTCACGCAGTCCATTTTTTTTCTCCTATCTTACGAGCAGCAGCTTTGTGTGACGTAGCACTAAAAGTGAGGAAGCAACGCCACTCGCCATGCCGCTATGAAAAACAGGGCCGAACAGTGAGAAGGAGGCTGAGGAATGGACTCGGAAAAGCATTATCCTAGAGCAGGTCCTTGTCACGAGTATCAATTACAGCCTGTGATGACACCAAGCTACCCACTCGAGGAGAAGCATTTGCTCTATCCCTGGATATTTACTAGTCATTTTACGGTTTTCACTATTGCCCGATCAGCCAGTGTTGGCATACGCCATGCGACGTCTGGAAAACGACAACAACAATACTATGTTTGTCTGCATGTTGCACATGAAAGCTTGAATCCACTTGCACTCTCAACGCCTGTTGTCAGAACTGCATTTTGCAGCGAAAGCTATAATTTTTCGCTATCAGTTCCGCAACAATCTGTTTTGTTACACTTGTTCTGTGTGGAGTCATCCGTGATTCCGGAGCCCTCCACTACGGGGTCCCTCATATCCCGAGTCGCTTTGGGACGTTAAACCCCATAAACCAAACCAAACCCGTAACGACTTCATGGCGCCACTCTGCGCTGCACGGGGCACGTTTCTGGCCGCCGGCCTCAATACATTCCGCTTTTACGCCTGCTTTAGTCCTGTAATAATTCCGTCGTTTTTTTTAGGTTTTTTTGCCAGCCAGTAGTGTTTTTCTGTTCAAAAAAAGCTTTATCCTCGTGTCGAATTCATATGTGTTATTTTAAAATAACCTCGAGACGAAGAAGGAGACGAATATTCAAATATGAAGGGACTTCACTCTTTTCCCGCGTGCTTGCTGCCAAATGAAAGAACATGAAGAAAGCACGACACAGTTCTTACTGGCGCTCGTGAGAAAAGGCCTAAAACAGATGAAAAAAAAGTGTATTTATAGTGAACAGCGCAAAAGGAAGGCGGCCGGCATTAGTTTTTTCTTGGCGCCTACTCTGCAATATGAGTAGATTGTAAAACCGGAAGCAAAGAAGGTAAAGCTGTGTTCATCGAATGAACAGCGCAATGATTTCATGCGGGGGAAGGGGAGAGGCCAAGTTTTTCGCATCCGTCTACAGGAAAGCATGCGGGAACGCACGGCGAAGCAGACAGAGAAATCACATTGAATATTACGCAAGGTGTTTGATGCTGCAGAAAAAAAAAAGAGAACTTCACAAATATGACAACAAATCTTCAAAAGCTCGAGACTTTTACCAGCGCTGCAACCGGTAACAGGCGACAGGGAACAAGAAGAGACGGAAAGACAAGAGCTTGTCCTTCCGTCTGTTGTTGTTCCTTGTCCCCTGTTGCAGCGCTGGCAAAAGTTTTGAACATGAACCAACTAGCTCAAATTTCCGTGCATCTTCAAAAGGAAGAAAGCTGAAAGAAATAGGATTGCCAGTGACAGAGCTTACGCAACACTGACATCACATAATTATTACCGTATTTGAGAAAGATGAAAAAGAATAAATAATTAGCGCCGATAATGTTGGATAAAGGCAAAAGCGAACTTCAGACGCCTGCGCCCGCGCAAAAGAAAAGAGCGAGAAGATTGGGATAAAAAAAAAAATTAGCATGTTATCGACGTTTCAGCACAAAGTTAAAGAAGCAGTGACTGCGACACTATCGAGTAGAGTAACGGTCAAAATAGCGACTGTAATAGGAGAAAAGCCTGGGTCACCGTCCGATTCCCAATCAACTTCCAAATATCGCATTCCAGCTTAGGCAACGAAGCTTCCATACCAGAAATGAAAATAATTTTAGGAGACGTTCAAAGCGCCTTCAAACCTTCCCGTATTGTATATTTTTTTCCCTGTTTATTTTTTCTCTTAGCGCAATTTTTGTCACGTGGCAGCATAAGACTGCGAAAGTAACAACTGTCTCGGAAAAACCTGTACATGTTTTTCGACGACGGTTGCCGATCCGGCAGTGCCACTGATCACAGCAAATGAAACTAGGCTTGGAAAGCGCAGGGCGCAGCCTGTGCTATAGAAACGGCGTAGGCTATGGCGATCTGGGACAATGTAAACATCCTGAGCGCACAAAAGGTTCCCGCTCTCTTTCCTCAGGAGAGGCAGCGTGGCGAGGCCGAATAGGAAGGGTCAAACATGAAAGGGAAAGGGGGGCAATTGGAATAGCAGCAATCGATAACGAGCCCTTTAAATAAATCCGCGTGGCTCTCAGGCTCCTCGCCGCATTTTCCGATGGGTACGGAGGCATCCCCACCGCGAAGAATAAAGAAAAAGCGATGTCGTCGTTCTCTCCGTTAAGGTAATTGCTCGCAACTATAGAGTGTTTATCGGAAAGCTTTTCGGAAGGCGATAAGAAATACGACAAATCCATGCACATGAATGCGCTGAGGTCTAGCTAGTTTAAGAAAGCAGTCGCGGTTGCTTTCACTTGAGTATAAGTTTACTTTTTTTTAAAAAAAGGAAGGTGGTTTCGGTGGAGTAGGGGGGGGGTGAAGGCGGCTGAAAAAAAAACAGGAAATCAAATATGGCTGGCTGCAAAACATCAAAGCTGTTTCGCCAAGTATAAATTTTGAGCTATGAATGAGAGTCACATGAACTGAAACAACGCTCCCAACAGTTTCGCTCCATTTATGTGGGTTTCCACATCGGAGTTGAGAATGGGAGCAGGAAAGCTAAGCTGGCAAGCTTGTCGGGAGAACTGATTACTTGTAAACCAAGAGTGTGCTTCACAGACTCATACGAGTCTAGGACACAATAATAGTCAGAGTACGGATTAGGGGAGAGCAAAACAAAAACTTGAGAGCCTTGTTAACCACAATCTTAAAGAATTAGATAGACTTTCGGTTGCCTGCTGTGGTGCACACAGTGAGCGTCTAAATCCTTGCAGCCTTCTCGCCATAACTCCTGTTGTAACCGGTTCCATAGCCCTTATATGACATGTGGGAGTCATCACCTTCTAAAATGTTCGAGTGCCTTCCATTGGATTCTGATATGGTATTATACAAATCCGATCCACTAATCCTTGATCCACCAACTAATCTTCACGAATCTACCTTACTCCATTTTTCTGTGGAGGGCCAACAACCAAGATTTCGCGGTCCGGTGCTATTTTTGGAGGTAGGCTAACTTCTCTTTTTGCCAGTTCACATGCCACCTGTCATGGTGGGCAAGTTATAATGACGTCACAAAGTAGAATGACCTCACTCGACCAATCAGGATGGTCCATTTGGCGCAGTTTGTGACTACGTCACAAGGTCAACTCACCTCTCGCGACGAATGTCTGTCGTGCACGGACAAACCGACACTCATACACGTAACATAAAGCTGTCCGCAGACGGAGTTATATCTGAAAATAGACAACCCGAATGTGACGCAGTGGGAGCCAGCGAGGAAAAAGACGGACAGAAGTTCCTCGCAAGTCTAGCCACGATGGCAGCAACCAGGAGCGGGATCCTGTACTGAGGCTCGACCACAGTGCCTAGCGGCCAGTAAGCGCCGCCAACGCCTCTAAAAATGTCGAAAATAAAGTTTTACCAATTTCCCTAGTCCTCTCTCTCCCTAGTCTCATACCTCTCTTTAGTCCTCATACCACTCCTCGCGCAGTGGTGCAGCGGTTAAGCGATGCGCCACTGCCCTGGGATGGCAGGTGTTTCCTGCGGTGTTGATAGTGAAACCCAGGTTGCTCGCCCCGAGCAACCTCTCGCGACCAGTCATTAAGTGAGCTGCCACCTGCCATGGAAGGCAGTTTGATCACAATCCTGTGGTCAGGTTGTGATGACGTTACACGGTCACGTGATCTAGGTAGCCCGCCTACCACCTAGGGGTAAGATGGCCACGTGGACCATCCTTCCCCGGCGACGCCGGATTTTCTATAGAAAGAGAGCCTTAACGTTTTCGTATCATTATTGTGAACTGAGGCTTGGTAAACGGGAAAGGAGTAAAAAAAAAAAGCGTGAATTTCTTCGCGACACATTTTCGCGTACAGTGCAGCTTAACCAATCGCAGAAGGAGCGAAGAAAGCTATCAAGAGCAGCAAGCAGCGACGATGCCATCAAGCGTTTTGGTGTCCCTAAAGACACCTACTGCAGAACAGTAAAGAAAATTGGAGATTACGAAAGGCAGGAACTGCATAAAAAGTCTTCCGAACCTGTGCGGCTCGTTTTTTTCCAGCGAGCAAGGACGTTTACTTGTACAACACATTCTGACTACGGAAACAAGCTTTGTTCGGTCTCACCTTTATTCACTTCCGAAAGCCTCATTCACACGTGCCACGAATAGAGCGAAATAGCAAGTCTTTTCGATGGGGCTAAGCGGAAGAGAAACAGATGTGGAACTGAAACAGAATCCAGCTTCGCAGAAGGCGGGAAAAGTATCGTGTAGTCAGGCCACACTAAAATCTTGGCTGTTGCGGGTTGTGAAACAAAAAAGTGCATGACCATGCCTTAATGCACTGCTTGTCATCGGGTAGGCTCATAAAGATTGTGTTGGTGCCCATAGAGCCAACTTCGTGTGTGTTAATTGTAAGAACGAGTAGTATCTTAGTTTTGAATGGGTGGGGCGATTTGCGGGGTTTCGAAGTTTATAATATTAAATTTTACGATCTTACCGTCCAGATAGCGTTTTATATTTACTAAGCGTCATGCAGGGGTGGTTTAAAATAATTCAGCATTGTTTCTTAACTGATACCTGTGAATTAAAAAAAAAGAAGGCGCCGATTTGCAAATTTGTGCCGCGTTTTGCTCCTCTCTCATGTACATTTTGTGCATCTTGATCATTCGCATTTCTTCGCCGAGATCAGCGCTGCGAGAGGCATGCGTGCGCGTGCTCATTTGACTGCGACAGCGCTGTCACAATTCACGGGGCAAGAAGCAACAAGGGTAGTTGGTAAATTAAGGTACAGGGGCAATGGGAAGAAACGCGAGCAGAGCGGAGTATAGGCGCTCCTCTGTTCGCATTTCTTTTCCTCACGTTTTTACTTCGGTTGTAGCGAAAATACGCCAGACACGTCGTCTGTGATGCGCGTAGGTGCCGCGCTGTTCGCGTTTCTTTCCATCGCGGAAGTACAGCATGGTTATCGCGTGCCTAAATGCCACCTCGAGGTTTGCGGCCCTCGCGGCATGTGACCATTGAAAATAGCCAGGGGTTAAGGCGGCAAAAAAATAAAAACAGCCCAAAGAAAGGTTAGATCGTACGCACAAAATACTTAGTGATTTCGGCCCAAGCTGGACACTGCTCCGATTCCTATTGACATAATGTGCGCATCTCCGAAAACATTTCAACTCGAGAGAGTGGTGCGATTTGGGTTGCTAAAGAATCTAAAGCGAGATGAAGAAAGAATACCGCGACATAACCGATATCGGGCGTTATCGGTGCGCCTCTGTGGGGGGCATAGAAGCCCAACGCGATGAGCGTACGGTACAGAAAAAAAAGAAAAGAAAAAAGAATATACTCGCCTCTGAAAATAATCGAACGAAAGCGAAAGAAGGAAGAGCGAGAAGCCGAATGACGCCAATCGGGCGGGTGCTGCGTGCTCATGAATGCACCCAGGAGAAATGACAGGATCGAGAGGGGAGCGAGTAATAACGATAGCAGAGAAAGGGGAGAGTATGCGCGCGCAGAGAGGGATGCGCATGCATGCACATACGGCTGCGATTTTAACCCCTCGGCTCGTTTGCCGAGAGTTATTGGCCCATTCGGCGCCGGCGCATTGGCTGTATACATACGGGCACCGCCGGCAGCAAAAACAGCAGCGGCGGCAGCAGCGCGGATGGAGAAAAGCCTTCGGATGAGAGGGGGGGGGACGTTAAACACGGCCGAGTGTGAAAAGCGATGGCCTCTTATGCGTCGCTTTGGGGAGTTTTTCGATCGCCGTTCGGGGCTTCGCTGTGGGCTGAAAGCGAGGTGCCGGTAATGTGTGCTCGCCACTGACGAAGTGCGTCCTTCTCTTTCGCCCTCTTTGGAGTTCCGCAGACGCCGGCACAATTGAAACCTCGGCAGCGGATATCGTCACGCACAAGACACCGTCGCTCACAGCGCTGTTGCTTGTGCTATTTTGTTATTTCGACTATTGACGCTTGCTTGCGGCACGAAGGCGTACATGACATGCAAAATGAAAAGAAAGTGAACAACATTAGTACGATAACGGCATCTTAATTTTTTCCGCAGCGAAAAAGAGGTGAGTAGGCCATGTTATCTTTCTCTTGTAGCAGTTTCTTCCTTCATGGGCTTAGAGAGGGATTACTCTGCGACGTTCATGAAACACGGCGCAAATAAGAGCGTGGCTTTGTGTTGATTCAGGAAACATCGTATAGTCGGTACTTGGTCGGAAGATTCCCCACAAACGTGAGCTCGAATATAAAAAATGCGTATCGTAATGTGCTTGCCTGTATTCTTGCATATAGTCTTCACCTCGAATTCTCTCCCCCCCCCCCCACCCTCACCCCCTTTTTGTTTTGTTCCTGTGTTAACTTTTTTTTTTTTTTTGCTCGCCAATAGCTTCGTCCTCCATTGCCCTTTTCTCATCTTCCTACCTCTCTCTGACCGCTGACATGTCAGTGAAGCCACGTGAACGCTTTTATGGGGCTGGTTTCTTATTTCATTGTTACCTGCACGGGTCCATGTATTCATTAAAATCGTTTTCTGTTCTTTTTCAGTGCACAGAACATCATGAATTCAGCACTGTACGCGCATGCCAGACAGCGCTGGGCACAGAGTGTTCAATGACATGATAGTGCACTCGCCGGAAACCAGAGGACGCTATATATGCAAACAGTTCCATGTTTTTTCTCATGTAGAGTTACGGAGAAGTAACTATAACTGCAAGCCGTTTTGGAGTACGCTGAAGCAACTCATGAGACATTTCCATCTGTCCACACAGCTGGTCGACCACGCGATATTTCTGAACCACTGCAGAGATACGCATAAAATCACAGCCAGTGAAAGGTTTGTGCAATGCACTGAAATCATTGTACCCCGTCCACGTTTCCGCAATGGAATCTATATATCGTTCAAAGGCAAGAAAATGAATGATATAAAAAAAATGACTAATGCGTTGGATGCTGCTCAGAATGTCCTTTTATTTGCGACTGCAAAAGCCGTGAGCTCTGTCTTGATTTTAATATTTCTTTAAACATGGTGATTCAAAATCTTTTAACAACGTACCTTTAAGCACTGCAAAGCTTCATCGCCCCTTGCTGCGCTCTGCTTTCATTTCTTATTGGAACAAAAATTCTCATGCCGCAGCGTGAACTTCCACATGTCGATCTTATCAGCGGATCTCTGCCAACTGTTAAGGGTGCGGTGCGCAAGCGCCAATATCTTCACTGAAAATAAAAAGCGACAACGGAAATGCTTGGACAGAACGGAGTGGCAGCGAGAGCTCGCAGGGCGGCTGTGTGCACGGCCCTCAGCCCAAGTAACGCGACCAACAGCAGCAGCGGCAGCCGCGTAAACAACCAGAGTACCAACAGGGGACAAGTGG